>NW_027468689.1:12953781-12958781 GCF_046254945.1 Alosa pseudoharengus | reverse complement strand
TGATGTAACCGCCCGCATGCTCGCATGCTCGCTCATTCACTCATTTGCTCCCTCTCTCTCTCTCTCTCTCTCTCTCTCTCTCTCTCTCCCTCTCTTTCTCTCTCTCTCTCTCTGTATCTTTCTCTGCCCTCCCATCCACTTCTTCTCACTCTCTGCACTGAGAGGCAGTCAGACAGACCACACAGGCAGCTGAACATACTCGGCCGTATATAATTTTGCACACAGGGCATTTTCCCTGACCTCCGCCCCCCCCCCCTCTCCATGTGTCGGGCAGTGCGCTACTCTGGGTCATGTTGTGTTGTGGGCCCGGTCATTTAATGTGACCACGGCTCACACAACCGAGCTTTGGGCTGTGTGACATACATATGTGTGCGACATATACATTTGTGTGTGTGTGTGTGTGGGGCTGTGTCCTGTTACTAGTTAACAGCCAACAACCACAGGACAACTCAGTTTAGTGCAGTTTTGGTGCTTTTTTCAATGCTCCCAACTAAAGCCCTTGTTACATCCCGGTCTAGGGCTTGTGGGATATAACAAAAAAGGGCAGACACAAAACTTAATAAAATTTAGTATTAATTAATACAAAAAAAAAAACAGTATGGAAAAATGTCTAAACTAAGAAAAACAAGGCCTCGGCGGCCAGGCGCTCACTCCTGGTCTCTCACCCCAGGGAGTGAGAGAGATGACGGCAAGTTGCACAGGCAAGGCCCGAGGCTGGCCCTAGTGGCAGCGATGTGCGGCAGCGACGGTGGCAACGAACGATCCCCACAGCTAGCAAGAGAGCGAGCTCAATGACATCAGCCCCCTTTTAAAGGACCGGGCTACCCTGACGTCATAGGGTTTCACACCACCCCTCAGCTGCGCCAATCTGCCTGGAAGCACACAACAGAAGAACCAAACACAAATAATAAACAAGACCCACAGGGTCGTAACACCCTTCATGGAGACAACCGCCTGTCTTCTCGTCCCTTTCCCGAGTTTTAAAGAAAAGTGAAAAAAAGGCTATTTCCTTTGTGGTGCTGTCAGAACCGATCTCTCTCACCCGCAGCTAGAAGAATGGTTGCCGCTTGAACGGTGACAGACATGAATAAGGTTTTGTTTGCCTGAATTGTTTTTATTCAATTTAATTTTCGTTTACGACGACTCTCTGGCTCATTTACCCCCGTCTGCGTGGCAGGAAGCACTGGTGCTTCTCTCTGAGAGGGACACAGGGCATTTGAGGAACTTCAAAAAAACACTTCTGACTGCTGTGGGACTTCAGATGTATTCAAACCGTGAATGCTATTGGATGCTTTTATTTGTTTAGTTCTATGCCTGAATTTCTTTTTTATTATTATTTTGCTTTTAATGTTTCATTGCTTTTAGATGCTATTTGAGCAATTCATAGAGCTGTCAGCTATTGTCAAGTTTGTCAAAACAAAGCATTCTGGGATACAGAAATATACGTGAGAGTGAACGTAGACATTTGCATGATTTTTCTAAATGCATTTTATTTAAGTTATTCCCTGTGGGAAGAATGTACTGGAATGCTTAATGTTTATTATTACAGTGCATGAAAATGCACGGTTCTGTTATCCGAAGTCTTCTTCTTCTTCTTATTCTTCCCACCAAATTTCTGCGTCTAATTCAGCTTCAACCGTAACAGAAACTTTCAAACTTTGTAACGTAGGTCTTGAAAAGGACACTTGAGGAATGTATTTTTTGTTTTTGTAAACTTTATACTTTTTGAGATATTAACCTAAATCAAGCTTAGCATAGTATATATACTCTTTTGATCCCGTGAGGGAAATTTGGTCTCTGCATTTATCCCAATCTGTGAATTAGTGAAACACACTCAGCACACAGTGAACACACAGTGAGGTGAAGCACACACTCACAGTGAGCTGCCTGCTACAGCGGCACTCGGGGGTTAGGTGCCTTGCTCAAGGGCACTTCAGCCATTCCTACTGGTCGAGGTTCAAACCGGCAACCTTCCGGCTACAAGTCCGAACCCCTAACCAGTAGGCCATGGCTGCCCCATCAAACTGATCTGCACTTGTATCAACTGACAGTTGCTCAACTAGGCCCCCTCACAGAGCCAATTAAACTGATTGCACCTGTATCAACTGCTTTTTGCTCAACTAGGCCAACTCTCTATGTGGCTCTCCATTCTACAAGGATATACTGGAAGGCACTTTTCAAGGGCTATTAACGACTTAGAATGCAATCAACTGCACCTGTGCTCTCTCACTGACTGCAGCAACTTCAATGGAACCTCTTCTCTGTGTCTCTCTATATTGAACTAACTCACTTTTTTCTTCTTTACTTCATCCATTAAACTATTTGTCTATCAACATCCATTAAACTATCTACCTATGCACATCTATTAATTCACTATTAAATAATTTTAAACTACTCAACTATTGAACTGTTCAGCCATTCCAACTGTCAGTTGTCATCAACTATGACTCCCGCCAACTGTTTTCTTTGCCTAAAACTGTTTCAAAATAAAAGTCCTCACTACAATAATTCCCTATTAAATAGTTTAACAATTGAAACTATCCAACTGTTTAACTTGGTCAGCCATTCCATCTGTCAGTTGTCATCAACTATGACTCCCGCCAACTGTTTCCTCTGCCCACAACTGTTTCAAAATAAAAGTTTGTTTTGCATTTTTATGCAGTGGTAATTCCTTGGAATTACATTTTCTAGTTTGTGTATAGTAAGACAATTAGATTTATGGTCTGTTCAGGCACCCTGTAGGTCCCCATATGTATAATGACACTGTAATGTATGTGTTTTGGTCTGTATGTTGAGATGTATTCATTTGCTGCAAGCCCCATGTTCTTGTAGGTTGCAATGTGTAGGTGACCTGTCTGAGAGCAATTCCACGCAAAACTGTCACGTCCATAACACCAACTAAATACCAATGCATTGTGTTGCCGTTATGGATGTGACAGTTTTGCGCAGAATTGCCCAGTTTCACCCCCAGTGTCTCCGGCCTAATGAAGGCCATGTTTGGTCACCCTAATATGCCCTATGAGACCAAGGGGCATTTGATGTGTTTCCCTGGAGAAAGCTACCTTTAAATTACATCTATTTGGTGCTGCAGCTACAGCATACAGCTACAGCCTAAAGGAGGTCTAACTTGCCTGTAATCCTTTAATGGCAGAGTTAGCTGGAGACTAGGCATTCCTGCTGTTCAGCTCTGCTGCACAGTTTCTTGCTCTTTCACTCTCTCTTTCTTTCTCTCTCTCTCTCACCTGCCTGCTTGCATGTGCCCCTGTACTTCCCCCCCTTTCTTCCTTTCTCTCTCTCTCTCTCTCTATCTCTCTATCTCACCTGCCTGCTTGAATGTGTCCCTGTACTGTTCTCCCCCCTCTCTTTCTTTCTTTCTTTCTTTCTTTCTTTCTTTCTTTCTTTCTCTCTCTCCCTCCCTGTCACGTTGTGTGTTTTCTCCCTTACCTGCCTGTATCTGGAGCGCTCGTGTGCTCTGCCAGGAATAACAGTGCCACTGAATCCAAAGTGTGTCCGACGGGAGAGAGCGCGCAGGTAACTGCCGCCCGCAGAGAGTGTCTCACTCAATTAACACGGCTCGCCCTGATCAAAGTCACATCAAAGTCCTGCCACAGTAGAACGTCAGGTGGAGGTGGAGGGGGGGGGGGGGGGGTGGAGGGGGGGCTTGGGATTGGATGGAAACTCGGTAAAGAGAAATTAAGTAGGTGAGGAGGATGAGAGAGAGAGAGAGAGAGAGAGAGAGAGAGAGAGAGAGAGAGAGAGAGATACACTTAATCACCTTGTAGCCTCAGCATAAATCCCTGTGAATGATATTATTCTATGCACATGCATAATTGAGTCAGTAGCAGCTACAGTCCTCTGGCACAGTAATCCTGTGGCTTTGTCTTAGACTGCCTCGAAAGTGCTGTTCTGGGATCAGTTACTAAAATTGTTGATGGAAATACCTCGAGCCCAAGAGAACCTCCATAGATGGGGAATGGGACTGGGGAATGGTGACCATGGTGCCTCTATCACATCCACCCACGCCAGCCGTGAAGAGTTTTCACCTCAATATTTGCTTCCCTTAGAGAAACACAATGTCATCACAGCTTTGTGAGCACTGTTCATTCAATCGGATTTCTTCTAGACACAACAATAGTTTTCTTCGACTCGCATTTTTCCGCAAAATCCCCCAGAAATAAGGCTTTGTTCCTGATGAGGGCGAGTCGACACAGGCAAACACCAGCCAGCATTTCCTGCTCCCATCCACAAACCCCCCAACACACACACACACACACCCATCACATTGCTCCCCGGTAGAAGGAGTCGTGATAGGCCAAAGCCAGGGTTTAAAAATGGATATAGAGAGAATGAGAGAGAGCAAGAGAGAGAGAAAGAGAGAGAGAAATAGAGACACAGAGAGAGAGAGAACGAGTGAAATAAATGTATTCAGAGTTCTGCAGAGGAAGCCACGGCAGTGTCTGCATTCAAATGTGATGTTAAGCTGAGTAGGGGGAAAGGGTGTGTGCGTGTGTGTGTGTGTGTGGTGGGGGTGGGGGTGGGGGTGGGGGTTGGGGGCGCAGAGCAGAGGAAGGTTCTCTGATCACGAGTGAGCAGAGTTGTTCACATTGCTTGAGCAAAGCACAGTCACAGACACACGCGCGCACGCACGCACGCACGCACGCACGCACGCACGCACGCACGCACGCACACACACACACACACACACTGGGCGCTCACTGCAGACGCCCGTTACGATTACGGAGGCCTGATTCATACACCACACACTGCACTGGTTTTCACACTCACACGCTAGTCACCATTCATTTTCTCCCTCGGAGACCAGAGGATAGGGGCGCACACACAGCCTCTCTCTCCACTGTCCACAGAGGATGGGGGCGCACACACAGCCTCTTTCTCCACTGTCCACTGTAGGATGGGGACGCACACACAGCCTCTCTCTCCACTGTAGGATGGGGGCGCACACACAGCCTCGTTCTCCACTGTCCACAGAGGATGGGGGC
>NW_027468689.1:12931281-12948781 GCF_046254945.1 Alosa pseudoharengus | reverse complement strand
GGTTATTCTGACTGTTCTTTGCTACAAGGAGTTTGGATAGTCTGCCTGCCTGTTTTTCCTGTGCCCATGTTTGGTTTTTGCCTGTGTATTTTATATCTGCAGGTTTGGCTGGACAGCCTGCCCGGTTCTAGCTGTTTTCTTTGCTTGCAAACTTTGCCTGTATTTGGCTGTATTGTCCTATAGTTGACTATTATTGTCTTAGACTATTCTCTAGAGACCCGTCTTGATCTATAAGTCTACATAGATATGTAGTATAAATAGATTGATTGGTTGATGGATGGATTCAAAGATTTATAAAGATGCTAGTATGTGCAAAACCATTAAACGAACATACACAATTGAGAGCACTCAGAAGATGAGCATTCTGCTGCAGACGGCCAGAATCTGACTCACAGGTCGCTGATGCATGCACTGATCCATCTCCTACAGGGTGCTAATGGAATCTCTGCTGGGGAACTGGAACCTTGGCCTGGGTGACTAGCAGACAAGCGCATTAGCACACTAGTGGGCTAAAAGACTTAAGAACTTAGCAAGCACCTCTGTAGCATGCTGAGAGGTGACAGGAGACAGGATTCAGGAGAGAGAGAGAGAGAGAGAGAGAGAGAGAGAGAGAGACAGAGAGAGAAACAGAGAGAGGTTGCGGGGCCTATAATCTGTGTCATCAGGGGGAACCGTATGTCCTCTGTTTCATTCCCCCTGGCTGTGGCAAAACGTTAAACTCATATCCGTCCACTAGCATGGCGAAGGCAGCCGACGTGGCAGTGGGCCTCCCCTTCGGTGGACAGACTAAGAGAGAGAGCTTAATGAATGAATGCTTAATGAATCTCTCCATCTCCTCAGACAGGATCCTGAAATATGGGCTTTCACACTCTCTGATGTTTGAGAGAGAGAGAGAAAAGAGATGGGTGTAATGATGAGTGTTAAGAAAGAAAGAGAGAGGGTGGCTATGAGAAAAAGAGAATGGAAGGTAGGTCACATAAATAAAAAATGATATTTGTAAAGTACATCTTCCTAAGCTGCCAAGATACCTCATCAGTGCTACAGATGGTGATGGCAGAGAACTGTAGTGAAACAGGCACTGAAATATGCAGTGTGCCAGTGTGCTAGTTGTGTTGTCTCCTGTGGCCAAAAAAAAAAAAAGGGACCATATATTTTTTTAACCTTTCTGCTCTCTGAAAAGATGAGAATTTGATTCACAGCAAGATACAGTAAGTCACAGTTATCGGAAACGTACACATTTGAGACAATATGTAGTGTTTTTCACTGATCTCTATCATCATATTGGAGAGGCCCTCTAAGGATTGTTGGAGATATTTCTTGTAGTGGTAGATATGTGATATAGGTTTAGAAAAAAGATAACCTGCAATTCAAACCATTGCCTGTTATTGCACTCTTCAATCACATTATGTAACAAAGCTTTTCGGAGCCACAGTTTTCTCACCAGCTTTTTCACCATCTGTTTGGATATACAATGCTACAATTCTTTACATCATTCAAAGCCCTTTTTTCCACACTACATATACATATTCATGTCCCATTCACAATAGGCTAATAATCTTGTTTTTTCATGAAAAGCCATTTTTCACCCTATTCAGTTTCTGGTGTGTGGTAGAGGAAAAAAGGGGACAGTGAGAGATGAGAAGTGTTCTAGAATGTTCCATGGTGATGTGCGCAGCCAGCTGATCAGCTCTGTAGTAATCTCCCTCGTGTGTCACGCTCCATCAATCCCACACATTGCAAAGAAAGAAGAAAAGCTAGAAGTGAAGAAAAAAGAGAGATAGAGAGAAAGAGAGGGAGAGGGAGAAAAACAGCGGCTTGGCAGCTCTCGTCCATTACGGCTCCATCCCGAGGTGATTTGTGACGGCGGGCGGCGCTTGACCACTTCTCAGTTTTATCGCGGTGCTCGCTAAAGACCCTCACTAAAGGTGCCCAGTCTCTTCATTTACACCTGCAGAGGCGGCGGCAGCTGAGACTGCCGGCCGGCCGACTGGGGCGCCGGTGATTTGTGGACAGCCCAAATGAAGTGGAACCTCGCTGGCTGGGTGTCTTGGCTGTCTGGCTGGCTGGAGAAGGGTGGCCCCAGAGGGGATATCATTACACCCCCCCTCCCCCCACCCCCCACCTCCCCATTTCTCCCTCCCCAACACCAATGGCTACACAAGTGAAGGCGACATCCAGCGGAGTGGTTTTGCCTGGGGCTGGGTAAAGCTCACGCCACCTGCCCCTGCCCGGTTTGGGCAGAGCTGCCTCAATGTAGCCAGATTGGAAGCACCGCGGGGAAAAATTGCCATTGATTGAGTTGACATTAAGGAAATGGAGCAGGCGTTTGTGTTTTGAAGAATCGGCATGGGGAGATGGAAGGGGTGGGGGTTGGTTTTGGGTGGGCTGGAAGTTGGTGTGGGGTGGGGTGGGGTGGAGGTTGGTGTGGGGTGGGAGGTTGGTGTGGGGTCAGGTGGAGGTTGGTTTGGGATGGGGTGGAGGTTAATGTGGGGTGGGGTAGAGGTTGGTGTGGTGTGGGGTGGGGTAGAGGTTGGTGTGGTGTGGGGTGGGGTAGAGGTTGGGGTTGTACCCACGTGGAGAGCTTGAATGTGTTCACACTGGCGCCTCGCATGCCACCGCTTCCCGTCTCCCGTCGCGTGCAGTAATGGAGGCTCCGTATCGAACCACGCCACAAAGAGACACTGTATGAGCTGTATCGAACCACGCCACACAGACACGCTGTATGAGCCATTGAGTAATATCATCTGGATGGCATTCATAGGAACCCATTCAACATGGAGACAAGAGAGGGGGCTAGCACAGTGAGAACATAAAGGAACATTGAGACAAGAGGGGAGGCTAGCACAGTGAGAACATAAAGGAACATCGAGACAAGAGGGGAGGCTAGCACAGTGAGAACATAAAGGAACATGGAGACAAGAGGGGAGGCTAGCACAGTGAGAACATAAAGGAAGAATGGGAAAGGTGGAGAGAGGCAGGAAGTAGTATAAACGGAACTCATTCATTCATCGCATGCTACAGTCTGTTTTGTCTTGTTCGGTGCTCAAAGTGATTTCCCTTTATAGCAGGGTTCGGTGACTGCACGGCTTGTACACGTGGATAGAGATACAGGCCTGTATGGAACCTCTGTGGTGGCTGTACGGAGCCTTATAGGCAGACACATTGCAAAGAGAAAGTGAGGGAGAGAGAGGGATGGAGAGAGAAGGAATAAGACAGAGAGAAAAAAGAGAACAAGAGATTGACAAAAAGAAGATAGAGAGAGTGGATTAAAGGAAAGAGAAAGTGAGGGAGAGAGAGGGATGGAGAGAGAGGGAATAAGACAGAGAGAAAAAAGAGAACAAGAGATTGACAAAAAGAAGATAGAGAGAGTGGAGTAAAGGAAAGAGAAAGAGGGAGAGAGAAAGGGAGAGCAAGAGCAGTAACAAAGGAAGAGAGTGAGAGAACGTGGAGAGAAGGAGTGAAAGAGAAAAGCTGGGAAGGACAGGGGACCAGGGGACTGTGTGAATGTGTCCCCTTCTGCCCCACTGACCACGTTAAGCGCTCAGATGTACGGGCAAGCTGCTGACTGCCAGGGAGCTATGGAGGAGGCAGCCTCCAGGGGACATCATGGCCAGTCCTGTGGAGGATTCTCTCTCTCTCTCTCTCTCTCTCTCTCTTTCTTTCTTTCTCTCTCTCTTTCTCTCAGTCTATCTTACCCTCTTTTTCTCTTTTTCACTCTCTGTCTTACTCTTCAGTTTTTCTCATTCTGTCATTCTCAATTCAAAGCAATTGTCAAAGTAAATACAGTAAATAAATTAAGAAAACATCAACATTTAGAATAAAATAGAATGATATAACAGTATTACAACAGTATGTGTGCTTAAAGCATACGTAGACAGACAGACAGGCACACACACACACACACACACACACACACACACACACACACACACCACACAGTGGTACAGTATACCAGGGGCAACTTCTTCAATCATCACTTGATTAGAAGTACTGACAGTAAGCCTCCTTTGGACTTTGAATACTATGTGAATACTTTGACATCGGATATGAAAAGCCCCTTTAGAAAAGGCACATCACAGAGAGCAACACACTGTGTTTTTAAATGGTTTAGTGACAGTTATGGCAGTGAGATTGGTTCAGTTGAAGTAGACCTGCATTTAGACTATCTTACCAGTTTTGTCAAAAGAGATACAGAGGCGCCACTGTTCCTGCACACACAGAGAAGGAGTCGATATTTGTGTTCAGATTCAGACTGGATTTAAAAAGGTTCTGATGTGGATAATGGGGACCAAAGCACAATCAAACAAAGCAGAGAGCTGAAACTGCTTATTGAAGAGGCGCTTTATTAAAAGCTGTTGGTGTTACAGGTTGATTGAACCTCAGAGTCACATTTTCAGCATTATTATAGACCCAATGCCATATCAGGCTCAACACTCTTAGTGGAATAGAGTCATGCTTTTGTATTCCCGAGAAATGAAAAAGAAGTAACTACACCATAGCAAGCTCTGTACTGTATCAGTAGATGCGTTGTTATATGCTGCATGCTCTTTTGCCATATCTCCTTTCTAAAGATATGACAGAGGAGGTACTGTGGCAATGGACACAATGCCAGCCAGCACAATACTGCATATGTCAGTAGATAGCACTGTGTGAAGTGTATTAGTAGGATGCAGATGTATTTCATTGTGAGAGAGAAAGAGAGAGAGAGAGAGAGAGAGTGTGTGTGTGTGTGTGTGTGTGTGTGTGTGTGTGTGTGTGTGTGTGTGTGTGTGTGTGTGTGTGTGTGTGTGTGTGAGAGAGAGAGTGTGTTTGTGTGTGTGTTAGTAGGATGCAGATGTATTTCATTGTGAGATCTCCACTCAGGCAGTCGTGACTGTGTAAGTGGGACTGCAGGAGGAGTGTGCATCTGCTCTCTCCCTCCTCCTCAGAGCAGGAGGCCCGTCATTATCAGGATGGCGCTGAAGCTAATTGGGTCCCGCTAATCATGTAAACATTTCCCATGGTCTCACAGTCTAATAGTCTCTCTCTCTTACACACACATGCACACACACACACGCACACACACACACACACACACACACACACACACACACACACACACACGCACACACACACACACACACACACACACACACACACACACACACACACACACACACACACACACACACACACACACACACACACACCTATACTGTATACAAACACAACTACTTTACATTCACCCACATACACATACAGTAATCACAGACCATGATATGAACATGATATGAAATGATGCACAGATTCGTGTCACTATCATATTGTTTATGTGGGTGGCTATGGTGGATTTTTATGCATAATAACTTGGTGTTACCATCCTTCTTGACGGCAATGGTTTCCCAAAGGAGCTTTTACATCAAGGTGATTGCAGTTGCCTTTGTTTACTTAGCAGATGTTTTCTGGAGAGATTTGTTATTGAGTTCTGCTAGATGGCATCTGGGAAAAAGAATATTTTTTACCCGTATTTCTCTTGATTGATCTGCATTTTGATTTGAACCCTGTTCAAGTTCAGTTGTTTCAGAGCTTTGAAGAGTCTGATTTAAGACCACACACAATTTCAAATCATTTAGGTTGCGATTTTTCCCAAGCACTTACAAAGAATGCAGGAAAGTTACATTTTTATAAAGTTTGAGTCATAAAAAAAAACGCTCGCAAGTTTGTTTAATTATGAATATTCATGAGGATTGTTTGTTCACATAATTGAATTCATTAACATACATTTGATTGTGTGTCTGAGACTTTCATCCAAAGTACCTTATTATGCAGTGGATTAATTCATGAATGTATTTATTAATATACACTGTATACGCTACAATATGCTACTGTATGCTACTTCTAAATGAGCTTCATCTTTCAACCTTTCTGACATTTCCGTCTCTGGCGACATTTCTAGTCATTAAGGTAACAAGTCAAGGGCCGTAGTCAATCTTCTGTGCTAGTGATGGCATGCAGATCATGTAGACTCTACCACTATCCCTGGAGAATCTGTACTTTACTGTACATTCTATGCTGTCATTTTCTTTGTGTGTGAGCAGAAATCGCGAGGCCTTAACCTTTCTCGGCTCAGCAATGGGGCACATCATTGTTACCGTGGAGATGCTTGAGTTGGTTAAGGTGGTCGACATGTACTGTAGAACAGCCATTGTTGTCTCATACTGGAGTCAAGAGGAAGGTTGATAGCTGTGAGTCGGCAGAGAAAGACCGACAATATAACCAAAAGGAACAAAAAGGAAAAAAAAAACAATTTGAGAAGGAGAAAGAGAGAAAAAGGCAGAGAAAGTGAGAGAGTCCAAACAGTCCAAATTCAATTTGATGCATTTACGGTACATCAAAAACATACACAAGCATCACAAATGCCCCCCCCCCCAACACACACACACACACACAAACACAGTCACCCTCTCACACATGCATACAATTTCAATAATTGCTGTGAATTATTCAAGCATTTTTTCACCCCATGCAAGCCGACTGAAGCCAACTAAGTAGTCTTCTGCATCTCTACATTGTACACTAGCTGAGCCATAGGGAACCTTTCATTATCCAGCCCCTACACAGCCTCCCAACCCCACCCCACCCCCACTCCACCCCCCCCATCTCTCCTTCCACCCACTTCAAACGCGGCCTTGGAAGCCTCGGTGGTCGTTAGCCCTGCCACAATGTAATGAAATGAAGAAACACAATTATTGCTGGGCCAGCAATATGAGGTGGAGCCCCCACTTCACTTTCCTCGAAGAGGAATAACATGTAATTAACGAGACGACCACGGACGCCTGGATAGTGGCAATAACGCTGTTATAAATGACTCTGGTATTTACCCATAGGATAGTCATTTACAGGGATGGCAGACGGATGACTTTAATGTGTACTGTGTAAACTAATCTCCTGCACATAGGGATTGGGCGTTAATACATATAATTAAAGTCTACAGGAAGAGAGAGGAAGAGATAGTTATTTTTTTTGGAAAATTCACACTCATACACTCATATAGCACATGCACACACCCATATGCACACACACACACACACACACACACACACACACACACACACACACACAGGATGTGTTTTGCATGTCCTAGTTTTTCACTTTTCAGTTTTTCAACTCTCTGGTTGTATATGAAACTGACCTTGGTGACTGTCACGGGGGATGTATGTGTGGGTAAACAACATCGCTAATGATTACAGTACACACCTAAACATCTCTTATCGCTAACGTGCTTTGGTCACGTTGTACTCTCATTTTCAGCAGCTGTCATGAAACATCAAACAGCCTTGAGAGCGAGCGGTCGCGAGCGGTTCTCTGGCGACGGTGCTGGTGCTGGTGCTGATGCTGGTGTTCGTCTGATCGCTTATCTCCTTATTCCAAACACACTTAGTTAGGAGTTGTCACGGAAACGCGGCCAGCAGCCCAACATGTGGCCCAGATGGAGACGATGACTCATGCCAGATCAGGGCCAGATCGGAACCAAATCCACTCCGGATCAGCTGTTATCTGGGAATGTGTTTAATGTGACAGGAGAGAGAGAGAGAGAGAGAGAGAGAGAGAGAGAGAGAGAGAGAGAGAGAGAGAGAGAGAGAGAGAGAGTGTGTGTGAGAGAGTGTGTGTGAGGGTGTGTGTGAGGGTGTGTGTGTGTGTGTGTGTGTGAGTGTGGCATGTTAGCTGCCATCTTGTCATGGTGCATTGTGGCTGGTTGGCTCGAGCGACAGCACCGACAGCCACAGCAGCTTTATTATGCCGTCCTAGAAATCAATTTTCCCACCACTATCTCTCTCTCTCTCCCTCTCTCTCTCTGTCTCTCTCTCTCATCCACTCATCTACTCATCACTCTCTCTCTCTCATTCACTCTTCCACTCTCTCTCTCTATCTCTCACTCATCCACTCTCTCTTTCTCTCTCTCATTCACTCTTCCACTCTCTCTCTGTCTCTCTCTCTCACTCATCCACTCTCTATCTTTCTCTCTCTCACACTCATCCACTATCTCTCTCTCTCTCTCATTCACTTTTCCACTGTCTCTCTATCTCTCTGGCCAGGGAATAAATTAGGCCTTCACGACTGTGGATATTGTTATTCTTTGTAATTAATTTAATACCGGAAGGACATATATCCATGATCAGAAACTCTCTTTCTCTCTCTGTCTCTCTCTCTTTCTCTCTCTCTCTCTCTCACTCACACACACACACACACACACACACCACACACATATATTTAACACAACTATACACAGAGCTCCTGGCAAATAATGTTCATGCTGCTATTAATATTGATTTGATGGCAGCCCAGTTAATAGATTTGGAAGTGCTGGCTCGGATCCCAGTGCGGGTGAAATGGCAAACAAGCCTGCGCTCTGTCCATGAAGCAAACTAGCTGAGTCAGTGGCTGAATGCTAATGTCTGTCACAGAGGGGTGGGAAGGTTGTGTGTGTGTGTGTGTGTGTGTGTGTGTGTGTGTGTGTGTGTGTGTGTGTGTGTGTGTGTGTGTGTGTGTGTGTGTGTGTTTGAGTGTGTGTGTGTGTGTGTGTGTGTGTTTGAGTGTGTGGGCAGATGTTTCTCCGCCATGCTTTGTGGATGCTCTAGAGCCAACACAACACCATGCATTTCAAGGAGGCAGACGCGGCACGCGTTGTCTTTTCGTCAGCACAAAAGTAAAAAAGTAATAACAAAATAACAAAATATACAAACTGTGGCTTCTAAGAAAGTGCCACGTTGCAAAGCCCTTTGCTGTCTGCACATAGTGAGAGCGCAGAGAGTCATTTTTGCCCTGGGGGATCAGAAAGTCCGAAAGTCCATTTGCCTGAGGGTGGACCTGGCAGTGCTGAGAGGTCATGCTGGGTAACAGAAGTCTTGGGTGCCGCACTCTCTCTTCCTCTCTCCTCCTCTCTCTTCCTCTCTCTTCCTCCTTCCTCTCTCTCTTCCTCTCTCCTCCTCTCTCCTCCTCTCTCTTCCTCTCTCCTCTTCTCTCCTCCTCTCTCCTCCTCTCTCTTCCTCTCCTCCTCTCTCCTCCTCTCTCTTCCTCTCTCTTCCTCTCTCCTCCTCTCTCCTCCTCTCTCTTCCTCTCCTCCTCTCTCCTCCTCTCTCCTCCTCTCTCTTCCTCTCTCTTCTTCTATCCTCCTCTCTCTTCCTCTCTCTTCCTCCTTCCTCTCTCTCTTCCTCTCTCCTCCTCTCTCTTCCTCCTTCCTCTCTCTCCTCCTCTCTCTTCCTCTCTCTTCCTCTCTCCTCCTCTCTCTTCCTCTCTCTTCCTCTATCCTCCTCTCTCTTCCTCTCTCTTCCTCCTTCCTCTCTCTCTTCCTCTCTCCTCCTCTCTCTTCCTCCTTCCTCTCTCTCCTCCTCTCTCTTCCTCTCTCTTCCTCTATCCTCCTCTCTCTTCCTCTCTCTTCCTCCTTCCTCTCTCTCCTCCTCTCTCTTCCTCCTTCCTCTCTCTCCTCCTCTCTTCCTCTCTCTTCCTCTCTCTTCCTCTCTCCTCCTCTCTCTTCCTCCTTCCTCTCTCTCTTCCTCACTCTTCCTCTCTTCTTCTATCCTCTCTCCTCTCTCTTATTTTCTCTTCCTCTCTTCTTCTCTCCTCCTCTCTCTTATTTTCTCTCCCTCTCTCTTCTTCTCTCTTCTTCTCTCTTCCTCTCTCCTCCCATCTTTGCCCCACTTCCTCCAGCAGTGTATCGGCTAAAGAAAATGCTCAGCTGGATAAAGGAAATAAAGGAAATTAATGTGGGGCTGGTGCTGCCCACTGCTTGGACAGAAATAGACAGTGGACTCCCCCTTACCCTGTGTGTGTGTGTGTGTGTGTGTGTGTGTGTGTGTGTGTGTGTGTGTGTGTGCGTCCGTGTGTGTGCGTCCGTGTGTGTGTGTGTGTGTGTGTCTGTGTGTGTGCGTCCGTGTGTGTGTGTGTGTGTGTGTGTGTGTGTGTGTGTGTGTGTGTGTGTGTGTGTGTGTGTCTGTGTGTGTGTGTGATAACAAGAGTTTCTGTGTGTATGGAGTATGTTTTAAAAATTGTGTGTGTGTGTGTGTGTGTGAGTGAATTTGTGTGTGTGTGTGTGTGTTTGTGTGTGTGTCTGTGTTTGCATGTTCAGTAATTGCAGTGTGTTGCAATGACAGAGGCGTGTGCCTTTGAAAGCACAAACTCTTTGCCGGTGTTTTGATCTTCTCCTCTGCGGGCCGATGCTTTCTCCAGGCTGCTTCCTTCTCTCTTCCCCATGTTTGCCATCCTCCACCTTCGCGGGCTCCTCCATCTCCATCTTCCCCACCCACCAGACGCCAGGGTTTACATCTCCATCTGCTCACCATCCCGCCTCCTCCCTCTCCTCCCCTTTCTCCTCCTTTTCCTCCAGGATGGTTGAGGAGCGCGGGCGTGTTGACGGGAGAAAGGAAGGGTAGGAGAAAACGTTGGATGGAAAGAGACAAGGCTGTTTGGAAAGCTCAGCGTCAGGGTGATGTCTTATTAGGACGGTTGGTTGTACTGAGACAGACGTACTGCCTGCTCTGAACGCAGACGTTCTCCCCCGGAAGAATGAGAACGAAAACAAATTAGAAAACAAAAACACAGACACAAGGCTATACCAGTCATGCTGGACTGAACACAGACACAAGGCTATACCAGTCATGATGGACTGAACACAGACACAAGGCTATACCAGTCATGCTGGACTGAACACAGACACAAGGCTATACCAGTCATGCTGCACTGAACACAGACACAAGGCTATACCAGTCATGCTGGACTGAACACAGACACAAGGCTATACCAGTCATGCTGGACTGAACACAGACACAAGGCTATACCAGTCATGATGGACTGAACACAGACACAAGGCTATACCAGTCATGCTGGACTGAACACAGACACAAGGCTATACCAGTCATGATGGACTGAACACAGACACAAGGCTATACCAGTCATGATGGACTGAACACAGACCAGTTCTGCTGGACTGAACACAGACACAAGGCTATACCAGTCATGATGGACTGAACACAGACCAGTTCTGCTGGACTGAACACAGACACAAGGCTATACCAGTCATGATGGACTGAACACAGACACAAGGCTATACCAGTCATGATGGACTGAACACAGACACAAGGCTATACCAGTCATGCTGGACTGAACACAGACCAGTTCTGCTGGACTGAACACAGACACAAGGCTATACCAGTCATGATGGACTGAACACAGACACAAGGCTATACCAGTTCTGCTGGACTGCAGCATGTGCTGATATGCTTTGCCTGTGGTGGGTTCAAATTGGACAAGCAAAGGGGCAAGAGGCAAATTAACTTTTTCATTTTGATAATTGTGTTTGGACATTCTAGATTGTGCATGCATTCATCTTTGTTTGTTCAAGACTGTCCTAAAGTTCATGTATTGTGACAGAGAACTACTTCAGAACACTTCTGTGTGTGTGTGTGTGTGTGTGTGTGTGTGTGTGTGTGTGTGTGTGTGTGTGGTCTCAGTGCTCTCAAATCAAACAAAACAACTGTTTCACAACCATTTTGCCTTTGTTTGTTATTTTGAACCCACATGTTCCCTTGCCACAGCATCCTATGGCTGACTGATGAGGCACATTCTATGCACTCCAAACACAAAACAATCTCTCCCTGCGTTTCCTTCATTGGCTCACAGAGAGAATCATCCTGCACTGTCACACTGCGTTCCTGCATGCCTCTCACACAGATCTGCAACACTGTCTCTCACAGCAAGGTGGTTGGCGGTTCTGCAAGTGAGATGTCGGAACATATTAACACCATAAGTCTTCCTATCTAGCGTCTCCAGTCAAGAGCTGCAATTTCCTCTGCTGCTACAGTACGTGCTGAAAGACATGTTTTCTGCCGACATAAACAACCAGGCAATTAAATAAACATCAGGCTTGTTGAGATATCGAAGCCTTTCCAAGTTTCCATGCAAAGTGGCAATTGTTTACCAGAGGGAGGTTGAGGGAGATGTGAAATGATGTGGTGTGTATTTCACGGTTAAGACAGCGATTTGCGATCAGTAGGTGCATTACGCCGTCATGTTGCCACTGTGAGTCACCTGCTCAGCTGATAAGGCTTGGCTCAGACGCTGCCGACGCCGACGCGGCATGTTCCATGTTTGTGTTTGCCGAGGGGATGAAACACTCTGGGATTCTCGTTTGACTGCAGTGGCCTTATCTCTGACTTGCCTCTTGTTTAGAAATGCGTGATCAAGTTCCGGCAGCCTCCGTTGATGATATGGGGCTTTACTGTCAAAGGACTGGTTTTAAAGCTGCTATGCATTCTTTTTACTTGAAACCGTTCAACATGACCGAGAAACCGCAACATCACGTGAAGAAACAACTATTTTAGATTAGATTAGATTAAATGACTGTATTGTCTTTGCACAAGTAAAATTCACTACAATGAAATGCACTATCTAACTTAGTGCAAATAGCAGATAAAATGCTGTTGAGACAGTATTTACAGGATATATAAATAGTTTGTAATAGAATGATGTATTGTATGTATATATGAAGTATTATGTGCTGTAGCAAGTACAAACAGATGGCTGATAAATAGATAACAGTTGATGGATAGATAGTACATTTTAACCTTTTCAAGTACTACAGATTGAGCGCCATATAGACAGCCATAGTAAATAGATAGATAGGTAGTAAATAGATGATAAATAGATAATAGATATGTTGATGGCAAATGTCAAAAATGTCTATGTTCTGTGTTGCCCCGATATCCACTGAAATTAGCATGCAAACCAGCCAGTTCTGGGCCATCCCTCTTGTAATGTCACTTTGTACCTTGTGTGAGGTGGTATTAAATACAAAGCAAGTTAATGGCAGAGTGCCGTTGTGAATGTAATGGTGAATTGAAGACAGCTTGAATCCTACAGAAGCCTACAGTTAGCCCCTTAACACACAGCTGCAGCACAGAAGCAGTCTGCATGGCAGAGGGGGCCTGTCTTTACCCGTGTCGTTGACAGACACAAAGACATGCACTGGTCTGTCAGCCATCTGCATGTGAGAGTTTAATGCTTTGAGACTCAGGGCTAGTCTTCTTCTTATGTCGTTTGGACTTTCACCTCATATTTTCAGTTTTTTGTGTGGTTAAGAAAAGAAGGAGAAGAAAGTCTTTGCAAGGCTTAATGGATCAGGTCTGTCATCTGGCCGTAACCTTGACAGAAGAGCCGGAGCGTTTCAGCGAGATAGCCGTGCCAATCAACCTGACACCTGTGTGTGTGTGTGTGTGTGTGTGTGTGTGTGTGTGTGTGTGTGTGTGTGGAGTGCCAGTACTCTCCTCTTTAAGGCTCTCCTGAGCTCCAAAGTCATGGGCTTCTTTCCCCGTGGCTGTCGAGACAATTGAAATTCCCTTTTCATTTGAATTTCATAAATAATGTAGGTTCTCACCATTCCTGTCTTCGGAGGGCTGTCTTCTATAGGTGACTTAGCAGCTGTCAAAAGGCTTCTTGCTTCTCTGGGCTCAGATTGAAAATGTCCATCCTAATTGCCCTCTTTAAAAGGTATAAAATAGTAAAAGAGCCTCAATATTTTAAATAGCAGAGGATAGACAGTGGCCTCCCATACAAAATGTTCCTGGAGCTGCACGTGAACAGCAAGACACTAACAGCACTGTAAGCATGATTGGCAGCAAGACACTAACAGCACTGTAAGCATGATTGGCAGCAAGACACTAACAGCACTGTAAGCATGGGTGTGATTGGCTGCCAGCATAAACAGTATGCTCATGATGATGATGATGATGATGATGATGTCTGTTTAACTGTATTAGAAGTTGCTTTGAATGAAACTGTCTGTTCTGGAATACATGTACAATTACAAGTGTTGAACAACCCTTTCTTTTTTGAGGGGTTAATGAAGTTCTTCACTTGGTTGTTTCTTGGTTGTACGTCTGTTCATGGAGACGTGTTCATGTGTTGTGTTGTGCAGATCTGCTGGCGGTTCCTAAGCGTGTTCATGTGTTGTGTTGTGCAGATCTGCTGGCGGTTCCTAAGCGTGTTCATGTTCTGTGTGCAGATCTGCTGGCGGTTCCTAAGCGTGTTCATGTTCTGTGTGCAGATCTGCTGGCGGTCCCTAAGCACCCGTATGCAGCCATGGAGAACTGGGGGCTTAGTGTGTTTGTGGAACAGAAGATCCTGCTGGACCCTGAGATATCGTCCTTCTCCTACCAGATGGAGCTGACCATGGTGGTCGTGCACGAGATCTGCCACCAGGTAAGCACCCTATACACATACGCGCACGCACACACACACACACACACACACACACACACACACACACACACACACACACACACACTCACACACAAATTTAAACCAGTGATCCACTGGTAAAACAAGCACATTGCCAACTCTTCAAGACCATTGAAAATTGGAATTGTCTTATTAAGGGGCCTTTCATTTGTACAGTATGGTTTGTCCTTCCCTGTACATTCATCTTGTAGAGACAGAGAGACAAAGAAACTGAAGGAGAGAGAGATTTGATGATCTGTTATGTAGGATGAAACCGATGCCTAGAAGATCACACGGCTGTTGCCAGTATCCTTCACTATCTTCTCCGTGCTGCACTCTAATGCTGCTATCAGCCAATCCATTTGATGTACTGTAGGAATCATCTGTGGCTTGCACTGGAGCTCCTAATGAAGGTGCATTAGCCCGGGCTAAAAGAGCTACCGAAGCTGGAAGCACTCTGAGAGCCCTTTGATCTGGCCAGCTCGGCTAAGCACACGCTGATCTGCAGTGCGCTATAAGATAAGATGTTCTCCGAAAGCAGGTCATGTACGTTTAGTCAGAAAACTGTAACACACTGATCTAGTTTGTGCTACTGCAACAATGAGCGGTTCTGAGACAAACAGTGCCTAAAGCCCAGGAGTTTATTCATTTAAAGTATTGTTTGTGAAGCTCATTTTGTGTTTTGGGGTTATTTTTTCCTATTCATGCTTTTGGAAATGGCCTATTTCCACATCAGCCATTGGAAGCTGTACGTTAAATATTTTACATCTTTCAAAAGTGTGGAGTAATGGTAGTGTTTCACTAATGATACTTCAAAGTCAACTAGAAAAGTTTTTTTTTTTAGGTGCAGCAAACTTTTCAAAGTTGTAATCCATATCAGCTTTTACAAAACTTACTGCAAGTGCTGTATTAAGTCCTCTGTGGAAATCTCACTGCTTGACCTTGCGCCATGATTGATGACCATGGGAAGAGAACATCAGATTATCTCCCCTCTTTAAAACCTGGTACCTTCCATTACAGTTTCAATCGACCCCCCCACCACCCCCCATTTTATGTCACAAACTCTAAATACTCTGTTCTTCCACACAGCATTTTTGCGAAGTTGTTTACAGGCCTAGTGAAGAAAAGTGAAAGGAAGACATCTGCAGCCGTTGAAGCTGCCATCTTCTTCTCTTTTTTTTTTTTGCTGCGCTATAAAACATGCACCATTAAAGATTTAAGTCGACAGATTTACAGCCGCGAATTGTATTTACGGTCGTCTGTGCTCATTTGATCGGAAGGTTTATCTCCTCGTTTCAGACAAGACCGGGGCCGGGGGAAGAGAACACTGTGCCTCTGCTGGAGTAATTGGGTGTGTGGAAGGGGCCAAACGCATCGTGTGAGGAGTGTCCATAGGGGCTGGACAGGTTGGAGGGTTTGGGTCGGAATAACGTTGCTGCACTGTGTCTGCACCACAGCCTTCTCACGGCCTTCTCCTGCACATCCTCTATGGATGTTGTTTGTTTTTCTCTCTACTTCCTCCACTTCTTTTGTGCTCTTGCGTTCTGTCTTTCTTTGTCTCGTCTTTAGCTTGTTATTTTTGTATTCAAGTCTTTCAGCTCTGTCTCTCCATATTTCCCTCTCTCTCTCTCTCTCTTTCTCTCTCCCTCTCTCTCACACACACACACACACACACACGCACACACATGCCAGACAAGCTCCCAAGCTTGTATCATCCTGCTGCTGTTCTGTAACCTACTTTTAGTGGCGGCATCATTGCAGTTTATTAGGGGAAGATCAAACACATCCAGTGAAGGCCATCACAAGGGGAGCGGTGCAGCTCCATATTTTTGGGAACGTTGAAAAGCAATTCTCACCCACACTGCCCCCCCCCCCCCTCCCCCCACACACACACCAGAAATTCAGTGAAATAGTTTTTGGGAAAAATATTTTCATCTTGCCCCATTTTTATCCTCCCCCCCCCCCTATTGTGCACCCGCTTTTGTTGCCGTGGAATGGTGGTGCTACTGGGGATTGTTTGGGTCGCGCTTTTGTTGAGAGATTATTCGCCGAGGTTGTTGGAGAGCGTCTCTGCCGGCTCAGAGCAAACGAGCAAGCAAGCAAGTGAGCGGATCCTGATTCTGAATCATGCCCCCCCCCCCCCTCTCTCATTGTGTGCGTGTGTTTCAGACAGTGCATAGTGTGATCTCTGCTGCAGCATGTTGATAAAAGTCTCCATGGAAGGAGTTTGGCTGTGTTGGGTGGGGGTGGGGGGTGGGTTTGGGGTGTAAATGTCAGATCATCCTGCTGATGTCCTTCCTTCCTTTTATTTGCCATTGTGTTCTTGAGGCGGGTGGGCTTAAGGGGGGGGGGCGTCAGTTTGGGTGTATGCTGGCACAGAACCATCCCCATAAACTCCTGCAGATAAGACGGTTCATGCAGAGCTTTGAATGTGGGTCATCTGATATGTCCCCCCCCCCATCTCCACTCTCTCCACTTCTCAGCACCATCACAAGTGTATTGATTGAATTGGCTTAATGTCATCACTGGGCGAAGCGTTATTACAGAGCAGCGCAGAGAAAGACAAGCAAGTATCCAGGCAGATATCCGAGCTCTCCTATCATAGCAGGATCTGTGTGTCCATTCAGCTTGATGGCGGTCTCCTTTTTCCTGCTGATAGACTCTTTACACAGTGGACCAATGGTTTGTATGGTACAGAGTGGAAGACAACAGGATGGGTGAAAGACAGAGGATGCGTCTGTGTGTGTGTGTGTGTGTGTGTGTGTGTGTGTGTGTGTGTGTGTGTGGTGTGTGTGTGGGAGTGAGTGAAAGAAAAGCCATGCTGAACCTCTCAACCTCCTTTGATGGCATCCTCTCATCATCTCTGTCTCGTGACCTCTATCTTGATCACACGACCTTTGGAGGATCAGATCAGATTCTCGCAGGCTACATCTCCGCTCATGAATTTTTATGAGGACAATACCAGTAGTCGAGAGAGTTCATTATTTATGCCACTTCCGTGTGCATACTTCACTGTGATGCGAGCATTCCTCTCTGTGCTCACGGTAAGGCTTACATTGATAGTAACACACGCAGTGGCCTTGAGAACAATGAGAAGTACCTACTAGACTGTATCGCATTAAGCAATCTCAGACCTCACACACTCATGCAGTAGATACTCAGTTACAGTAGGTCCTCAGCTGTGTATTATAGCTCTCCTTTGGTGGGATACTTTCTAAATCAAGTTATTTCTCCGAATTACATGTAGTCA
>NW_027468689.1:12923781-12926281 GCF_046254945.1 Alosa pseudoharengus | reverse complement strand
CAACTGGGAGGATGCTCAATTTGAAAGGCTGCAGACTTGTTTGGGGACTCTTGGAAGAAATCGGTTTGCAGATTTCTTGTCACAGATACGTATCATTGCAGTCCTCTCTTTTTAATGCAAATCGGAGGTGTCTGCTGCTGAAATTGTAATGTAAATCTCAATCTGAAGAAATATGTGTCTCAGAAGGCCATTAAATTGCCCTTATTCGCCATATAATTGTATAATAAACTCAACTCAAGGCATGAGACACCACAGCAACTGTCGGATGTGTGTCCAAGGCCTTGGGACTTCCACCAGGGTAATGGACGTGTGCCAGTTGGCTGGCATTATTATGGTATTCTGTAGTTGGGTAGGGGTCAGGGACAGCAGCTATAGGTGAGGTACGGTTGGGTTCAGGTAATACAGTAAGCTCCGCCAACACACACACCCACACACACAGACACACACACACACACACACACACACGCACGCACGCACACACACACACACACACACACACACACACAGAGGCCGGGGATATTATTTATGACCTGGCCTTGTGTTGTTTTGCTTTCTTTTTCCTTTGCTTTCCCTTGGTCCTTGACCTCTCATCCAAAGCAGGATCACATCTGCTACTTCCACCACCACTGTCAACATCACCATCACTGTCTGGATACAGCCTCAAACGTGTTGCTTAGCGACATAAGTTTTTTTTTTTGCTTTCCCTCCAAACAGTCAAACAGTAGTGACCGAGAAATGGTTCTGACTGAAAGCGACTGCACACCAGCAATGATATGATTGCACTCCCCCACCAAAGTTTGAATACCTAATGTCCCTAGTTTTCTATTACCGTAATTTCCCGGCTATTAACCGAGGTTTATACATTGATTTTGCTAAATGTCTTCAGCTATGTGGTTAATACACATTTCCCATTTCAGACTACTGTAGATGTTTTTTTCTCTCCTATAGCACTCTCTCATTGTGAACAGTTCTCATAGATCTCCTATAGTATTCTGTCATTGCAAACAGTTCCCATAGATCTCCTATAGCACTCTCTCATTGTGAACAGTTCTCATAGATCTCCTATAGTACTCTGTTATTGTGAACAGTTCCAATTTCAGACTACATCTATTTTTCTCTCCTATAGCACTCTCTCATTGTGAACAGTTCTCATAGATCTCCTATAGTACTCTGTCATTGTGAACAGTTTCCATTTCAGACTACATCTATTTTTCTCTCCTATAGCACTCTCTCATTGTGAACAGTTCTCATAGATCTCCTATAGTACTCTGTCATTGTGAACAGTTTCCATTTCAGACTACATCTTTTTTTTCTCTCCTATAGCACTCTCTCATTGTGAACAGTTCCCATTTCTAAAATGACTTCAGAGTTGTCAGAGGTGTAATTGTTAAAGTCTATAATTGGGCGAGATCTGTGGACTTCCGACACGTTCATTAGCATTCTGAGAGTGTTCGCCTGGTGAGTCAGCAGAGCTGGCTGTCAGATATCCAGACAGATCCTACTTGATGGCTTTACACGACACTGCGTCAAAACTCATCAGCTGTCAAGAAAACAGCAACAGAAACCCATCAAGGGTGAGACAGTTTACTATGTCAGACAAAAAGGAAAATATAGGAAGGAAGAGAGAGAAAGAGAGAGAGAGAAGAAAGAAATAAAAAAAAAGGAAGAAAGAAAGAAGGAGAGAGAGAGAGAAAGAAAAAGTGAAGAAAATTAACCCTTGCAAGTTGTTATTCTGGCTGATTAGATGTGCATACTCTAAATGCATCTGAAGGACCACAGAGAGTAGTGGTGAGGCTTTGAAGTGACAAAGTGCTATTCAGTTGGGGCATAATTACCGGCTTCTCTGCTCCGCTGTTAAGAGAGCCATCAAATGGGTCTGACCATTGTGGTCCAGGTGATGAAAGTGAAGGTTGGGGAGGTGTGTGTGTGTGTGTGTGGGGTGGGGTGGGGGGGGCCCGGGGTAGGTTGGGCGAAGTGAGGGAATTGCGTTTGGCTGATTTTATCCCATTAATATTTCACATCAGAATGTGGGGCAGGGCTGGTGGAGGCAGGAACCAGCGAAAGCGGCGGTCGGCATCAAAGGCTTTGTGCTGCAGCCTTTGTTCCCTTGTAGAGGTCAATAGCGATGATGGTTTGACATCAGACTGGCCCAGTCTTTCACACAGGAAAACCTGCAGCACAAATGGAGGTTCCAACAAGGAATCTATGCTGTGCAAAAAACGAGGAACCTCCAAGAAAAAATCCATACTGTCTCAGCCCACCTATGTAGGGCTGGGACAGTATGGATTTTTTCTTACCGCGGTTGAAAAGCAAGAAATTACCGTGATTTTCCGCTTTACCTTTCATTTGAGACCAGGATTAAGCTTCTACACAAAGGGGTTAATGTGCAGTAAGCATTTGATTGTCTGTATGCATTTTGGATAACCAAAAGTCCTATGGGAGTTTCCATAGGCATTTTACAAAACACATGAGCATACCTTGGCAAATAATGGTCTAAAGC
>NW_027468689.1:12871281-12921281 GCF_046254945.1 Alosa pseudoharengus | reverse complement strand
TTCACCTAATTAATTGCACAGAACAAAAAGACCTTTCAACTCCTGTCTTGACATTTACACTTCAAGGTTTACCGTCTAGGCACATTGCTGCTGCTCTTTTGTGATATCAATTCAAACACAGGCCGAAAAAAAAAGGTGTTGGTGGGTTGTCCTTTGATTCGGATTAATCCGGAATGTTCTTTTTTGTCTTGCAGTGGTTCGGGGACCTGGTCACCCCAGTGTGGTGGGAGGATGTGTGGCTGAAGGAAGGCTTTGCTCACTTCTTCGAGTACGTCGGAACTGACTTCCTCTTCCCCAAGTGGAACATGGTGAGAACAAGCTCGAGGTCTTACCTCAGACACTGACATGACATAGAACATGCACAGTGAGTGCATTAGTACTGTTACTCAAATGAGCAACTCTTAAATCATATTTGTTAACTATATCCTTATAGCATCTGATTTGTTAACTATATAGCCTCACAACATCTGATTTGTTAACTATATATCCTCACAGCATCTGATTTGTAACTATATATCCTCATACATGTAGCATCTGATTTGTTACAGTAACTATATCCTCACAGCAAAGAAAAGTTCATGCGTTGTTATTACATCAAGCTAATCAGAGATTCACTAGTCACATCTGTCTGTCATGGGTTCTCACTTTACTGTGAAAATGAGCTCCACTTACATATTCTGCCCACACACACCACAAATATCTCCTTGACGTAGCTCACATATAATATGTCACAATGTGTTTAGCTGGGGGATTTTCTGGAGTTTCTGATTCAGTGGGGGTTACTGATGTGACACAGAATGAGCTTATGCTGGTGACATAATGGATTCAGTTATTTGCATATTCCCTTCATATCTTCATATATACACAGGAGAGGTGTTGAATTCCATGTGTTATAGGTAGAGGATGCCCCATAGCAGCCAATCAACAGCCAAGCCTATTTACCATCAGAATATTGTCATCATGACATTAAGGATCATAACATGGATTGTGTATTTAACAAGCCAATATGTACAGGTTCTTACTGGTCTGTTAACTAAGGTGATTCCAACAGTGTCCACAAATCACTACAGTCTTAGTCACATCATTTTGTCAGTCCCCTTTGAACACAAACATAGCACATCGTCCTTGTTTAATCAAACAACATAAATACCATAGCCAAACCAGCAGGATGTGTTCTTATGTGGGCCAATTAAAGTAAGAGACCACTTTATCATCCTAGTGGTCACCTCTGCATAGCCCAAACCATGTCCTACAGCTGCATATAGGGCAGTATCCCTGGCACCACTTCACATTTAGGCTATATACGTACTGATCTACAACCCCATTTCTCCAAGATCGTCCCCAAGGACGCTGTGTAAAATGTAAATAAAAACAGAATGTAATAATCTGCAAATCATGTATTGTACACCCATATTTAGTTCCAAAAAGAGCATAGACAATTTAAAAAAATGAACATGACAAGCTGTACTGTTTTATGAAAACTGTTGGCTCATTTTGAATTTGATGCCAGGAACACATCTAAAAAAACTTGGGACAGTGTCAACAAAACTGGAATAGTGAAATGGGAAACTGTCCTGTGGTTAGATCAATCATTTTCTCTCTGGAAAGTCTGCATACTCTGAGCTAAATAGGAGAGGGACCATCCAACTTGCACAGTTAAAAAGCCAGCATCTATGATGGTATAGGGGTATATTGGTGCCTATGGCATAGGCTGCTCTCAAATCTGGAGAGGCACAATAAATGTATGTGGACTGATATGTTGCCATCCAGACTACTGCCGGCCTTGAATATTTCAGGAAAACAGTTGCCAACTGCATTCTGCACATATTACAACAGTATGGCTTCATAGTAGAGTCCAGGTGCTAATAACCCTGCAGTCCAGATCTGTCACATTTGGTGCATCATGGATTGATAAACACGATGAACAAGACCCCAGACTGTTGTGCAGCTGAAATCCTATTGAGGTGATACAAAACAGTGATAAACATGCCAAGCAACAAGCAACTTTTTTGAGACAAAAATCAAATTCAAAATATTTTTCATAAAATAGTAAAAATTCTCAGTTTCAACACCTGATATGTTGTCTTAACAGTTATTTTTGCAACTAATTATTTGGTTTACTTGCAGATGAGTTGTAGAATTAGGGATAGGCCCAGAAATGAACTGGAACCTATGAACTCAAGTGGATTATTGCTTTTCTAAAACGGTTACTGTATGCCTGGCAAGATTTAACATCAATTAGAAATGTATAGATAGCCTAATCATTCTTCCACCAACAAATATATTTCTTTTATCAGAATGGTTGCCAAGCAATGTCGAAACGGAGCAACCATATCTGGAATCAATTTGTGAATATAGAATGAAATGCGGTCAATGTGAAGTTTGCGCTGGGTTTTTGCAGTGGCATCGAACACAATTCAGTCAATCATAGACTGGAGCTATCCGTTTTAGAATAGTTTAATAATAGTTAAACAACAATTTCAAAGACTAAACAAACCTTCTGTAAATAAAGCACACTAAGGTGTTATCCTTTTTTCTTTGCCGACAGTTTCATATTCATGTGTTATACGGATACGATTACAAATGCACAAATGCGAATTACTGTCTTAACAAATAAACCCCCCAGGCAAGCTTCTAGTCCAGGTGCTGAATATCGTATGATAGCCAATGCCAATGGTGATATTGTAGAACCTGACAGAAATAAGAGACTTGCATTTACAACAGTCCATGGCATCCGTGTGGGTAAGACTTTCCAAACCATAGCATTGCCATGACAACCATTATGTAAGGAAAGCAGGAGTATTTGAGTATGTAAATGGTGTGCTATATTTTTTCACAGCACACTTCAAGTAAGTTAATGTTACCATGAAATATGACAGTTTAAGGCTCTCTTCAGTTAAGCTTTAGATAATACTGTTGTTATGTAATAGTACTATTGCTCAAACACAAATCTGTGCTGTCTTGTTACAAAGCCTCACCATTTCATCCTAGAAATATTTGTTTTCTTTTTTTACTATGAACAAATATATAATCCAAATGTCACTGACATTGTTACTACATTTTATTTTTCTGTTTTAAATGGTATGCTGGTAAATCATTGCACGTTGGTGGCAGAGAAATGCCTATAGCTTCATGCATATCCAAACAGAATAGTTTTAAAAATGCACAGCGGAACTCTTGCGGGATAAAAGATGACCTCTGTCCGGACCGAAGGACTTTGGGCAAACCAGCAAGCACATAGAAGAGTAGATCTGCTCTTTGATAAATTACACATGGTCAGCTCCACTCAGCGCTGTCCAGTCGGTGCCCAGATAGTGTGTTTGTTATGGTGAGAACAGCCGTGCACACAATCAAATGAGGACAAATAGCCACTGCCACTGAGCCTACTCTGTGTGCGCATGAAGTGGTGCTATTGATTATCATTACGGTGCTCGGGAAAAGACAGCAACAGAGTGCTATCTGCATGAGAGCCCTTTAATATCCTCTGCTAAGGAGCAAGACGGACTTGCTGCCTAACACTCGAAAGTGAATAAGTAGGTTTCATCAGCATGATAAAACAAGTTTCTTGTTCTTGTTTTTTTTTTGTTTGTTTGTTTGTTTCCAGACTCGAGGTGTAATTTGTAATTTAGGAGTCGTGATACTCTGCGCGCAGGTAAACAATGGGGATGTGGAGATGATAATTAGTCGCAGGGCCTCTCAAGGACGTCCCGGGAAAGTCACGACTCTGACCCCATTCATTCTAGAAAGCCCAACGCAGGCTGGCATATCTGAGTCGTGTTCGCTGATGAATGGCACAGCTTTTCTCTATTACTCAACCCCACAAATGACACACACACACACACACAAATTAGCATCACGTGCACACAACACAGCACAGCTCAACACAACACAACACAACACAACACAACACAACACAACACAACACAACACAACACAGCACAGCACAGCACAGCACAACACAGCACAGCACAGCACAGCACAGCACTGCACTGCACTGCACTGCACTGCACAGCACAGCACAGCAGAACACAACACAACACAACACAACACAACACAACACAACACAACACAACACAACACAACACAACACAACACAACACAACACAACACAACACAACACAACACAACACAACACAACACAACACAACACAACACAACACAACACAACACAACACAACACAACACAACACAACCTTATTTCACTAGATTTTTTTTATACAGTATATGTATGTGTTTAGCTTGTTTAGCTGTGTTTAGTCATATTTCCTCAAAGTCTGTCCCAGCTGTGTTTGAAGAGAGACTCGTATCTACGCAGTGAGGTACCTTGACCGTGCTGCTGCAGCCAAACGAGCGAGCAAGTGTGCCCAAGAGGGCATTTCAGAGAGTGATGCGTCTGTCAGATCTGACGGCCTGTGGACTGACACACTCGAGTGCCCAGCCCCCCTGATAACAGATTATCACCCCCCCCATCTGTGGGCATGATGACATGCGGAAGAGGGGAAGGTGGGGGGTTGGAGTGGAGCGAGGAGGAGGGGGGTGGTGATGTTATGGGGGGGGGGGTGAAGAGTTCACCTGGCCTCCATGTCTTTGTCAGAAGGATTAATGGAAGTGAGGCACCACAGGGCCTGCCACTGGCGTCATCTCCAGAGAACATCTGCACCGCAACAATTTATTTCTTTATTTCTCCACTCGCGTCGTTTTTTATCGGCCTGCTTCCTCACCCCTCTCTTATTTGTTGCATCTGCCGCATGAGCCATTGAGCATCTTCAAAGCATCTTGAGGAGATCTGCAGCCCCACCCCCACCCCCACCAGCCCCCACTCAGACTAGCGAGGGGAGGCAGGTGCAGAGTAGCTGCCCTCTCACTGACTGTCCCTTTAGGTCAGTGGCTGATTCATTTTTCTGACCCCAAACTGCTTCCCTCACTCCCCACCCATCCCTCCACCCCCCCCCGCCCCCTTCCCCAGTAGAAGGGCTGTGGAGTTGTCAATATCGGGGCGGGTAAGTGAAATATCATTGGGAATAAACACCCTGTTGAGAGCACATATGGTCCAGATGGAGGCCCTTCTAATGGTACTAATTTTACGGCGCGGTTGCGTGACTTACATGACATCCGCTCAGTCTCACCAGCTGCTGCCACAGACCCCCCCCCCCTCCTCACCCACCACCACCACCACCAACTTTCTCCCGGCGTGTTCTTCTCCCCTGTTGCATCACTTCCTCTGTTCCTGGGCTAGTCAAGCGAGCTAGCTCATAAAATAACAAATAATTAACATAACAACGGAGGTTTGTGAATATCCAGACCATTTCTTATCAACTCTTTACAATTAAGAAATTAATGTTGAAGTGCTTTCATGAGCAAATGCATTATTTACAATTTTGGTTATTATGCATGAATTGTAGTGTTCATTTGACAAACCAGCTAAAGTGGGTGCATTTTTATGTTTTGCAATCTAGTCATGCATTTGATCATGCTTCAATAAATTAGTAAAATGTATAATTTCAAGTATAGGAATTACTCAAAGCTGAATGAACCTTTACAATAGTGATTAGCAATGTGTAATAGACATTACATTACACTTGCACTTACATTACACCAATTACACACTCAACATTCTCACCATTTGCTGTTCTGAGATCACGGCAAAATCATCGGTTTCCCTGGTTTTACTATTTAGACCGTACAGTAGGTATGCCATAAAGTAAACAACAAATACAAAAGCCATTAGATTAGAGCATTTGATACAAAAGCTATTTGAGCATTTGCAAACGAAGACAACTAGCCAAAATAAGAGTTTTCAGACCTCAAACAATGTCACAATGTGTTCACAAGGAAACACACACAAATGTGTCATATCACAGGAGGAAGGGGGGAGGAACATGCTTCAGCTTAATTAGCTCCCACATATGATTGGATTGGACTGTGGAAATAAGGCGTTGCATGAGGAATTACAATGTATGTGAAAGAACGATAAGAAGTCTTTTAAACATTTTCCTATGTGCTTTTCTTTGGCTCACGAGTGGTTCGGGGAGTGGTTCGTCTGGTTGAGGACAAAAGAGTTCCATCCGCACAGCAATTTGGTTCAGACCTGGTGTCAATCCTTGTCTGTGCAAATAGCCACTTTAAGAGCCTGACGTTTTTTGTCCTTTTACTAAACTATTAATCACCACTCGTGGCTTAAATAGCAGTTATATGTTGAAGCGGTCTCTACAAAGTGTTATCTTTACTGTGTAGGAGATTAGCCTCCCCAAGGATGAAGCGCATGGAGAGACACACAAAAACAGAAAGGCCTTTCTTTCCTTTTAATTTATTATTCAACAAGCAGTGTTTAAAGAGAAATAGGTGAGTGTGTGTGTATGTGTGTGTGTGTGTGTGTGTGTGTGTGTGTGTGTGTGTGTGTGTGTATGGGTGTGTGTGTATGTGCGTGTGTGTGCCTATGCCTAGGTCTGTGTCTGGGCTTGCATATGTGTCTATGAGGCCCTTCTCTGCAAACCTGTGTAAGAGGCATAGACAGATGAAAGATGGCGAGAAAAAAATAATCAGCGGAAATTATTTTTTTTATCACTTTCACTACAGACAACTCAAGCAGAGAGATAGCGGGGCAAAGAGAGAGAGAGAGAGAGAGAGAGAGAGAGAGAGAGAGAGAGAGAGAGAGAGAGACCGCTTCCAGCCAGGTGTGTGTATCATTTTCGCGAGATGAAACACTCAGATGACGATGTTAGAGTGCACAAATTAGAGTCCACAAATGAAGGACCGCTGCTCCTGGAACCTTTGGCGTACGCTGCAGCTGCGGTCCAGCCTGATGGCGCACTAACGGGCTGCATCCAACGCGTGAACACACACTGACTGATGCGGACGCTCGGCTGCCAGCTGCTGGCATCGACTAATCAGAGAGGGAGAGATCAGTCGTCCTTAAAGACACATCCGGTCGAGAAGATAACTAGGCTTCAAGACAAATGACAGCAGCCTTCGATCGTCGTCACTGAGTTATCTGTTTGGCTGCTGTGGAGTAGCTGTGGTGTTTAACTGGTGCAAACACAGCCTTGTTTTGTGGGACAGGTGTCTCAGAGGCAGACGTTTAGTAAGGTTAGACTGAGATGTTAAAAAATAACAAACATGCTGACCACCAGCTTAATACTTTTACTGCTGAGCCAGAAAGCCATTCTTGGTGTTAACCTACCTTTAGTCTCCTGTTATGTTGACAATAGCTGGAGAATATCTGGCTATCAGTGGACAAAAGTGAAATAGAAGTGCTGTGCTTTTTTTATCAAGTTTAAAGCATCTCTAAAATACTTTTATATTGAACATTCAATATGTGAACGTACATCATAGTCAGATTGGACATGTCACATAACTAACCTGCGTTGTGTTTCGAATGCACAGTTCAGTCCTATACCAGCTCAGCTTTGAGGCTTGAACCTGCAGACTCTGGGTGTCTAACAAAAAAAAAGCTAAAATCCATGGGTGCTCACATCTGATGAAAATCCATGGGTGCTCACATCTGGTTAAAATCCATGAGTAGTAGTGCCTGTCTCTTAAGATGTTGGGAGTGAGGTTTACATACTTTCTGCAGAGTTTATACCCGCCTGCTTCTTTTACACATACGTCTAGACATGTATTAAACAATTCTGGCTCCTGCAAACCACCAGTCTGTTCTTTATCTCCCCCTCCTCTCCATACCCGACTTAATGCATCAGTGACACTCTCGATTGCCTGAGCACATTTGATTTAGCCAATCAAAAGCGTTTTAATTACTGATTTTAATTACTGATTTCAATCAGGTGTGCTTGGAGCAGACAGAGACAGATATACAGGGCAGGGAGTTGTTGTGGGGGTTTGGGGGGTGGTGGGGGGGAAGGAACAGAATGTAGAACAGTGGTGTGGTAGAGCAGTTGTAATGTCCTGCCTGAGAAACGTTTGGTACACGGCTGACAACAGAACTGGGCGTTGCGAAGCCTTGTTGCTTTGGATTAAAAATGGATCAAAGTGTCTGCTAAATTGCTCTCTACTTGATAAAAAGGTTACTACATATACCTGGCAAGGTTTCATATAATAAACTCACAGCAACAATAATGCAAGTAACAATAAAAAAATAATAATGTGAGCTCTCTTCACCAGCTCTCCGCCAAGCAATATACTGTAGATCTTAAGCTGTATATAACATAATGGTTGCCAAGCAACACAGTTTTCGTTTGGTTAATGCAGAGGCATATAGATAGATCTATCTATATGGCTCTGGGTTAATGTAATGCAGTCACAGGTGTTGAGCTGTGAAGCATTTTACAAGGGCTTTGTAGGATGTAGCTAATCATAGCTAAGAAAAAGCAAATTTTAGACAGTACAATTTTGGCAAGACTCACTACAGTGCTGAGTGAAGCATACAATCTTTTTTTAAGTAAATTTTTTGTGGTTTTTATGCCTTTAATGCGACAGGATAGTGGAGAATGACAGGAAGTGAGTGGGACAGAGAGTCGGGGTGGGATCCGGAAAGGACCACGGGACAGGAATCGAACCCGGGTCGCTGGTGTACAATGCAGGTGCCCCAGCCAGTTGCGCCACAGCCAGGGCCTAAGCATGCATTCTTGAAACCACACATCCCACTTGTCTCAAACTTCTGAATGTTTATGGGCTTTGGAAGGTTTATTATACCATTGAAGCACACATGTATACTGTTAAAATATTCATAGCTATCCCTCCGAGGATTTCAGTAGCAGCTCATACACGTGTTTCAAACATCTTCTCACCTCTACAGAAGAGACAGTGACTTTGTCATCTTACACCTGGCATCTGCTGTTACACCTGTTAGCCCAGTAGATTCACAGAAAGGCTGCTGACAAATGGTGCCTAATAGATTGGATTTGTTGCACTTCTAAAATCTTAGTCTGAGAAAGCGCAAAGGCTTGTTCGCTTGAGCGAGAGCCCAAAGAAAGCATCCTTTTGGAGGTGGCTCCCTGGGGGGGTGGGAAGGAGAGGCACTCTCTTGCCTGAGTGAAGATGCCCTTGGCTGTCCAGGCCTCCTCGTCCAAAATAAACCGCAAACAGACGCCCGGTCCAGATGGAGACCCTTCACATTTCATCGCTCTCGCTGGACTCACCCGAACTGAACCAGTACAAAGATTTGAGTATGCTTGTCTAGATTCTGACAATCTGGTTTTTCCTCCTTTGTCTTATTTACGAAAGCTGTTTATTTCTTGCTACACACACACACATTTCTCTTACTCCCTGGTAGAGAGTAAACATGTTCAATCTGTAGTATATCTGTGATAACCTTGCAATGCTTAACTTAACTCAGTTAAAGTAATAATAGAACTTGACCGTGTAAAGTCAGTAAAAAAATGTTACAGTGTGCAAGTGTATATCTCCATAATTATCTTTATTCTTTAATTCTCTGTACTCTCTCTCTCTCTCTCTCTCTCTCTCTCTCTGTGTGTGCCAGGAGAAACAGCGTTTCCTGACAGATGTTCTCCATGAGGTGATGCTGCTGGACGGCTTGGCCAGCTCTCACCCTATCTCCCAGGAGGTGTTTGAGGCCACCGACATCGACAGGGTCTTCGACTGGATCGCCTATAAAAAGGCAAGCATCCTCCCACACTCCTCCTCAAGACCCTCCCTTACATACTGTGACCAAATGACCAACACAATCAGCATAACCCAGTCAAGTCATATTAGTTATGGCAATGTGTATCATTAAGTGTATACACAATGCCTAGTACTTCTATTTTGAGTGTACTAATATTTTTAAGTATACATGAGTGTAGATCTCAATCTATTTTTATGTGTTGCTGGCCCACTATAAAATCTTGACCTGCGTCATCTAAATATAACAATTCTACACACATGGTGAGTTCCATGGTCCCTGTGCAGCAGTAGTCACCCTGAATCTGTCGGTGTCCCATTTCCTATGTCTCTGGCTCTCTAACTGACATTAGAGCTGAAGCTTAATTAAGTGAGTCAGTGCAGGGCCTGAGTGCAGAAACGATCATGCTGTCACCACCTTCTGACATGGACGTCGAGGAGAATGGCTGAGCAGGGTGGAGTATGGCCTAGGAACTCTGAGAGGATGAGCACATTCACACCTTCAACTCAGCGTGTGCCATCTCACAATCTCACACTCGTCTCCTTCACACCCTCACACACTCTCCAACACTTACTGGCCGGTCCTCGCATGGCTGGGTACATTTTTCAGGTGCATAAAAATTGCATTGGAAGACTTTCGCTGCGGAAAAAACCCCCAACTCACATTCCCCTGAATTATCCCCCGATTAATCAACTGCAGAACTCCTGAGTGAAATCATTTCGCTTTACCCATCCCCTTGCAGACACATGAGAAAAATATCCCAATAATGTCATGTTTTTTTAATATGCTGAGAAATGGGGAAATGCAAGAGAGAATGCAGCAGAAAGCAATAGTAGTGTGTTTCTGGCCTCAAGGAAGTGGTGGCGCAATAAGCAGCTCCTTCTCAGGAAGGGCTGAAATCTCTTTAATTACCTCACATACAAGATAAACTGCTTTATATAACCCCAACGCAAGACGCCTTGTCACACAAAGCCAAACAACACCGAACGGAGAAAACAAAGCGTATAAGGACAAAGAAAGAAATTAGCAACTCAAAGTCCGTTTTTTTTTCACTTTGCGAGGAGTTTTGACAGCGATGCTTGTCTTGTCTCCTCAGTCTGTTTATTCACTGTTAAAAATCGGAGTGTCATCCGCCACTCCTGACAGTCACAGATGGGTGGAGAGAGAGACACAGAGAGAGAGAGACAGAGAGAGAGAGAGAGAGAGAGAGAGAGAGAGAGAGAGAGAGACATCAGCGCACAACCAGCTGGCAAAAACAGATGCTCCCCAGACACTCTGCCTCCTGCGTCTGCCCGCCCTCGCCCTCAGCCCTCTCCATGCCTGGACAACGAAAATAACAAATCTGCAGCCTCATCATCAAGCCATTTCCACGGCATCCCTTACCAGGGAAATATAATCACAGACCAGTTTCCATGGCATTCCTTACCAGATAATATCATCATATAGCAGTTACCATGGCGTGCCTCACAATGAATTCTCATTATAGAGCAGTTTCCATGGTATATCCTTTATCAGTAAGGACATCAATGAGATATTAGACCATCTAAGAGATTCTAACAAGTGGGATCGATATGAATAAGGAACGTAAATAGAAGGCCACCAATAGAAGGTAAACCGACATGCAGTATGGTCATATGATATGGCAGAGCTTTGAACTGGGTGCCGCAATTATAAAGCCTTTCTGGCTAAATTATCATTATCCGTCTTATGTCTGGTCTAGAAAATAGTAGCTATTACCAAGCAGAATTAACAAGCAGCCTCCGAGCTCAGTTTCGAAAGCCATTGACTCAATTATTTTCAATTAGCTTTATTTTCGTGTCCTACTTTTTAATCAGCTGAGATATATGCTCCGTCTCCGTGCAATTGAAGCAGAACACATTGTTATCGGCTCAGTCATGAGAGCGTGGTGTGGTCCTGGTGTCGGAAGTAGACGGTGCATCTTAGACAGTCTGTTTGGGTGTGTGTTAGTCTCTATTACCTAGCGTGTCAATCAGGAGTCTATTATATCCTACTTAGTGTCCCTCTGGGCTGTCCGTACGCACACACACGCACGCACGCACGCACGCACGCACGCACGCACGCACGCACGCACGCACGCACACACGCACGCACACACACACACACACACACACACACACACACACACACACTGTATTATGTACACTCCATACAATGTGCCCAAGTGCAGGTACACCCATAGACTCACATAAACACTCACAGAAATAAAGAGGCAAAAACACAGTCTCTTTCACATACACACATGCACACACACACACACACACACACACACATAATGTATACACCTACACACACACACACCCACAGACAACTAAAGATAGGCCTGGAGGGGCATCACACACAAACACATAGAAGTATAAGTATATATACTCTTTTGATCTGAAATTTGGTCTCTGCATTTATCTCAATCCATGAATTAGTGAAACACTCAGCACACAGTGAGGTGAAGCACACACTTATCCCGGCGCAGTGAGCTGCCTGCTACAACAGCGGCGCTCGGGGAGCAGTGAGGGGTTAGGTGCCTTGCTCAAGGGCACTTCAGCCGTTCCTACTGGTCAGGGTTCGAACCGGCAACCCTCCGGTTACAAGTCCGAAGCTCTAACCAGTAGGCCACGGCTGCCCCTTTGTACACACTTGTGCACACACAGAGAGACACAGAGACACACACACACATGCATGCACACAGACAGACTGAGAGACAGACCCAGCCAGACACTGCCAGGGCATGACTCTCTCTGGTGTCTCTGGTGTTGTTGACACAGAAGAAGTGGGCTTGATGAGATCTTAGCCTGAGCTGTCAGGTGGAGGATCAGGAGGAAACCCTTGACGGTGATCTTGTCAACACGCCACCCTTGTTCGCTCATTTGGTTGTTTGTTTGTTTGTTTGTTTGTTTGTTTGTTTTCCTGTCCCACTTCTGAGTCACATCGCACAACAGAAATGTCAGAGGGAAGACACTAGAATTGAGTCACCGGTTGTAAGTCTACACATCACCGCGCTGCATCCATTAATGTCTGATTTGTGTTACTGCCAATGCAGCAGCAAGTATCATGTTGGTTCACTGATTTCACTGAATCAAAACATGTTGGCAACGTCTCTCCCAGCAACATCTATTAAAAATCTCATAATAGATACCATGTATATATATATCAATGATAGATACTGTACAGTTACTCATAAACACTGGCTTGTGTTTTGTCAGAGAAAATAGTCTACAAATCCTTTTTACGGTGTAGACTATTACAATATTCCCCTCAGTATTTATTGGGGACGCATACTTCAGGGCAAGGATGACCATAGGTTCTAAATACATACCTTAAACCCTAATAGTAGGTTTTGCTCTGGTTTAAGTTCAGCTAGACACTTAGAACCCCACATGTAAGCTCTGCTCTTCTTCTCCTGCAGGGAGCCGCACTTATCCGGATGCTGGCCAACGTGATGGGTCAGGCGGTTTTCCAGAGGGGCCTGAATGTAAGTAACAGAATCCTCATAAGTCTTTTATTTCTCTCCCTCCATTCCTATCTGTCTCACCACATCACTCTCTTTCCTTCTCTCTCTCTCTCATTCTCTCTCTCTCTCTCTCTCTCTCTCTCTCTCCCTGTGCTTGGCCCAGAAATGGGCAAAGTCGTTAGCTCTTAATTAAAGCTAATACACAATGAAATCCTCTCCAAACACATGCACACACCAGGGTTTCCCATCGCTGGTTTTTGACTGGTAAAGTTGATGAAAAGCTGGGACCAGAACATCTAAACTGTCAATACAAGCATCCAGCGACACACACATGTACACGTGCAGGTTCATGTACGCACACAAACATGTGTTTCTGGGTGGAAAATGAGCGCATGACATGTAAACATACACGTAAACATATAAATGAACATACAGTATATCTACTGGTGCTTGTACAGTCCACAGTGTAGTCTCTCTCTCTCTCTGTCTCTCTCTCCATCTCTCTCTCACACACACATACACACACACACACACACACACACACACACACACACACACACACACACACACACACACACACACACACACACATAGACTCTTTCTCTCACTCTCACTCTTTCCCTCACACATTTATACACACACACAAAAAACTCTGGCATTCAGGACAACCACACTTCCCTTTTATTTCACCATACTCTTGCACCCATGCATGTAAGCAAACCCACAGCTCCCTATGGGGGAGAGCGCTTGAGGATTGTGCAACACAGGATGCGTGTTACTCATGCATGCATTAACATGTGTGCTGAGTCCTCTGCTACTGCCCGAGAGCTCAGCTCCCTGCTGAATTCCTGCCTGCCATTTTAAACTCAACGTTATTCTCATCCAAGTTTGAGTTACGAATGTCCGCTTACTTGCGCGGAAACCAACACGCACAATGTGATTTGTCAGATCCTGTTTTGTTTGGGTGTTTGCTTTTAAAATGGAGAACGCTTTTAAACCGGAGAGTTGAGATTGGACTGTTTATAAAGGGAAATGGCTGTGCCCGTGTGTGTGTGTGTGTGTGTGTGTGTGTGTGTGTGTGTGTGTGTGTGTGCATGTGAAAAAGAGAGTGTGTGTTTATTTGTGTTGGTGTGTGTGTGTGTGTGTGTGTGTGTGTGTGTGTGTGTGTGTGTGTGTGTGTGTGTGCATAAACGGAGTCAAGTTGGAGCTCTGTGCATGGGCCGCCACTCTGTGGATTAGCGGTATCAAACAAAGGATAAGCCCTAATCTGGTTGCACACAACTTCAAACCAGGTTTCATGCTAACGCTCCGATTTGAATTAGTTAAGATGTAAATATAAGCCAAATTCAGTGTAAACACATTATGGAGCGGCAGGGTTGCTGGAACAGGTGCTACATTAGCCTGGCTGACAAAGGGCCATAAGTCTCTCTCTGTCTCTCCTATCCAGATACTAATGGGCTTTTCTATTCATCTAAATTTGTTGAATGGCACAGCACAATAATGGAGAAAAATGTACTTATGGATTACTCACAGTAATGCTTTTCACAGAAGAATTTCTGTATTGTGTAACTTTCAGAAAAAGTTTTTATCACCGACCTACTTTGTCTCACCTCGTTCCTATGTTCTGAATGAGACACGAGGCACTGGGGCTAAGAACTAGGAGACTAAGAAATGGCTGCTGTAGGTCTTGGAAGATAGAGCCACTAAAACATTTATTCTGTAATACATGAAAATGTCTGAGCCCTCTAAAGTTGATAGTTCGTGCTGATGTTTTGGTGAGAGGGTTTGGGTGACACGAGGGAGAGCAGACTACCTCATGGTTTAATTTTACATCAACAGATTCTTTGTCACTTTGTCACGCTGTGAGCTCACGGGTTGAAATAGAGACTCATAAAATACTCATGTTAGGCATCCATTGTGGACTGTGTGTATGTCTGTGTGTCTTGCACATAAGTTTTTGTGTGTGTTTTTATGTTCATGTGTGTGTGTGTTTGAGAGTATGTGCGTGTTTATGTTTTAGTTATGTGTTGGTTGGGAGCTGTGTGTGTGTGTGTGTGAGTGTCTGTGTGTCTGTGTGTTTGTGTCTATATGACCGCATATCAAATCAAGATCTTTCTGTGAGTTCCTGTTCATCTCCAAACTGGAGGTAGGCCTGTGGATATTTAAACAAATGCCTCGTGTCTTTTCCTTTTAGTGTGAGGCTCTGCCTGTGGCAGTGAGAGGCATTGATCTGCGGGCGACTTTGTGTCATTAGTATTGAAAAGAGCCTGTCTGTTTCTTTTATTCCGATTTCTTTTTTTTTGCCGAGTGAGGGATGCCCAACATCGAGATCAATACGCAAACCAGCCTCTATCTCATGCTGTTACCCTCTCTCTCTCTCCCTCCCTCTCTTTCTCTTTCTCTCTCTCTCTCTCTCTTTCTTTCTTTCTCTCCCACTGTCATTCTTATCCTCACTATCTCTTTCATTCTCTCTCTTTCTCTCTCTCTCTTTCTGTTGTTTCACTCAATAACTCTTTCTCCTCACTATCTCTTTCATTCTCGCTCTGTTGTTCTCTCTCTCTCTCTCTGTCTTACTCTCCCTCTCTCTCTCATATCTATCTCTCCATCACTCTCTCATAAGACCTGCCCAGTCCTTCACCTGCTGGCGTTGTTAGTGTACGAGCCCATAATGGCTCAGAGAGAGCTGCAGAGACAGCTGATTATTCCGTGGACACCATATGGCTCAGCTCGGCGACGGACCTCCATTCCTCGTTCTCTGCTTTGGCCTGTTGGGCATTGATTTCTCAGTGGAGGATACACACACACACACACACCCTCCAATGCACAGAGCTCACAAAGGCTGCTTTCTATCTCTTCTTACAGTATTCGATATCTCTCTCCACACTCTCTCTCTCGCTCCACAAACAGGCATCATCTGCACCCACACATATAAACACACACACACACACACACACACACACACACACACACACACACACACACACTCACACACACACACACACACACACACACACACACACACACACACACACACACACACACACACACACACACACACACACACACACACACACACACACCCTATTCGCTAACACAGGCCTGCCTTACTCAGGCTGCCAAACAAAACAAATATGATTTCCCCCCTCTCCCCTGTGCTTGCTCACTCTCTCTTATCATTCTTCTCTATCACTATCTATCTCATACACACACACACCACACCACACACACCACACTTGTAAATACACAAACAGAATCACACCACCTCCTCCTACTGAGTTGTTCCTCTGTGGCTCCCGGGTATGCTGAGTTTTTTACATTTATTTTTTTAAGAGTTTCCGTCTGGCTGAACTTTATATTTCTGGGCCACCACTACAAAAGGTGCTCTCCATGCTCCACGCTCTGCACTTCACACTCCGATCTGCAGCACACACTTACACTTACGCCTCACCCCCGACACTCAGCATGGTGCCAAAACACTGCAGCTGAAGAATCTACAACCCGAGAGAGGAGACACACACGCGCACGCACACACACACACACACACAAACACACACACACACACACACACACACACACACACACACAGACACCCCAAGCACACCCCTCAGTCCCGCTAAAGACTTCCGTGTCTCAGCCAACACTGAGGAAGTGAAGGAGGGAGAGAGAGCAGGGAGCACTAATTGAAAAATTAAAAGTGCATGAGAATGAGCTGAGCAGGGCTGGGCTGCTATGTGGGTTTGGGGTATATGAGAAGAAAACACAACATGCAAATGAAGTTTGAGGTTTTAATACTAAGATAGATGAATGAATGGATAGATGGATGGATGGATGGATAGATGGACTGGAAGTCTGAATTTCCCTTTGAGATTAATAAAGTTTCCATCTATCTATCTATCTATCTATCTATCTATCTATCTATCTATCTATATCTATCTATCTATCTATCTATAAGACTGAGAACTATCTGTGCATTCACCATATAATAATAGCCATAGAGTTTGGACAGAATGAGTTCTCACAGCCTTAAGTGCCTCCTTGTGTTCCACCCCCCCCCCCCTCCCTCCCACTCACTCCCACTCTAACCCACATAATTAGAGCCTACAGCCAGGACACACATAGCCTAGCAGACGACTCCCTTGTGCCGGAACTGGGCCGGATGCAGACCACATCTGGCCCAGAGAGTGCCCTTGATCAGGGCCTGAGCAAACAGAGAGGGCGTAAAATAAGCTCTCAGGCGAGAGAGGGAGAGAGCAAGAGAGTCGTGCCGTGGTTGACTCCATGACCTCAATTATCTTGCTTCCCCCAAAGCGAGGGCGTCAGCCTGAGGAAGATGGCCTCGCCTGATAGGCTGAGGACGAGGGACAGGAAAGAAAAATGGAGGACTCATTAAGAAGAGATGGGGTGACAGAAGACTCCACGGCAGGGGAAAAAAGCAGAGCGATTTTGAGATATGAGTCTGATTCCCCACGTCTAATGTCACAAAATGAGCCATTTATGTTAAAGTGTCACTGATGTGACAGCATCAGGATTACTGCCCTGCCCTTTGCAGGAAGAAAGCTGCACCAAGGCCCCACTCTGAAGAAGAAAAAAAAAAAAAAAAGATTCTCGTGCCTTGCAGAAAAAGCACAAACTTCTATATCCTCTTTTCTTAGTTTGCCATTATCCTTTGAATGCAATCAGGCACCCCAGGGTGCTTACTACACAGAATCCATCAGGCCCGGGCACTTTTGTCAGCTTTTTGCAGATCCTTTCTTACCCGGAGACAGACACAGCGGAAGGCTGCCGCCGGCTCATAATGTGTTCTGGACAGAGATGAAATGGACAGATATTCCTCAAAATTAAATTTTCGAACATTAGCCCAAGTACCTGTACATCTGTGGAGGCTGTGGGGGATGAGGGGGGGGGGGGCAAAGTGCTAAACAAGAATAGTGGTTCTCTCTTACGATTCTTAGATATTTCTCTTTATATTTAGCTTTCCTCTCTCTCATTCCCTCTCCCTTAGTTTTGTTCTGTGTCTTTCTCCTAACACATGTTTTCACATTTCAACAGACTTGCTATTTCTTGCAAATGCCTAATATGCAAATAAATGCTGCCTCTCGCCAAACAGTCTACCTTAATCATCTGCGAATGACTTTTCCAAATGACTAATTGCATATGTTTACCTTTAAATCAGGGCGAGCAGAGCTTATTTTGGCGAGACTCGTTATCGAATATGAATTATTTATTCTCCGCGCCAGCATCTCTGAAAAAGTCACCTCAGAGGCAATTACGCTGCGAGAGTAATCAATCTTTATTTCCAAGGTAAGCGAAGGGAGCGTGGCGTATCGTGAGACAAGGTTCGGATTTGATTGTCCTGTCGGCATAACAGGGTTTTGCAGGAGTCCAAGATATCTCAAAGCGTGTTATAAGGAAATATACAAATGTGAGAAAACAGCGCCAATTACTGTGGAAATGAATAACATTTTGTTGTCTTTCCCAGCGGATTACGAACAGGATTCTTTCCTTTCTCCCCCCACCTTCCTCCATTTCTCTCCTACCTCCTACTCATCCCTCTCTCTCTCTCTCTCTCTCTCTCTCTCTCTCTCTCTATAAGTCTCTCCATCATTGTTGTTGGTTGTTTGTTTTTTGTGTTTTTTTTTTGCACACAATGTAAAGACAATCTCTGCAAAAGAGAAAAGGTCAGAAAACAGAGAAAACCGCGGTGGCAGCAGCAGAACTCATTAAAACATACATTCAGGCAAAGTACACTGTAGGAGAATAAAAAAAAGAAAGGAAGCAGAGACACAACAGCAATGGTGTGGCCAGGGGTGGTCCTGCGTCCACATGCAAATGATGCAAATGTATGCACAGCAGCATCCACCGCAGCAGTCTCCGCCAAACAGCTCATTTAAGGATCCCGTTCAGCTCAGCGCTTTCCTGATTGCCTTTGAAGATGAACGTGAATGCGGTTCTCCTCCAAGAATAACTGCTTTGCTTTATCAACAGCTCCCTTTTTGTTTATGAGACAGCGGAGCCTCCAAATAATAACTCACCAAATATGATCACCGAGCATGCTACTGCTACTGCCAGTGTTCTCATTCTTGGGTCATACAGGATGCTGGGCGGCCTTGAATGACCCCCCCCCCCCCCCTCATCGAATGCACGTGTGTTTTTAACTCTTGTTTCTCTAAGCTGATCAGACGTGGTCGCGGTGAAGGTGATAGGGAGTGACAGGGAGGCAGTAGTGGGAAGGGGGACCTGCTGGCAGGGTTGCCGGAGGGCATTTAACTAACCACAGAAGGAGGGCTGGGTTGGTGGGCAGTCAGGGTGGTCCCTGAGGGTGAGGACGGGAGGCTAAAGATGAGTGGGAGGAGAGAAGAGGAAGTAGAGCAGAGAGAGTGTGATGTGGTGGCAGTGCTGAGAGACAGAGAGAGACTGAGATAGAGAGAGAGAGAGAGAGAGGGAGAGAGACTGAGATAGAGAGCGAGAGAGAGGGAGAGAGAGAGACTGAAATAGAGAGCGAGAGAGAGGGAGAGAGAGAGTCTGAGATAGAGAGAGAGAGAGGGAGAGAGAGACAGAGAGAGACAGAGAGAGCGAGAGAGAGGGAGAGAGAGAGACTGAGATAGAGAGGGAGAGAGAGGGAGAGAGAGAGAGAGGGAGAGAGAGGGAGAGAGAGAGACTGAGATAGAGAGAAAGAGAGAGAGAGAGAGAGGGAGAGAGAGACTGAGAGAGAGAGAGCGAGAGAGAGGGAGAGAGAGAGACTGAGATAGAGAGAGAGAGAGAGAGATAGAAATAGGAATGTGAGGATGAGAAAGAGGGACGAGCAGGACAGCACAGGAGCCATGCTGGCCATGTTGGGTTGGGCCATGTTGCCACCACTGCCACTCAGGGCTCAGGGCGACAACTGCCCACCTGCTCACCTGCCCTGGGGCACAGAACACAGGGGGGGGGGGGGGGTGTGTGGGGGGTGGGCTAAAGAGATGGTGGAAGTGGATGACTGAAAAGAGGAGAAGAGAAGATACATGGATTTTTGTCATTCTATGTATCAATGTGTGAGTCTGTATAAGTGTTGTCTAGCTCTGTGTAACTTATGGCTCCTAAATGCAAGACAAATTCCCCCTTGGGGCAATAAAGGTTTCATTCATTCATTCAAATGTATAGAGGATGAAAGATGGAGAGGACAGGAGAAATAGAGGGATGAAATGTGGAAGTGAAGAAAGGAAAGGAAGAGAGGAGGAGTGTGTAGCCTTGTCTAGTTCTGCCTCCTCTAACTCTGTGGAGTGGTGGAGTAGTGGCCTGATTTGCCTCTTCTCTGCATGGGACCAAATGCCTGACAGCAAGGGAGACACATCTGTAACTCCCCCTCCCCCCTTCTCTCTCTGTCTGTGTGTGTGTGTCTGTGTGTCTGATTCTCTCTGTACTGTATATGTGTGTGTGTGTGTGTGTGTGTGTGTGTGTGTGTGTGTGTGTGTGTGTGTGTGTGAGAGAGTGTGTGTGTGTGTGTGTGTGTGTGTGTGTGTATGAGAGAAACAGACTGTGTTTTTGCCTCTTTATTTCTGTGAGTGTTTATGTGAGTCTATGGGTGTACCTGCACTTGTGCACGTTGTCTGTGAGTGTTTGTGTAGACAGCTTATCGCTTACGGTCACCGGAATGTTATCAGTGAATCGTGCTTGGTGAAGGCTCTCTGGCACCCTCTGACGTGTTATCGTATATAGAGAGATGTTGATAAGGGGACGGTGCTGGACACAGGGGTTTGCCCTTCTTGTCTGCCTTGTTTCCCTCACTTATTACGGAGGGCCAGAGCTATTAAAAACAGCCTGGCTCTTGCGTATGTCCACCAGACATCCCTCTCTCTCCTCTGTCCATCTACGAGGGCTCTGTTTCCAGAAGTCCTCTTTGCACTGTGTCATTCATAAGTTACCTCAGGCTGTACCTGTTTCATGTACAGTATCAGAACACAAATTTTCTCAGAAGTATACTGGTAACGCTTTAGAATAACATGTGCTTATTAGGTATTAACAGTGCATAATAAGCAGTTAACAATTCATTACTAACAGTTAGTTAACTGTTGTTACCCTTTAATAACATTAACTAACTGTTAACATGCAGCTTGTAAGTGTTAATAAGCAGCCTTTTAAGTTACTTACAAGCATATTTGTTAACAGTTGTGAGTGTTAACAAGCAGCTTGTTAATGCTTGTTAATGGTGTATAAGACAAAGAGGTGGATAACTAATAGCTTATAAGACCTTTCTTACCTATTTGTAGTACATTTTGCAGCCCCCCAATCTAAAGCGAGGACCATGTAGCCTATAGTTCCACAAGCCCAACCTTCTATCTCTCTAAATACTGTATCTCTCCATCTAGCTTGGTTTAGCTGTGAGAAATGCACCTTAAAAATTGTTGCAGTGAGCAGGAATTGAACCCCGGTCTCCCACGTCAAAGAGTGCATCGCTACTTGTTGAGCTACACTATTGTTCCTGATTTGCTGATGAAAATGTTCATTTTGATTCTATATTCCGATGTTCTATATCATACTAGCTATGCTTTTTACCAATATGTTTCTGATGGAAAAGTGGTGTTTAATTTCCTTAATCTTTGTTCAGTGAACGCATAAAACAGTTTGTCAGTTTGTCAGCAGTCTAAAGATATGCCAGCTTTGTATATAGACCCTTTCAACAAGGTAAACAAAAACAATGCTTGAACATTCTATTTGGGCCCCAATCTACTTCCTGTGCATTAAGATAACATACGGAATGTTAAAAAGGAAGTCTTGTGGGGCCAACTATGATGCTGATAATGGAACTCTCTTGAAAGGGTCTATAGTTTGGTTACCTAGCAACCGAGGCTTAAAGACGATAAGTGGGTGCATTCAAAGCTCTGGTTCAAAGTTGCAAACATAGGCGAACGTTCGTGATCGATTTGAAACATGTTTCAGTTTGCCTTGAACAGAGGCGAACATTCGTGGTCTGTTTCTGCATTAATTAAACACCACTTTTCCATCAGAAACATATTTGTAAAAAGCATAGCTAGTATGATATAGAACATCGGAATATAGAATCAAAATGAACATTTTCATCAGCAAATGAGGAACAATAGTGTAGCTCAACAAGTAGCGATGCACTCTTTGACGCGGGAAACCGGGGTTCGATTCCTGCTCACTGCAACAATTTTTAAGGTGCATTTCTCACAGCTAAACCAAGCTAGATGGAGAGATACAGTATATAGAGAGATAGAAGGTTGGGCTTGTGGAACTATAGGCTACATGGTCCTCGCTTTAGATTGGGGGGCTGCAAAATGTACTACAAATAGGTAAGAAAGGTCTTATAAGCGTATTAGTTATCCACCTCTTTGTCTTATACACCATTAACAAGCATTAACAAGCTGCTTGTTAACACTTACAACTGTTAACAAATATGCTTGTAAGTAACTTAAAAGGCTGCTTATTAACACTTACAAGCTGCATGTTAACAGTTAGTTAATGTTATTAAAGGATAACAACAGTTAACTAACTGTTAGTAATGAATTGTTAACTGCTTATTATGCACTGTTAATACCTAATAAGCACATGTTATTCTAAAGCGTTACCAGTATACCTTCTGTGAAAGATATGTTCTGGACCACCTTTTACCTTAGCACAACTTTCAGACAGAAGTATTTCTAACTAATTCCATTCAAGACCAAGATATACTGTATAAGACAGTGATTTGAGGAAACCCAGCCCAGGTCATTACAGATGGTGCCTTTCCATGTTGCAGGAGAACAAAAAGAAAAGAGTTGCTCTCACTTTGTGGTGCATGTATCTGTTGCCCCCCCCACCCCCCTTGTTTTTCTGTGCTTTACGCCAAGTGGTTCTAACATCACGGAACGTATTAAGTCCGGTTTCTGATTCCTCTCGTGGAGTCAGAGAAGTAGAGCTTTTGGTTTTGGTTTCTATCCACACAACTTATGCAGACACTGCAATTCAATTTTTTAAAGCAAAGCAATTGTTTGCATTCACTTTCCGAAATTGCATCTGCTTGATTTTTGGAAACATTTCCACTGCGCAGTAGAGAGCTCAGTGCTGTTTGTGTTATGGTGAAAAATGCTCACCGTGTGTGTGTGTGTGTGTGTGCGTGAGTGTGTGTGTGTGTGCGCGCGCGTGTGTGTGTGTGTGTGTGTGTGTGTGTGTGTGTGTGTGTGTGCTACAGATGTGCTGTTAAAAGCCTCAGAAGCTAACAGCTTCTCGTTGGTGTGATTAGATTAATAGTCCATTTTGCCCAAATAACCGTAGCCTCAGTAATTTTGCATAAATGAGATAGATATCACATAAATGGATTATGGACCATGCCTTTGTCTGCCCATTATTGTGGAATTATCACAATGCCTGGCCATGAACGTTTTTGTCCCCATATTTCTTTATTACCACAGATTTTCAATTAAATGGCGAAGCAATGAAATCTAAATCTTGATCATTCTTTCTTTCTGACTTTCTGACTTTCTTTCATTCTCTTTGTTGCAGGACTATTTGATGACACACATGTATGGCAATGCAGCAAGGGACGACCTGTGGAACAAGCTGTCTGAGGTATGAGTCTCTGTCTCCTCATGTCTCCTCTGTTTCCATTTAAATGCCACTACCTGTTTAGCCCTATTGCAATAGATGCACCTCTATACTATGCCTGATGGGCCAGGTATGGTTCTTTTTGTATGTTTTTATTATGTGTACCAGTATGTATGTTATTGTTACATGACTTGTCAGGTGTTTGCGGCTTTTGAGGTGCATATCTGTAGGTGTGTCACATCTGACGAAATGCTTGGGCCCCGAAACGTCACACAAAAGGTAGTAAACTATTAAATCTGTTAAATCTGGTGTACGGACTTTTTTTCTGCGTTCTGTTCCGTCCAGCACCAGAGTCCACTGGTGTTAAGATTTGCGTGCCCCTATAGTGTCGTGCCCCTCCCCCCCATGCCCCCATCTCTCCCTGTACCTCCAGAGACCACCATCAGCTCAGGGGAACACGCAGCCCAATCACCAGCCTCTGGTCGGGGCACAAGCACTTTCGATCTGAGGGGTGTGAGCAGCGGAGGAGTTAAGCAATAGACCCTTTTCAAGAGAGTTCCATTATCAGCATCATAGTTGGCCCCACAAGACTTCCTTTTTAACATTCCATATGTTCTTTTAATGCAGAGGAAGTAGATTGGGAACCAAATAGAATGTTCAAGCATTGTTTTTGTTTTTATTGTTGAAAGGGTCTAAAAGCCCCATGAGAGGGCATGGCTACAGAGTGTTTTAGGATAGCCGAGGGGCGTTGTTAGCCACGATGCGAAGCGGAGTGCCTAAACCCCCACTTAGCTGTTCTAAAGTGCTGATTTTTATTGTACATAGTAAACACTTAATGGATACTATTGTACATAGTAACACTTAAATGCGGTTTAGACATCATCATCAAGTACCAGCACTATCCGTTTTCGAAAAGTCTATTGCATCATGGTTGTGCCACGTTCAATACCTATAAAACATCTGCATACTCTGTGTTTGTTGACAGTTGGTTAATCATCAGTTTAGGAAGGAATGTATCAGTAATGTAACATTTTGTATGTTTGTCAACCCATCAGAGGTAATGTACTGATTTTAACTTAAAGGACAATTCCGGCGCAAAATGAACCTAGGGGTTAATAACACATGTGTACCAAGTTCGACCGTTCGCTGGGATGTATTTTCATGCTAGTCGAATGTGACCAGTTTTATTGCAAACCACGAATTAGCGTTTAACGCTAGCCTTCGGGGCACACATACAGTAAAAAGAAATCACTATTTCTATACCACTAACAAGGCTCAAAATAGCACCACACTTACACAGTAGCATGAGGGTCTCTACATTTAAACCGAAGCATTGAGAACTTTGAAAGTGTACAGGCAGTTACCATTACCGTTCATGTCTGGTTCACATACAGGCAGGCGCCTTGGTTAAACAGAACTCTGGGAAGTGAATCTCGGGTGAAACGTTGTTGCAGAAGGAAGGACTGTGCAAAAGAGAAGCACTGAACGCAACAGGGGACATAAGAGATGGCAGGTTATTTGAACGAATTTGAAGACATCGAGGATGAACCCTTATTGGACGTCCTTATCTTTTCGAGTCGGAATATACCAACGAAGAGCTGCGGGAGCTCCGTGAAAGGGCTATGAGAGAGAGAGCTAGAAGCTACCTGTAGTCAATGCCGCACAGGCGGCGGCGATCCATACCAGAGGGACCAGATGGACATCCACTAAGTAAGTACACTATACAAGTTATGTTACATCGGAGCTATTATTTCTGATAGGCCTATTGAGCAAATTACGGTTGATTTTAGTTCACATCGCCTGCCTGTATATGTGAACCAGACGTGAACGGTAATGTGTTTCTTTTTAATAAACTGCCTGTACACTTACAAAGTTCTCAATGCTTCGGTTTACATGTAGAGACCCTCATTATGCTACTGTGTAAGTGTGGTGCTATTTTGAGCCTTGTTAGTGGTATAGAAATAGCGATTTCTTTCTACTGTACGTGTGCCCCGAAGGCTAGCGTTAAACGCTAATAAGCGGTTTGCAATAAAACTGGTCACATTCGACTAGCATGAAAACAAATCCCAGCGAACGGTCGAACTCGGTACACATGTGTTATTAACCCCTAGGTTCATTTTGCGCCAGAATTGTCCTTTAATGGACCACTAAGTTAAAGTTGTAGTGATTCTCCACCAATTTCCAAATTGTGCCTCCTGTCACTGAATCTTCCAGGCTACTTACTTATCTGACTTTGCCCTTCACCGGAGAAAAACGGAGGGTCGTCTCTGTCCACTGCTGCCCAATTCAAACGACAGGGATTTAAATGTCCTTCTCATTCAGATGCTAACAAGTTCAATATGCCAGCGTTAAATGGAGCGTTAGGCAAACGGCTTAACCAGAGAGAACGGAAGAACTGGAGAGAGAGAGAGAGAGAGAGAGAGAGAGAGAGAGAGAAAGAGAGAGAGAGCGAAAGAAAGAAAGAGAGAGAGAGAGAGAGAGAGAGAGAGAGAGAGAGAGAGAGAGACAGTGATTGGTCTCATTAGACCTGAGGATAATAAATGGCGTCTGAAGGAAGAGCCAGACACTCCATTTTGGATGAGCGTGTCTGTCTGATATTGTAAAAGTGCTGTTTTGGAGTTGACAAAGAGTGGCCATTATGGTGTGATAAATCAATCTGGGCAGCGCAATAGGTCACGAGGAGTTTGACACAAAATAAGGCTTTGATTGGACCTTGCAGCAGTTACCAAAGCATTCAGCTGCCTGGACAGACCTGTGTGTCTGGTGTAATGAACTGCATATCAGGAGTGTGTTGGTCACGATTCTACACACACAACAGTTGTTGTTCCTTTAAATAAATCGGGTTCAAACTCATGCCTCACTGATTTACAATGAGAATGAAATCTCTGACATTGCGGTTGTGCACTCAGTATGCCTGGTATCGTCTGTAACGTTATTTTGCGGGTAGAAGCATGAGCCTTTTCATCAGTTATAGACGGAGTGAGTTCCCCTTTAGCAATAAATGGGTTCCCCGCACGATGAACATTGACAAAAAGAGGAATTTCCTACATGTTGTTACTTCATAAACAGCACATTGCATTCTGATGACATTGTAGAATGGCATTAGTCCTGACCCTCATCCTATTTCTCGTTTCTATCAGCATGGATTTGGGAATGATTTGTGGGCCATGAGAAAAACGTTATCAATGCCATTGCCAAGTAAAAAAAAAAGAGAAATGCTCAAAAAAAAAGGAAAGCTCAGTTTATTCACAGACTCTCTCCTCCTCCACCACACCTCCTCAATAACGCTGTGTGTCTCAGAGCCATGACCGTCAATCATTTAATGAATACAGATATCCTGACCGACCCCCTTTTATATTTACCAAACCCAAATTACTGCACTAATCCACCGCAGCCCTGGCGGCAACAAAGCCCGTTTTGTAAGGCCCAGTGACCCCTCCTGCCCCTCCCTGCCCCTCCCTGCGCCTCTCATAATTATTTTCCACTGGGGCAAGAGGTGCCACGTGCGACCAGCACGCCCAATTGTTATTCCTCACAGATTATCTGTGTAGGTGCCTCAACCTCGGGCCCCTTGCCTGCAGTCAAAAAATGAAAGCTGTGTGTGTGTGTGTGTGTGTGTGTGTGTGTGTGTGTGTGTGTGTGTGTGTGTGTGTGTGTGTGTGTGTGTGTGTGTGTGTGTGTTGTACTGGAATACGCTGTGGCATTATCTCACATACAATTCTTTCTTGCTTGCTCGCTGTCTGTCACACATACACACGCATGCACACACACACACACACACACACACACACACACACTCACACACACACACACACACACCAACTGCCACAGTATGAGTCACAATAATGAGGGGGTAGAGTTAGAAAAGTGTTTTCCCCTGTGTGGTTATTTTGTCTGCCTAACCTCTCTCTCTGTTGCTCACACACACAGACACACAGACACAGACACACACACACACACACACACACACACACACACACACACACACACACACACACCAGAGGGTGAGTGTATTCTCGTCTGGCAGCTGTGTAAATCCAGGGCCTCATATCACAGCACACACGTATGAGGTGCAGTTTACTGCTGGTGACGATGAGGGAGGACATTTTTTACTGTCATGGAGAGATATGCTTTGTGTGTGTGTGTGTTTGTGTGTGTATGGGATGAACACACACACACACACACACACACACACACACACACACACACACACACACACACACACACACACACACACACACAGAGTATGCACATCAGAGAGATTTGCAGATTATGTAGTCCATTTCTGAAAGTATGTGCTATTGTTTTGTCGTTAATAGACAGCACGGTTGAATGGACATTAATGTACTTCTATTAATGCCTCTCACTCATGAGATCTGACTACACATTTGCCTTATTGCTCATTCAATACTCATTCACTTGTGGAGATTACCTCGTTTATATGACAACATCTATTATCTTCGCCCGATAATAATGGCTTTTCACTAATGATCAAATCAGCATGGGGCAGGTGCGTGGTGCGCTGGTAAACAATGTCAGATAGCCCGTGTTGACCAACATCGTAATCCCCTAGCTCTATTTTTTATCTTTCCCCACCTGTAAAGCCTGTGGAATATGAATAGCACTGAGATAAGAGATTACAAGGACAGGGGCAAATGTTTGGAGGGAATATCACTGGTTATCAGCTTGGTGTAGTTGTGTTTAGTATGAAAGGATACGATATGAAAGTCCGCAACAAAGTTGGTCACCTTCCAAACATGGCGGAAGTCTACTCGTTGTGCTGGGCAGGCTGAAGTGTGCTTTAATTAAATAACCAGAAATAGTCCTCCTCCCTCGATGTCCCAGTTTTGAAGTGCTTGAGCAATGAGAGAGAGGAATGAGACGTTTGATTACCTCTTTCTTCACTGTGCTCCTTTTAATTAAGGTGCTGTATCTTCCATTTCTCTGTTTTTATTTTTAGATGGAAAGGAATGTGACAGAAAAGGGAAAAAAAAGAGTTTAAATCAATTTAAATCGTTCTTTGTATAATCTGCTATTAAGTATGACAGTGCAAAAATTCAAGCCTAACCATATTTATTCGTACAATAGCACCTTATGAATGTAGGTCCCTCTCTGAAAAGACAGAGATATCCACTCAGCAGTTGGACTTCTTGCCTCCTTTCTCTCTCAGAGTTCTTGAGTGGAGACAGATTGGACAGGTGACTAGAGGTCAAGGTCACATACAGCCCATACAAACCAGTTTCTGCTTATTCATGCCCAATGGAGAAAGGCAGTCTCAGAATAACAGGCAATTGTACATTGTTAAGTGAGCAATTCAATTCAGCTGGTTAACTCAAGGAGCACAACTATTACGAAAAGTACCGAATGGACAGACTGAAAGTACAGACTGATCTATACCATGATATGATATTGTAAGAATACATGTACTCATTTAGCATATACAAAATGTACATGTAAATTCATTTCCATGTAACTCCAGGCCATGCAGAGGGAAGGCAAAGACATCAACATCAAGGAGGTGATGGACCGCTGGACGCTGCAAATGGGCTACCCGGTGGTTACCATCAGCAAGAACGAGAGCCTGGACCATGCCGTCACCATCACCCAGGAGCACTTCGTCTACGACATGGACGCCAAGATCCGAGACCCAGAGCTCTTCAACCGAAGGTACATTTACGCATTACTCCTGCCACAGTGACCTTTGCCTTCTAGTAGCTATAACAGTAGCTGCGATTAATCATAAATAACCACATTACCCATGTGAAACCAGGGCTAAATCAGTCAGTATGGATTTCTTCTCGCGGAAATCCAATTGTATTCTGAGCCCAGACCCCTGGTACAATATGACAGGATGGTCACTGACACTAGCCTTTTTGCTGAATTTCTCCTGACTGCTGTGTTGTAAATGAAAAGGCGTGTTGTTCCAACCCGTCTGAGGCTTGGCTCAGCCAGCGTTACTTTTCCGAGGTCCTTTGATGGTGTGCTGCCTTTGATCAGGTCATGGTTAGGCCCAGCAAAGAGAAAGAGCAGTGGAGAGGAGATTGAACGAGATTGTGGAGAAGAAAAGACTGATTTATTTGTAGCGTGAGATACAGAGCGTGAGAGGAAGGGAAGTCGAGAGAGGTCAGCATAATGAAAATGGAGGAGATGTTTACTTGGAAATGCTGCATGGGTAACACAGTTCAAACTTTGTCCATTTTGCCACATGGGACGATCCAAAAACATTCACAGAGCGCTCCTGAGGCCGCCAGTCAAACAGATCTCCTTTTCTCGCTCTGACCTTAGCTCACCTCGACTCACCTCCCCTCACGATGTGAGACTTTTCATTGATCCAGAGTCAGAGTATGAAATGTAGCAGCCCACCTGGTTCCTTGACCCTGTGCCACCTTACCGATCATGCCAGAGAATAGATGCACTCCACGAAGTCCACTGATTTGTGTGAGCCTCAGTTGTTGTGTGGCTGTAGGTTGCCTGAGGTGGGCTGAAGATAAAAGAAAAAGAGAATATCTGAAGATCCACAGATCCACTGACTCCGGTTGTGACCTGACCCACATTTTGCCCACTTTTGGCCCAGGGTTGCCAGATCTGTGCCAAACTTGTGCTGAATTCATCAACCTCAGCTGCTGTGTGGGTGAGGGTTGCCAGAGGCGTGTTGGGAATAATGTCAGTAAAAATCAAGTTGACCTTGCCCTGAACTGGTCCGGTATCACCAGGCCCAGCCAAGTTCTGGTCCGCATGCAGACCAGTCCTTTATCTGCCTCAACTACTGCATGGGTGAAGGTTGACTGAGGTGCACTGAAAGTTTAAAAAAAAGGGTCTGCTACTGGAAGCCTCTGACTGGTACCGACCCAGAAGTACCGGTTCTGTATCGGATCTGAGCCAGACAGGCAGCGGTCTCCACCTCTGCAGTGTGAAGGATGACAGAGGTGTGCTCGAGCAGGCTTGACACGTGTGGATAGATTAGTTTAATCCCCCATTAAAGCTCCATGAATTATTCAGGGGTCCTTGCATTTCTTTTTTTCCTTTCTCTCTCTCTCTCTCTCTCCCTTTTTTTTTGGTGCCAGACCACGCTTGTGGTTGAAATGCTGCAGCAATCGACCGGGCATCTTAATGGATCTTCGTCTGTCTCTCACCCTCCTGTCGGTGCGTGTTTACGCGAGTGTTGGTGAGGCGAGATGAGATACCCCACGGAGTGCTGGGATGGCTACAGGAATGGAAGGAAGGATGGAATGGATTGGAAAGAAGGGAAGGAAGAGGAGGAGGAGGAGGAGGAGGGGGTGAGGAGGAAGATAGGGGGAATGTGAGAATGAGCGCATCTCTTTCTATTAGGTTTAACGGATAGAACCCTATAGCAGATACAGCGCAGCAGTGTATTTAGTTAATGTATCACGTGCGGTATTGTTTTTCTGCTGAACTTGCTGCTGCTGCCGCAGTGGCGCCTGTTCTCTAATTCTGCTCCTCCCCTCTTCTGCGGGAGCGTAATTAACGCACGAGGACAATTCAGGGTGTGTTGGGAGCGAGGGAAGGGAGGGATTATTAGTGACTCCATCAGCAATGGCACCACATTTTCACCAAATCAGGTGAATCTGCTGAATGACTAAATGTAAATGTCAATGTAAAATCAGGCCCACTTCCAATTCCACTGTACAAGATGACTAAGCTACACACTTACTGTAAAATCAGGCCCACTTCCACTGTACAAGATGACTAAGCTACACATTTGCTACGGCTGTCTGAAAATCTGTACATTTACATGTATCATTTAGCAGACACAGGAAAGCAAGGAATCAATGTCAAAGATATTCCAGGTATCATCTGATGTTGTAACAACTTATATCATTTTGTTGAATAAAAATGGTATAATAATGGACCTTTTTTCTCTCTGGTAGCTGCCAGAATGCACTTCTCGCTGCACTGATCAGGCCCATCCTGGAGTCTGAACAGTTGAATATCAGTCGGCTTTTTGCCAGGCATGGAGTGCCAACCGCTCTCTCCCTGGCTTCTCACATTACTCTCCCCACTTTAGGCTCGCGAGGCATTTCTCACTCCCATCACTGCTTCTGCCGCCACACCACCTCGTCCTGGCTTACTAGAGAAGCCGCCGCCGGCGCCGCTGCTAGTCTCCCTCGCGGGCAAAGCCCCCCGTTTATGAGAAGACAAACTCTAACGGGGTCATTCTAAAGAAAGCTGCTTTTAAAGGTATTGATATAAAAGCAGGGCAGCAGGGAGAGAGGGAGAGAGAGAGCGATGGAAAGAGAAAGGGAGCAAGACAGTGAGACTGAGGGAAAGAGGGAGAGAGGGGGCAGAGAGAGAGAGAGAAATAAAGAAAAATAGTGAGGGCAAGAGAGTGAGAGAGCATACATGAGAGAGAAAGAGAGAGAGAGGGTGAGATTGTGAACGAGTGTGAGAAACAAAGAGTGAGAGAGTAAATGAGAGAGAGAGAGAGAGAGGTGAAAGATGAGTGAGGGAGAGCAAGAGAGACAGACAGAGAGATGGAAATAGAGTGAAAGAGTGTAAATGAGACCGAACGAGAGATGGGTAGAGTGTCTGAGCGAAAAAGAGAGGGAGAGAGTGTGAGAGAGAAAAAGAGAGGGAGAGAGAGTAAGAGAGAGAAATGAAATATGAGTGAGCCAGAGAGCGAGAACGAAAGAGAGTGAGCGAGCGTAAATGTGTGAGAGAGAGAGAGAGAGAGTGGGAGAGAAAGAGAGAAAGGGAGGGAGGGAGAGAGAGAGCCTTCTGGGCTAAACTGAGGCTTTTAAGTGAGTCCCAGACAGGCGGTGGGCATCAGGCAGGGATTTGCCCGCTAGTGAGAGGCGGTGCAGGGGGGCTTGGCGGAGACTCCCAGGCTACCGGGGGAAAAGTGGCTTACAGAGCCTCAGAGAGGAGTGGGGTACAGCATGCAGCAGTGGGGCAGTAGTCAGGGCTGGGGCCAGACCAGAGACACGCGAGGGAAGGAAGTGGTAGGGGGAAGTGGTGGGGTGAGCGATGTGTGGAGTGTGCAGCGTAACTCCAACAGCTACTAACCAAACACTCTCTTTGACTGAGACATTCACATGTACACATAAGCACAAAGACACACATGGACATTATGCTCACACACACACACACACACACACACACACACACACACACACACACACAGGGGAGAGGGGGAGCGGGGTGCAGGTTATTTATTCAGTTCTGTTATGCCTGCATTTTCTTTTTGTCCACACTCTGTAATATATTGCTGAGAGGAGCTGTCTAACAGAATAGAGTAGGCTGTATAATAGCCAGGTGATATTACTTGCATAGTACCCTATTGTCTCCCTACCGTCAGTACTGCTCAGAGTGCCCCACTGCATTAATGGGCCGTGTAAAGCCTCGACTCCAGCACTTTTCCACAATGAAATTCAGAACGCAGCCAGATCGAGGCAGATCAACGCCAGAGGTAGAGTGCATCTACCCATCACTTGGGTGCGTGTGGGATATATCAGCCGCTCCTGCATCGTGGTGGAAAGAAACACTTTATCAACTTTTATGGTGGTAGCTCTTCATGCTTGTGAGGTTGAAGTTTTTTTTTTTTTTTTTTCTTTAAGTCTTAAAAAGTTTTTAGAGAGAGAAAAGAGCCTGCTGTTAATTTCCATAGCGTTTACACGGTTAAAGATTGCTTGGCAACTGTCAAGCTGTACTGAGCATGAGCAGAATTCATAACCGTGTAATGCCATTGAAGCCATTTATTATTCATCACAAGAAGGTCAGGAACAATAATAACTCCAAACTTTACTCTCAGTGTGTGTGTGTGTGTGTGCGTGTGTGTGTGTGCGTGTGTGTATATGTGTGTGTGTGTCTGTGTGTGTGTGCATGTGTTTGTGTGTCAGCGTAATCTTAACGGGGGAAAGCGAGAAGGGTGCAATTAAAAAGATAAATAGCTCATCGAATCCCCCTCTGATGGCAAAGCTTCTGGGGATGTTTAAACTGTTATTCCAGTACTGCGCTAACAGACGGCTACCACTAATGACTGTGGTCTTGTCTAGATGCAAAACAATAGCACCTTTCACGCACAGCACACAACACACACCTTTTTTTCCCCCTTTTGTGTCAGTTCCTCTTCAGTTTGTTTTTTCTTCTGACCAAAAAAAATTCCTGAAATGAAAGCTTCTCACCACTCATGCAAAAAGTAAATAGCTAAATGAAATTAGCGGTTGGAGGCGCTAATCGATTTCCCTCCCTCACCTGTGGAGATGCATGACTATCAACGGGGTTGCACAATTACCAGTGCTAATTACATCACGCTCCCTCAGGTGCTCGCCTCTCCTGCTCTCCGTGCTGCTTGTCTCCGCTAAAGCACACTTTACACAGCGTCAGGTAGTCTTCGCCAGCCAACGTTGGCCAACACTGAAGTCTGAAGTGATTTGGGGAGATTAATATCATCCACGGGTGTTAATATCGCACACAGCGGGGAGAGAGAGAGAGACGGCGAGGTAGGGTTCACCCCCACAGCCTCTCTGACACTCTGACAGACAAACTCTCTCTTTGTGTCTGCCGGAGAGGGCGGCTTTGAAGCTGGAGCGCTCGACTCGCTCAGTCAAGATTCTGTCTCGTAGGAGATGATGTCAGATCGAGGCCAGATCCAGGTCGCGGCAGAGCCGGCGGCCATTTTGATTCTGACACCTTGATGGCTTCACGGGTGACTGCGACCCAACAGGCAGAGAAATAAGGGATGACCATCAGCTATCTGACCTGGTCACAAGAGAAAACACTGCAAGGCAAGACTGACACAGAGGCCAATGGAAAAATAATAACAATACTATTACCTCTGAAGTATGAGTGTGGACAGGTGTCCTTATGTGTAAGATGTGCAGTTACTGGTTAGATTATGTATTGTATCTTTAGGATGGGTGTTGTTTGGAATGACTTAGTTACTAGATTTTATGACCAATTTTATATTCAATTGAGTGGCTTCATGAAAGGTTGAAAGTTATGTTGAGCATTCAAGTTGTGGGTACTGTAGTTGCATTACTGCAACAATTCCGAAAACACTAGAGCTTAAAGGTGTTTAAAGAGAAAAAATTGTACCCCTCTTTCCCACAAATAAGTCTTAATAAAACATTTGTCATGCTTTGGATAAAGCATCACAATATACTTTTCAACCCTGTCTGACAAGCCAAAAATATTATTATGCATTTTTCATGCATTTTATTTTTTTATTTTGATGTTGATACATTGGTAGGCAACCCAGATATCCAAACATATACAAAGCACCAAATAAGGGACAATTTCATAATATGCCCCAATAGGTTTAGGTCATTCTGTGATTTATGTGATTAACAAAAAGATCAAAGCACAGAGTCAAAAGCAGAAGTCTCCTCTTTTTTTCTCCTAAAAGTGAAAGATGGTATTGAACCTCGTGACAGCACAAGCCGTCCAGAGACACACTTCTGTCCTACCCGTCTCTGACCCCCCCCCCCCCACCCCCCCCACCCCCACCTCCAGCCCCGAGCCTCGCATGCCTCATTACACACCATCTAACACTGTCCTGGCCTGCTCTGAGGACCCGCGGCAGAAACACTCCCTGAAGCCAGATGATCGATGGAGCCATTGAGGGAGCAAGGGGTACCAGCGGCCGCGTCCAAGAGTAGAGATAGAACATCGATTTGTAGCGGGAGGAGAGAGAGAGAGTGAGGAAGGAGAATATGAGTAGAAATACGAGTAGAAAAGAGAACAGAAGAGAAGAAGACAGAGAGACGGGCGTGAGGTCGAGACGGGCGTGAGGTCGAGACAGGGCCAGAGGGAGAATTTAGAGGGGTTATTGACCAGGGAAAAAAAAAGAGAGACATGCACGTAATTTCCCCCTAGTGAAGCTTGGGGTGCCTCAGCAGGCCAGACAGGAGGGGGGTGGACAGGGAAGCTTCAGCAATTACAAAGTGGACTTTTTCAAAGTTTGATGTGTTGGTGCTGTGAGCGAGACCTTGAAGAATGCCACTACCATACCACCTACTGTATTCTCCTTTCTGAAAGATTACCACTCAATTCAAATGGGCCCTTGGCAAAACTTTGAGTAAAAATGCTTTAAGTAGATATATTTTAGTAGATATATTTTAGTTTATTTTAATCTCTGTTCAGTTCACGGACTGACTATGCCATTATCTATGGCATGGCAATGCAAATATTATGCAGTATTTTAGAGCAGCTTATTAAAACTTGAATTCGTTGAACATTTTTGTGTACATTTCAGTCTCTGATCAGATATTCTTTAACCATATCATTGTCTATGGCATTAATTAGGGCATAGTCATCATCTATGGCAAGGCATGACACTGCAAACATTATGCAGCATTTTAGAGCACCTTATTAGTGCCTCCTCACTCCAGTATCCCCTTACACCCTTAGTGTGATGCCCAGACAGGATGTTGATGAATTCATTAGCATTGGAGCCACAGTACCCCACTCTGGCCCTAACTTAGGCCACCTCATTAGTCTTTCGAGCGCTACCTTACAATGCTGTCTAATAAATCGAAGCCACTCTGTCCTCGGCTGGGGATAATAGCTGTGCTTTTCCCGCCCATCTACTGAGTACAGTAATTTCAACTCATTCCATCAGTCTTGAGCTTGCTCTCTTTCTCTCTCTCTCAAACGCTCCATGGGATGAGAGATCACACTGCCCTAGATAGGTCCCCTGACAACAGCTGAGCCTACATGTGGCTCAGTACGGTTGTGTTGTTGTTTTTGTTGTTGTGTTGTTGTTGTTGTTGTTGTTGTTGTTGTTGTTGTTGTTGTTGTTGTGTTGTTGTTGTTGTATCTAGCTATACTCATGTCTTTTTCAGATTCATTTATGTATAAAATGTTTGACACGATGACAATAATTTCTACATCACTTTTGCAGTATATTTCCTGTTTCTTTATGTTGGATTGTCAATATTCTACATTTTTTATTTGTGTTTGATTATTTATTCATGTATTTTTGCTTGTTTATTGGTTCCTCAATTTCGATATGCCCAGTGTTATCGATTAAAGGAATAGCCTACTGTAGCTGAAACTATGCATTCAGTTTCCACCATCGTTGTCTTGTAGCAGACGTATTGCCTTCCAGCTATCTGTCTTCGCTAATGACTTTACTGATCACATCATTTCCATTTGCCTCCGTAAGGAACTCAGTAAGGGGGCACCACGTCAGCTTAATGTGCTTACAATGACCCAAGGTTGTCTTTGATCGGCTTCTCTTTAGCTTTTTCAAAGCGAGGTCTTTGCCCTCTCCCTCCTGGTCCATCAATAGTGCAGGAGCGAGGGAGGGTCTCTCAGAGAAATATTTTTTTCCCCGTCCAGCCCACTAGCAGGATCGATGTCTTCCCCCAGTGGTATTTTGTGATTGGTTTCCCCCGCATACCTTTCCACACCCCCAGCGCCAGGGAGCACTGTAACCGCTGAGGCATCGACCCTAGAGATCCAGGAGAGCGGTTAATTGATGCAATTAAATCATTAAGAACCAGGTCAGGGAGCTCACAGACAGCTGGGTTTTTTTTTTTTTTTTTTTTGTCTTTTTATCTTCATGCAGATTGGACAGTTGAGAGTGACAGGGAATGGGTATAAGAGAGAGAGAGAGAGAGAGAGAGAGAGAGAGAAGGAGAGATAAAGAGAGAGAGAGAGAGAGAGAGAGAGAGAGAGAGAGAGAGAGAGAGAGAGAGAGAGAGAGAGAGAGAGAGAGAGAGAGAGAGATATGGGGGTGTGATCAAGAAATAACTGCCTGTCAGAATAAAATTGGGGTCCCCCCCCACGGACCCATATGTGGTTGTTAAACTGCTGTTTGCACTGCACCCCCCACCCCCACCCCTCTCTCAAATCTCAAACTCTGCACCACTCCCTCCCTGTAGTTTTTATCTCCCTCATATCTATAAAAGCATTAATTAACAAGCAGTGGGTCGTCCTCTTAGTCGGCGGGGGCTTCCTGCTCCCAGCATGCATTGCGGGTTCCCTGCAGTAATCCAAGCTGGCAGGCGGCAGGCGTGGAGCACCTGGGTGCCAGGGCTTTTCTTGACAGGCGTTAATTTGTCTGGTGGGCAGCAGGGTGACGGCTGTCAGGCAGCATTTGGTGTCTGACCACCCACCTGCCCAGTAAGGGGCGGAGACAACCAGGCTTTGTGTCTAGCTCAGAAAGAGTTCATGAGAATATGGAGATGGTGCAGAATAGTTAGATGCCTGTCAATTCAAGGTATGTCATTGGATGTCTGGAAATTGTTTTGGAAATTGTTTCATTCAATTCATGTGCAAACATTTTGGTCCTACATGATGAATACTGACCACAGTCACTTTTTAATTGTTTGCAACATTTAAAGTTGAATTATGTCATGGCTAAGATGTCACAGCCAAACGCTTGTGACTGGGACCAGACTACAGCCCTGACTTTATCCATAAGTGTTCTTTTCCCCTGATCTTTTCATTTAGAAAATACAGTGCAGTAATGGGAGTGACGCACATGTCAATGTTAAGCAGCATAATGTGGAAAACTGGAAGAATTTTTAATTGAGAGAAATTCATTTTGAATGGATTATGGTAATTAAAAGAAAAGTCATTTAACTGTTATCTAAAATAAGTAAGTAATCTTAAATTATATTTGATAATTTAGAAAATGTTAGTGTGGGTTTACTTTAAATGGTATTTGATGCAAACTAACTTCAATCACACATCTCTCTCTCTCTCCTTCTTCCTCTCTCTCTCTCTCTCTCTCTCTCTCTCTCTCTCTCTTTCTATGTCTCTCACAGCTTCCAGTGGCACATCCCTTTAACATTAGCTGTGGGAAATTCCACTCACATATCCCCGGAAGCCATCATCTGGGTCTCTAATAAAACAGGTAACTTTGTCTAATCATCTCTTTTGCTTGCACCCCCCCCCCCCCCCCCCAATACACACACACACGCACACACACACACACACACACACACACACACACACACACACACACACACACCACATCCCACCTAAATAAGCTGCACTTTGTGGTCTCCTAATATAGGATGCCATTATTTGCCTCCGTGGTCCAAAAGCGTTTGATGTGTAGCCAGACAAATATTGTCTCCCATTTGTTCCTCTTGTAAGGAAATCAGCCCCATTTTCCTTGGCTCCATGATGCCTGCATGATGTGCATGATGTGAATTCTAGAACAGGAGCTCTGACATAATTAAATTCCGCTGTCAAGGGATTGGCTCAAATGAGGTGGAGAGGGATTGCTAGTGTCGTGAGGAGTCTTGCTCTCATTTCATTACGGTCCATTCTGGTCCCCCCCCCAGTGACGTAGGGACAGGACTGGACAGAGTGTTTGCGGCTGCATATGGCTGTCACTGGTTTGGACGGGCATCCAGAAAGCTCCCGAATTCAATTTCTTGCAGAGGAGGATGGAGAGAGCGGAGGAGAGGTGGAGAAAGAGAGCTGAGAGAGAGAGAAAGAGAAGCTCCATCCTCAATCCATTTAACATTTCCATTCTCCCGCTAACTCTGTGTCCTGTCATGGGAACAATACACCCCCCCCACACACACACAAACACACACACACACACACACCTCAGACGCAGACGACTGGAGAAGAGGCAGCCAAAAAAAAAAACACAACATGGAAACCCGACACCGAAAGCCGCGAGGGCCATTTTAATATGTGCCCCACGCTTGCACACACATCACACACACAGACAGAAACACACACACACACACAAACACACACACACATACACGCTCAAAAGCCAATGATCCGTACAATGTGGTTGGTGATGCCTGTGCTGTCTCTCTCTCTCTCTCTCTCTCTCTCTCTCTCTCTCTGTCTCTCTGTCTCTTGCTCTCTCTCTCTCTCTCTCTCTCTCTCTCTCTCTGTCTCTCTCTGTCTCTTGCTCTCTATCTCCCTCTCTCTGTCTCTCTCTCTCCCCATCCTCTGTTCTGTGATGCGCGCTGCAAATGGGCTTCGTCCTTCTTTAGCCAGCGCCGCTCAGCAGGTCCATTAGTTCTCCAACAGGAGGAGGAAGTGGAGGTTGCGATTCCCAGAGCTGATACGCACGGGGAAGCGAGCTGAGTGTGTTTAAGCAGAGGCCCGGGGGATGTGTGTGTTTGTGTGTGTGTGTGTGTGTGTGTGTGTGTGTGTGTGTGTGTGTGTGTACATAAGAGAAAAGCAGGGGATATATCTCTGGATCTTATGGTTTCTTGCCTCTCAACACTCAGCCACCGTTTCAAACTGTGTTAAATTGTGTTTTGCTCACACACATACACACACACACACACACACACACACACACACATACACACACACACACACACACAAACACACAAACACACACACACACAAACATTAGGGATATAGGTAGCACTGAGAACATACATCTTGTAAGGGATGTTCAACATGGCTGAAATAGCAGCAATGGAAGGTGGGTTAGCAGATGTCAGGTTACACACTTTCCTTTAAACACATTTGTAGATCTTTACAAGTAATGATCATACACAAAACAAGCAAAACAACCTACCCTGCAGCAAGGACTTTATGGAGTCGATATACACAACAACAATTTAATCGTACAAAGGCTTGTTAGCTTAGAAAAGGGCATTGTAGATAAAGTTGTACTCATTTAAATCACAATGTAATCAGGTACCTTTATCCATGTAATCAATTTCCATTCTCTGATTTGATATGGCTTTTTGACCAAATAATGTCCCTGCCACAACATAATGCGTGAAATAGGAATTGTGAGCAATATTTCTGATCATGACTGCAAGTGTAAAATGGATGCACACAGCTTAGCACAGTGGAGATGATTTACTGCACTAAGCTTCAGAATATCACCTGCTTGATGTGAACAGAAGTAGACTGGTCTGATATGAGGTTTATGCAAAATGGGTCCTGCAGCCTTTAGAGATCCATCTCACACACACACACACACACACACACACACACACACACACACACACACACGCACACACACACACACTCACCTGGGTAATGAGCTATCTGACATGCCTGTAATGTCCCTGTGTCTCTCCCCGCCTTCACAGAGACACACAAAGTGGGCCAGATGGACGAGGAGACGTGGTTGCTTGGCAACATCAATCAGATGGGCTACTTCAGGGTGAACTACGACCTCCACAACTGGAGGCTGCTGATCGGGCAGCTCATGAACAATCACGCGGTAGGCTCTTTGTCTCTCCACGCTTTCTCCCCCCTCCTCTCCTCTCCTCTCCACTCCTCCTTCTCTCTCCCTTCATCACCTATGAACCTCCGTCCATCCATCTTTCCTCTCGGCCTCCGTTTGACTCATGTTTCGCTTCACTCTTCTCCTCTATTTTCATCTCCTCTCCTTTCTTCTCCATTCCGCTTCTCCACCTCACCTATTCTCTCCTTACATCACCTCTGAAATTCCTTCTCTCCTCTCCTCTCCTCCTCTCCCCTCCTCCTCTCCTTTCCGCTCCTCTACGCTCCTCTCCTCTCTGCTCCTCTCCGCTCCTCTCCTCTCCTCTCCTCTCCTTTCCTTTCATTTCCTTTCCTCTCCTCTCCTCTCCTTTCCTTTCCTCTCCTCTCCTCTCCACCACTCTACTCCTCTCTTCTCCTCTCCTCTCCTCCTCTTTTCCTCTCCTCCCTTCTTTGACTCATCTTAGAGGAGGCTGTTCTCCTGCATGGCCTCCCCTCACAGCCTGTTCCTCACCTCCTCTAGTCTAACTCCCCTTCCGTCCTCCATACTTGTCTCTTGTGTGTTGATCTCCATCTTCCTCTGTCTCCATGTAATAGTGCCATAGCCCTGCCCATTATTTGTATGGCCTAATTCTCCTCCTGCCTCCTGCTTTGTGTCCTGCTGTGGTTTGCACACTCTCCCTCCTGGCTCTCTAGCTCTCTCTCTCTCTCTCTCTCTCTCTCTCTCTCTCTCTCTCTCTCTCTCTCTCTCTCTCTCTCTCTCCCTCCCTCGTCTCTTGTCTCTCTGCAGATCATCTCCATTGGGAACCGGGCTGGCCTCATTGACGACGTCTTTAACCTGGCCAGGTGGGTGAGGTCCACGGGCTCCGGCAAAGGCGCTCCTCTATCAGAGCGTCCCACATAAATACCGGACATTGACCTGAAAAAAAATGAAATGTCCGACAAAATTAAATCTCTCTGGTCAAATTGTCCGATGGAAAATAATCCCGTCCCCCTAAGCAATCTGAATTTGAGAATAAGCCTAAAATGTAAGCCTATATTAAAGCAATACGTCCTCTGGTTATGTTTTTAAATGTACAGGCTCTACCGTTTGAAAGTTAATAAACAACACACATAGCCTATGCTGCATTTCAAATAGGAAGTGCACGCTTAAAACGTCCATGTTAAACAACGAACAAATGAGTGAGACGGTTAAAATATGGCCAGGACTAGGCAGACTAGCCTTAAACGTTTTTTCAGAGGCCAGACGCGATGGATGATGATAAATTGGTAACGTCTGAAGCCTCAGATGTCCAGTCAGCTCCACCACCACCAGATAAAAAAGCAGAAGTGTCGAGCGTATCTGTCGGAATCAGTGATGTTGGAAGTGGAGCTGCGGGGGGTGCGGCCGCTCCAAGCCACTGTCATTCTCTGCGTAGACACACCCATGGTACACTGGACATGCAACTGTGTTCTGTACCCAAAGCATACAGTAGGCCTATGCTTTCACTGTCTATGGTCTGCAGGGTAAGGGCCTCCACGACGAGGAGATTGCTGGTCCGCGGATAATTTCCGGCACAATCAAATGGTATCATTGAACCGCGGACCGAAAGAAAAAGAAACTACCGGTAAACATTTCCCAGAATATTTCTTAATTTATTGTTATCAAATAAAGAGGCATAGCCTTAGGGGGTAGTGGTGTGAGCGCTCATTCTTGTGTGTGCGCATCTGTGCAAGTTAAACAGTTGAACCACTGGAGATAACGTGGGTAGCAGCAACAAACAACGTAGCCTTTTTAAAACAACGAACAAAGTGGATTCTTGCTGTCCATGAAAACATAGATACTGGATAGATCTTGTTAGACATGTTTAAGTTAGGCTAATGAACATGTTGCATTCTATACAGCCTGATTATGTCATTCTTTAAGCTACACAGCTACACAGCTACACAGTTTTCTTAAGCTACACAGTTTTCTTCAACTTCACTAATTAAGAAGCGATAATAGGATATTTGACCGGCACATCATCAAAATGTCCGGAAAACGAAACCTCTGCCGGTCACTTTGACCGGCACCATTATTTGACCAGAAAAAACTCTGCCCCACACACATTCATTCTCTCTTTCTCTCTCTCACACACACACATAGACTCAAACACACACACTCTTTCATTCTCTCTCTCTCTCTCTCTCTCACACACACTCTCTTTTTTTCTTTCTTTCTGTTTCTGTTTTCTTTACTTTCTTTTTATTGTCTTTCTATTCCTCCTTCTGTTATTTATTTCACATCCTCATAACCCATCCTCACACTATGTCCTACATTATGGTGCTAGGATGGGGCTACAGTGGAAAGGGGATGTGAAAGAGTCATCCATTCATTGTATTAAATGTCAGCCTCTCCTCTAGGCCTTTCTCCTGCCTTTAGGTGCACAGCAACATCAATTCAGTTGAGGAGTGAGGGCAAAACACCTATCACCTGTGGTTGTTTTTTTTTTTTTCAAAAGTTTCCTAAACAACTTAGATTGTAAATCTAACTCACAGAGTTGGGCACTGATGAAGATTCAGGAAATGTGACTTAATGTGGGTTAATCTCGTGGGTTGATCAGTGAAATGCCTGGGGTCTGGCTGGTCGAAATGATCTACTCCACCCCCCCCACCCCCCCACTCCCGCCCTCCCTCCTGGAATGCATTGCAGACAGGCTGTGGCTGTCATGGTGGAATAGCTGCACTCAGTGCAATGTTGCCTGACTGTCAGCGGCGTGGTCTAATTTAGCGTAAAAGATGACACACTTGATGAAAACAAGTGTTTATTAATCCGCCGGCTTCTCCACACTCCTCCGCTCTGTTCTCTCCACTGGACTCCTGCTGCCCGGGTCAGCACTGCCGATGTGATAGCTCTGTAAACATGAGCGCTCAGATCGTTTGTAAATATTAATTTACATTTAGCAGACCATTTCCGTGGAAAAGTTAAGTCAGTGGAGGCTGGGATGTTGTGGATGCTTCAACAACGCACACAGGGTATTTAACAACACACACAGGGTATTCAACAACGTGCACAAGGTATTTAACAATGCACACAGGGCATTTAACAATGCACACAGGGTATTTAACAACACACACAAGGTATTTCACAATGCACACAGGGTATTTAAGGCGCACACAGGGTATTCAACAACGCACACAGGGTATTTAACAACTCACACAGGGTATTTAATAACGCACACAGGGTATTCAACAACGCACACAGGGTATTTAACAACGCACACAGGGTATTTAACAGCGCACACAGGGTATTCAACAACGCACACAGGTTATTTAACAACGCACACAGGGTATTTAACAACGCACACAGGGTATTTAACAACGCACATAGGGTATTTAGCTCATGCCCTACCATGCTGCAACTCGGATTCCAACTGGAGTCCCTCTCTGTAGTTAGATCGCTGTTGTTATCCGTGACTTGTGACCTGCTAGATGCTAGATTTCTTTTTTTTAATAAACACTGGGTGTTGTTTGCATCAGCAACTATTGTTTACTCAAAGAGAATTCAATTCATTTGTAATGCAGACAGCATGTGTAAAGGTCACTTTGTCATGCTGAAATGGATTGGAGGTCAAATCTGTATCTGGGCAAATCTGCCTGTACGAGATGTATCCATCACATGGATCCAAGTACAGGGGTGACTCCAGCACAGACCTTTCGATTCTGAAAAGAAGAGAAAAACTCTCTCCGTTTGGCTCCAACACAGATTAATCTGCGGAGCCGTTCTTTCCGGAATGCTCCACAAATCTTCCCCTAATGGCCAAACAATTAACAGATAATTAAGATGGTAATGTATATTGTTTTAGTTAGCCGGAGTCTGTCAGAGCTAGTGAGGGGAGCTGCCGTCTCCGAGGGAGTTTTGCTCCTGACAGTGCTCCTGCTCTTGCTCCTACTCCTTACTCACCACCCGCACTCCTCCAGGAGCACTCTTGGCCACACACACACACACACACACACACACACACACACACACACACACACACACACACACACACACACACACACACACATACTCTCCTCCAGGAGCACTCTTGGCCGCACACACACACACACACACACATACACTCCTCCAGGAGCACTCTGGGCCATCTGACTGTATGCTTCACTGCTGAGCACAGCTGCTAACAACCAACGTTGATCATAACATTCATATGCATAGAGGCACGCACACATACACACACACACACACACACACACACACACACACACACACACACACACACACACAGAACATATGCACACATGCACACACACACACACAGAGGCAAAGTCTCCCAGAGACACGCTTGTGTGTAAAACCAGACTCACACACAAGCAAACATTGTGAAAGCTCTAAATATGTCAACCCGTGTGTGATGCCATGCATTATGCAAACACATACGCTTTCTATGGCGTACACATTACAACAACCTGAGACATGTTCAAAAGCTTTAGGTGGCCACAACAAATGCAACCACACACAGGCACACCTGCATGCATACTTATGCAAATGTACACACACACACACACACACACACTCTGAACATCTTTCCACATGTTGGAATTGAGGTTGGCACACGCAAACACACAGTATACAAGTTTGAGTTGGCAAGACAGCACACACACACACACACACACACACACACACACACACACACACACACACACACACACACACACACACACACACTAACCCTCTCTCTCTCTCTCTCACACACACACACACACACACAAAAACACACATACACTAACTCACACACACACACACACACACACCACACACACACACACACACACACACACACACACACACACACACACACACACACTAACTCTCTCTCTCTCTCTCTCTCACACACACACACACACACACACACACACACACACACACACCACACACACACACACACACACACACACACACACTAACTCTCTCTCTCTCTCACACACACACACACACACACACATACACTAACTCTCTCTCACACACACACACACACACACACACACACACACACACATACAAACTCACATATACATCATTCAATGCACTCTCATCACAGCTGGCCAGACACACACTTGAAGACATCCAAACAAACACACACCATAAACACACACACACAAACACACACCATAGGGGCTTTAGATAACGAGGTCAAGGTGGCTACTCACATGTAAACACAGACACAAACACACACATGTTCGCACACACATACACACAAACACACACACACACACACACACACACACACACACACACACACACACACACACACACACACACACAGACAGACACACGCACACACACACACACAGAAGTAAGTGCCCAATACAGATATGCTAATAGCCTATTCTTTTATTTTTAATGAAAGCCCACCCCCTTGCTTTGAAAGGACTGAATTATTCAAACAGCCCAAACGCAGGGATAAGATTACCCTGCAGGACATTGCAGCTGCAGGACATCCCCAGTCACATGACCCGGCTGGGGTTGCCTGGGTGACCAGCGGATGCAAATGCAAATGTTTGAGGAGAACGAGTGAGGCAGCTGGATAACTGGCAGCCCTGCTGCACTGTCTCTTCAATCGCGGACGGAATGGAGACACAGCAGGGAAGGATGGAGATAGCATGATAGCATTGTAGCAAACGCACAGCAGGGAAGGATGGAGATAGCATGATAGCATTGTAGTAAACGCACAGACTTTGCTATTCTGGACATCTGGGTGGCGTGCTCCATTCCAAATGAGGTACACGTAGCCGTGCCATGGTGCATGGATAGTGGGGTTTGCGAGACATGCTGAAACGCAAGGTCAAAAGCTTGCATGGGAATGTTCTCAATTGAAGTCTCACTGCTGATCTACAGTGCACAGTATGGCACACACATAGCCATGGTACTGCCAAAACTGATTTGGTTTGATTTAGTGGAAGGCCTCCACTGATCCACTAATGCAGACACACACCCACATACACACACACACATGCACACACACCACACACACACACACACAATATCAACCATTTGCATCTGAAAATAAAACATCCCAAAAGTGGTTAATTACATCTTCTTTTTTTTTTAAGTATATTTTTTTGGCCTTTTTATGCCTTTAATGATAGTGAAAGTGGAGAGTGACAGGAAGCGAATGGGAGAGAGAGCCGGGGTGGGATCCGGAAAGGACCACGGGGCGGGAATCGAACCCTGGTCGCCGGTGTACGGTGCAGGTGCCCCAGCCAGTTGCACCACAGCTGGGGCCTAATTACATCTTGATGTGAATGTTCATCATGCCCTTGAAATGACAAACATTCAATTCAGTTCCCAGTAAATGCAGTGATGTATTTTGTTTGTTTAGCTTGAGTTGGAAGATGGAAAGGTCAAGGAAAAGCGTTAAAAATTGGATATTCCTCATCGGCCTTATGAAAAGGCTGTGTGCCATCCTCTCTGTAATGATGGGCATTTCTGAAGATGAGCTTTTCTGAAGTAGAAGGAGCCTAATGACGATGACAGCCATGCTCTCTTCTCCAAAGAGAACAAAAAAAGTGGTCTAACTAGTCTGACTAATGCTTACCAATACAGGTACACGGCAATTCACACAAGGACATGTTGGTCATTTCACCCTCTCCGAAGCAGAACAAAATGAAAAGAAGCTCTGAAATACTCCCCACGCACACCTCCAAGCCCTACCCCCCCCCCCCCCCCCCCCCCCACACACACACACACACCCCTCCACCCCACCCTGCAGGGTGGTACTGGAGCCATTCTTATTTCCAAGGGGGGGGATTTATGCAAAATGAATATGACTGTATTTTTAAGTAGAGGAGAACCTCCCACCTAAGCACCCACCCACTATACCCCCACCCCCTTCTCCATCCCCCCACCCTCCACGCTCTTTTCACAGACGCATCCCATCTTATCTTACATCTGTAGCAGAGAGCCCTTCTCCGGTCTTTTAATTTGAAACAGAGGTGTTATCACTAAAGCAGTGCAAGTACTTGTTTGAAATGTGATAATGTAGTTTAATGGGGACGCGGATGCCTTATTGTACTCTCTGAAGTGCAAAAAACACTAAACCAAATTCCATGAAAAATAAAATAACACAACATTTTACTACTGAAATGTAATTAGATAGGGCGCACCAGGGCTGCTTTTCAAAGTGTACTTTGCTGTAATGTAGTAAGGCCTCACTGTTTTTAAAAAAGTATCTTGTTGTTGCTGTCGCTGACAATGCAGTCAATGAAATACTGTATGTAATACATAAAATGTCTGCAGAACTACTACCGGTAAATTTAAATGTAGTAATATTCATTGGCTTAGATTTCTGGTTAGAAATACAAAGTGTGTGTGTGTGTGTGTGTGTGTGTGTTTCTGTGTGTGAGTGTGTGTGTGTGTGTGTGTGTGTGTGTGTGTGTGTGTGTGTGTGTGTGTGTGTGTGTGTGTGTGTGTGTGTGTGTGTGGAGCTTGACTTTGCTGACACTGTGTTTTCAGTGCTCATCACTAAGACAGCAAACAATTGCTTCACACTGCTTACATGTGGAATGCAAATAGGATTGAATTTTGTAAATAAATGTATACAGTATTTCTATATGTTTTTGACAGTTAATAGATGGTCACTGAATCTTTGTAAGGTAAAGTAAAGTAAAGTAAAATAAGTAACCTGATGTAAAATTAGTGGGATTTAGCGGATGCTTATACTGTGTCGGAACTCCCCCTATTACCGTCGGTCCCGTATTTTCGCCGTCTTGCGTGTATGTGTCACTTAATTTCAATTTCTATACAAACCAAGACGGCGGACTCCTAAAGAAACGCAACCACCCACACCATAGGTGTATCTAAATTAGCTATGTACCAAAAATGACATTTTACAGTGACTCGAAGAGCTGTAAACAGTGTTGTAAGGCTGCGTGTACACAACCGCTTGGAGCTCCAGTGGAATTTTAATTTCATGACGAGAATTCTCGGTCTAACTGTTTATGTGCCGTTGAAACGGCGTAAATAGGTGACCCATCAGGCCAGCACTATAACTCCGAGCGTGGTAAACAAAATCGGATATTTCAGGCAGTAAATGCTCCCGTTAAGAACCAAACCAGATTTTGTTCAAATCTACACACCTAGGCCACTGAAAAATGTAAGGTTCATTTAGCAAATGTTATTTTGAAGTGTTAAAAAACATTGTTGTTTTAGAATTTCTGAACAAAAGTGGTGATAATTGGGGGTGTTACGATATCCAGAGTGTCAGGGCCTCGTGACTCAGTTTTTGTTTTTTTTTAAGTATATTTTCTTTGGCCTTTTTATGCATTTAATGACAGGACAATGGAGAATGACAGGAAGCGAGTGGGAGAGAGAGTCTGGGTGGGATCCGGAAAGGACCACGGGGCAAAATCGAACCCGGGTCGCAGCCGTACGATGCAGGTGCCCCAGCCAGTTGTGCCACGGCCGGGGCCGCGACGTCAGTTTTAATGATGCCTCTACTGCTCCCCCACGCCTCTGTGGAGTGTCTGAAACAGTGTCAATCTCTCCAGGAGCGTACAGTGTAGCACTTCCCATTGACATGCATGTTGTTCTTCTGCCCCTCGCAGGGCCGGGTTCCTGCCCCAGAACGTGCCCCTGCAGATCATCAGCTACCTGCCCCAGGAGAAGGAGTTTCTGCCCTGGCACGCGGCCAGCCGTGCCCTCTACCAGCTGGACAAGCTCCTGGACCGCACCGAGGACTACAGCCTCTTTAGTGTAGGTGAACGTATCCCACGTGAGCCGAGCGCAGGGGTTCCTGACACAACAACTCTCAGGTCTTAGGGAGATGTAGCTACAGCTACAGGTTGCCCCAAGGTGCTTAGCACTCAATATATAATTAGGTAATTAATCAGTACACCTGATTGTATCCTAAATTGTCTGAGTCTGAGTCCTGTTGTAGGATGTAGCTGCAGTCGTGATCCAGTACAATATATCTTGGTAAGATTGGTAGGGGAAGAATAGGAGCAGCTTACATAAAGATGTTATCATGAGAGCTTGTTTGCAGCATAGCTTCCTATCAGGGAGAACTCTCACTGTTGTGTCTGTTGGAATGTTGCAGACCTTGTTGCACAAAATTGTTCAAAAATGTTCTACCCAAAATATTGAGAGGGCACAGATGTTGAAAGCTTTTGTTGTTCTCTCCGATGGTGCATAAAGAGATTCAGTAGATGCTCTGCCTTGTTAGCGTGAATGCAGCCCCCTGGCTAGTTAATGCTTTCAGCATCCTAAGTAGATAACAGAGCCAGCTGGAAAGTTCACAGAATCAGAGCAGAGCAGAGGAGAGGCTATTACATCTATGCTGTTGG
>NW_027468689.1:12863781-12868781 GCF_046254945.1 Alosa pseudoharengus | reverse complement strand
ACTGGCGTGCAGCTTTCATATGCATTTCATTTCATTTATTCATCATGACATAGGACTACTATGAAACTTGCATTTACAGCATAGGACCACTAACATTGTATGCATAACTTATAACATACTACCATGCAACATACATTTACATTATACGAAATCCCATGTGGCCAGCATTCATAATATACTGTGGCATGCAGATTGGATTCACCATATGGTGTGCTGTATAGGAGTATTATGTAGGTCGCATCTGCAGCAAGTTGGTGTCTTGTGGACAGCAACTCTCATGTTAACAGCACCCTACAGTCTTTATGATGTATCCTGTAATTACTATTAGCCATATATGACATTCCCTAGGATGTTCTTTTGTACAGTATTCTGAGTGAAACAATATATAAGGAAGCAGTATAGTCCTGCCAGGTATTCTATGGCTTGTGTGAAATGACATGGTTGTTGTGCCTTATTCACTCAGTCACTATGGAGGCTTCATTATGGGATGCCTCTGGCAGGAAGATCTGATCAATAGGGCCGCTGCAGGAATTCTGCCAACATTTTGCGCGCTCAATGCCAAGTGTCCATGGAAACACTGTTTACTTGCCTAATTCCTCTCCTTTTTGCTCATGGCGACGCTCGAGGTGGAATCGGTAATCCCCTGGCAAGTTTGCACTAGTTCTTGGAGAGTAATGACAAAAGCGCCGCTCGGAGGATTTGAGGCGTTGGTCTGGGATTTTCAAAGTTTCAATTCCTGTGTTGCCCTTACGCATGCTCCGTAACAGACTGTCAGCAAGAGGTCGGCTGCTTTACCTCTGTTTTCATACACAGACACGTGTACACACACACACACATACACACACACACACACACACACACACACACACACACACACACACACACACACACACACACACACACAGGCACATGCATACATTATACACAGACATACAGTACAGATACACACATGCATACACACACACACACACACACACACACACACACACACACACACACACACACACACACACACACACACACACACACACACACAAAGATCCTGTAACTGCACACACAGACATCCGTGTAGATATCTTGCACCTTGCATCTTGCATGTCTGTGCTACACAGACATGTGTGACATGGATTCGAGCAAGCACCCCTGCCTTCTCCTTTACCTCAGTCTGATAGAGTCTCGCTGCATATTCTTCTCCATAAGTGTTTGGAATGTAGACAGAGGAAAGAATTATGACAGGCACAAGTCAGTATTTGACACCACCATAACGAGCCTTGGAAAATGTCTTATTCTGTTTGGGGTGTTTGGTTACTCATGCTGCTTGGAGCGGTTTCCCAGACCTGTGCACTAGCGCTTGTGTTGATGGTGCTTGAGCGCATCCAAAGACAGATATTCTCCTGTGAACAACATGAAAAATTTTCTTTTAAAATATTGAAGCCTCCATGGTGTGCAGCTGCTGCTAAAGTCAAAAAGGGGTGACCCCCTTTTTGCTTGGAGGAAGCTGACAGGTCATTTAGGATTCTCAAACAATTAGCGTAACGTCAGTACCTCCTGCGTCCCAGAATGCCCCTCTCTCTGGTGTACATCATACCCCCCCCCCCCCCCACACACACACACACTTGGTAGTAAAATCCTCCATTTGATTCCAGAGTCCAAAGTCAAGGACAAGTGCACAATAAAAGATAATGCCTTTGTCCTCTGCATTTATGGAGCAGTTGTGGAGAGGCCAGGGTGGAGAGGAGGAGCGAGGGTATATAATGGCTGACAGTTAGCCTACGTTGTTATGGTCCTCTAAACGGTGCGTGCCGTGAGCATCTAACTGTGAAGAGCTTTTGACCATGTTCGGAGAGGTTTGAAGGAGACATTTGACAAGCAGACTCAAGTTGAGTTATGCCGTGGCAGTTTAGTGGATAGAGTCTGGGTAAGACGGTCCACAGCCTCATAGTTCAGTTTCCAAATGTGTTTTTAGACTGGAGGTGACTGAGGCTAGACTATTCCCAAAACCACTACTCAGAGCCCAACAGTTAGCATTAGTTAGATGTGGCCCAATGGGTGATTCAGCTTCAGGACCACAGTGCTGTGAACAGTGTCATCATTTGTGTTGTGTGTTCAGCACTGTTGTTGATGGACAGCAACCCACTTCAAAGCATTAAGGTAAAATACCACAGTGAAGCAGTGCAGTAAACAAGTACCCAGTCATAGCACTCTGTGCCAAGCTACTGTGTCACTTGCTGTTACTATGCTAAGCAAAAATGCAGTGCAATTTACTATAATGTTCTGCTACTTTTTTATTATTTTGTTTCCTCTGTGCAGTTCTCACAGAGAGATTAATCTGAATATGATTGCAGTTCTGCTTTTGAATCTATCTTCATTTCTCCTTGTAGGTCAAGCATGCTTGATCCTCTACGTTTGAGTTTTCATCTGCGGACTTGTCTTGTGCGATAATGTCTTTGAGGTCACATAATCTTTTATTAATCCTCTCGGTCGGGGATGTAACTTCACCATTAATTTTTGTCACAGCGAGTCTCTTCCACCATATAATATATACGAAGAGAGTGTGAGAGAGAGGGAGAGAGAGAAAGAAAGAAAGAAAGAAAGAAAGAAAGAAAGAGAAATCAAAGGCACATTGGGGGTTTCTGTGGCGCATGCAGCAGTATTTATACCATATATCATTCAGATCCAAGTGGCCACTGGGACCTGGGTTAGATTTTGACCCCACCCTCTCTCTCTCTCTCTCTTTCTCTCTCTCTCTGTCTCTCTCTTTCTCTCTCTCTCTCTCTCTTCCACTCACTTCCTGCCATTCTTCACTTTCATATCTGTTTAAAGACAAAAAGCCCCACTAATATATTCTCTGAAACACTGCACTGCATGAAGGTGTTTTGCTTTTTGATTGATTGTACTCAGCTAATCATAGCAAACCAATTGGCTACATGCATATAGCTTATGCAAATTTAACCCTGCTACAGAAATATATGTTGCATATTTTTATTTCATTTTAACATACTGCATATCTAAGTCCCCTTCATACTGTCTGTGCTTTGTGTTGGACTCCCCAGATGGCTCAACTCGAAATCAGCAGAACTTTATCTGTCTGTGCGATCGGCCCAGGAAGCTCGGTCTGTGAATAGCTTCTGTCCTCCTGAGGGTTGAATGTCACCTACCTCCAGTCTTGTACAAATGTTCTGGCCACTGGCGTCCATTCCTAGCCTCCCTGGCGCAAAGCTCTTTAGTCAGAGCCAAAATGGAACATGAGCACGCAATAACTCCCTGCTTCATCCCCAGCCCCATATCAGATTACATAATTTGCCTATAGGGGACGTTTAGATAGCATGCAGCCCTAGTTTCTCTAAGGTATATACTGTATATATATACATATATATACTCTGAGGTCACCCACTAACACTATCACTATAACTGGAAAATCCATTTTTAATCTCATATCTCAGCCAGTGGAGTAAGGGCCACTTTTCAGCAAATACTACATTACCCAGCATTCCTCTGAGCCTCTCCTTATGTATCCCTCACCACCCTCATAAACTAACTTTAGGATGGCTCTGAGTAAAGGCACTAGTTTAAGCAGAAAGAAATGCAAAAGATGTCAATTGTAGACAAACGTTTTTTTCTTCATCAGCCTTGTGTTGAAAAATGCTTTGATAAAGTGAAATGAAATATTCATGAGGTCATATCGTGATAACTTGAGCTCACCTCCAGTGAAGGCAAGACTGTAAATGTTTATCTTTAGATCTAGACCTGTTGCCAAGTGTTCACCACCAGTGCCAGATGGTGTTTGGTAACTTTAGCATAGCTGTATGGATGTGGTGACCAGCAAAATAAAATAGCAAAGCTCTCCCAAGGTGACACGTCTTTGTGCAAAGGGCTGTTGGAAAACTGGAGTGAAATGTTTATTGATTTTGTTTCTCTCTCTCTTTCTCTTACTCTCTCATCGTGCAGGATCCCACCTAACGTCTTCTCTCTCTTCCCTCTCTCTCTCTCTTACTCTCTCATCGTGCAGGATCCCACCTAACGTGCGGGACATTGTGTACTGCACGGGTGTCTCGCTCATGGACGAGGACGTGTGGGAGTTCATCTGGATGAAGTTCCACTCCTCCACTGCCATCTCAGAGAAGAAGGTTCTTCTGGAGGCCTTGACCTGTAGTGACAACAGCTTCCTCCTCACCAGGCAAGAGCAACCCCCTCACTGTAAACTTTGAAAATATACACCTCCTACAGTGGCTGTCCAAGATTTGAATCCATTAGTATTATGGTGGCACTAATTTGATTCTGACCGTTGGTCATTTCATGATCCCTCCCCATCTCTCTCTTTTTTTTTTTTTTTAAAACACACACACTTAATGTTCCTGTAGGCTTCTAAGGCTAGAAAAGCTCCAAAATAAAGTAAGTGGGAAACCAGTGGACTTGAACTCAAATATCAACAATTATTTCTCAAGGACTGAGGACATTTTACTGAACACATAGTCCTTTAATATGGCCCACTTCTCTGAAGGCTTATTGATACCTTCCCCAGCTTAGAACAGCAGAACGTTCTTCCCTTGAGTTGTTGTTTTTTTTTTGTTCACCACAAAAAAACTAGCAACAGCCCCCAGTCTGTGTGGATGTGAATTGTGATGGATAATCCATTTCATCTAAATGAACTGAAATGCCTGCTGAGCTATTGAAAGGGAGTGAAGAGTTCATCATGCTCTAATGTGTGTTTTATTTATTTTAGCGGTTCTCACTTGCAGTGCATTGAGGATAAACACCTATAGCAGTAGCATATGTGTGCTCTTGGTGTGTTAAACACGTGACATTTGTGCTGATCTAACAGTTTAGGTGAAGGAGAATATAAAACTGTAACAGTTACGTGTCTAAAATGTAACGTGGTGTGCAGTTGTGTGCCATTATAATATCCTGTATATCTGTTGGGATTGGTCAAATATGATTGATCACATCCTTCTTGCCACCTAGTAGCCCCTAATTGTAGTTCTACTGATAATAATTGCTGG
>NW_027468689.1:12836281-12858781 GCF_046254945.1 Alosa pseudoharengus | reverse complement strand
AAACTGGTTCACTGTGGCAGGCTGGTGTCATGTGGTGTAATGTATTTTTCCACCTTGTTTTCTCCCCTCTGTGTTAATCCCCTCTTGTTGTTTCCTCAACCTGCTTGACATTTTGCACAAAGGTGAGGGAGCTCCGCGTTTGACTTGGCCTCTTCTGGCACATTTATTTTCTAAAGAAGATGTGAAAAATATCTCAGCGATTGATTTCCAAATCTACCATGCTACTCCCCCTCACACACACACACACACACACAGAGTTTGATTGCCTTTGTTGTAACCACAAAGCCTTGACACCGTTTCTGTGTGCTTTGACTCACCAGTCTGTGGTCCTCTGTCTTGTTTTCTAGGCTGCTGAACCTGTCTCTGAGCTCAGACCTGGTGCCAGATCAAGACGTCATCGACGTAATCATCAACGTGGGGAGGAACCCTCATGGGCGCCACCTGGCCTGGAGGTGCTTCCGGGAGAAGTGGGACATACTGAACGCCAGGTAACAAGCTCACTCAACACAACGTACCTCAGTCCGCACAACCAACACCTGTCAATGCATTCCGAGTCCAGGCCTCTTCATTTTAAAGTCAACGCTGTAATATTGATAAAATACTCTTCATTATTCACCGGTTGTGTTTTAGCAGTCGTGTCTCAAAGTCATGTTGGGTTTATTGTATTAACTTGCGCCGAGCTTCATTGGTATTCTGTGATGTGGCGTTGTGACCTTTTTACTCCTCCGTCTCAGTGTGTGTTTTTTTCTCCCCCTCGTCTCTCTCTGGTGCGCAGGTATGGCGAGGCCTTGTTCATGATCTCAAAACTAATCAGCGGAGTGACGGAGTTCCTCAACACCGAGGCCGAGCTCTCTGAGGTACCGTTCGCCACGTATTCACAGCGTATGGCTGCCTGTTGTCAGTCCATTCTTCTCTTCCGATGACGGGTTCTGGCCTTGGGGCGTCTGTTTATTTATTAACACCGCAGCAGGTGCTGTTCCCCTGGGCGTGGTTAGAAATGTCAGACCCCCCCCCCCCCCACCCCCCCGCCTCTCAAAAAGAAAATAATGATAATGTTGGTCATTATATAGGGGTCCTTGGAACGGCCACATGCATTACAGCACCCCTGGCTGTTCCCCTGACAAGACGATTGACAGACCTCAGTCTCATTCCTCTATTTTTTGCCAATGGAAATGTTTTTCTTGCATTGTTTGCAGACCACTGTAGCTTCAAAAAATTATCCCTTTCTTGTGTTGTGCTTTTCACGTCTAACAGGCATATCTAATGTATAGGAAGATGCTAGGCATTTAAAAAAAAAAAACTATTCAGTACTTATGACACCCTTACATGTGTGTCTGTCATAAAAGTCATGTGTGAAAACCTTCCATTGGCCTGAGGGTTTTATAGTATTTATGTTTATGTGAAAGTCAATGCAGACTTAAAAGCCCTCTGCTGAGGTCAAAGCACCCTGGAGTAACACTCACCCCGGGCCTCCTGTTATAGATTCACTTCTGTGCCTATGTGTGAAATCCACTTCATGAATGATTGCTCGTTGGATGAAGGGTTGTTTTCTTTCACAGCCCAACATATTTAGTAAAGGGCTGAAATCTCGCTGCATCTCCAAAGAGCCTGTTGAACTTTGAGTGTTCACAAGCTTCAATTTTAATGTCAGTTTTTGTTTCGTTTCATACAATTATAACCCGTCTACTCCTTTGATTTAAGCAAAAAGGTAAAAATCATCAACACAGAGGGATCTGTAACAGTTCACACAGTAAATGCATATTTTATCAATGCATATTCTTACCCAGAGAAAATCATGGTAAATGAGTAGCACATTACTTTAGCTTTTATCTTACCCTTTCAACACAGGGATGTGGGCTTTTGCTAGTAATTACGTGGGACAACACAGGGCTGTGATGTGATGCTCAGCCTCACTCTAAGGGCTGTTTGAGGCTGTGAGGCTGTACCTATTGCAAGGGGTCTTCTGAGATCATCTTTATGTTCATTACTTATAAAGGGTTGTTTATGTATTCAGAGTCCACACCCCACTGAGGTCTTTTATATTCCATTTGTATTGCTCATTGATTCTCAGAGGTTTTGTCGCTAATTGGTAGCGGAAATTCTCTTTGCCTTTTTTTTTTTGAAGAACAGAATTACACCAAAGCCAAAAAAGCCTTTAGTTTCTAACAAATAAACATCCATTTTCACTTCAATGATGAGTATAATCCACACAATCACAAATACTTTGTTATTTATTGAATGGTTTGCCAGGTGTGTTTGGTTGTTATATTTGTTAGAATTCTTTTGTCTTTTTTGCATCCTCACTAGTGTCCTTGTTTCACTGTTGTCACCAGAATCATCATATTATGGTGCAGTGTATAGTACTACTGTTGTCACCAGCATCATCATATTATGGTGCAGTGTATAGTACTGTTGTCACCAGCATCATCATATTATGGTACAGTGTATAGTACTACTGTTGTCACCAGCATCATCATATTATGGTGCAGTGTATAGTACTACTGTTGTCACCAGCATCATCATATTATGGTGCAGTGTATAGTACTGTTGTCACCAGCATCATCATATTATGGTACAGTGTATAGTACTACTGTTGTCACCAGCATCATCATATTATGGTGCAGTGTATAGTACTACTGTTGTCACCAGCATCATCATATTATGGTGCAGTGTATAGTTTTTACTGTTGTCACCAGCATCATCATATTATGGTGGAGTGTATAGTACTACTGTTGTCACCAGCATCATCATATTATGGTGGAGTGTATAGTACTGTTGTCACCAGCATCATCATATTATGGTGGAGTGTATAGTACTACTGTTGTCACCAGCATCATCATATTATGGTGCAGTGTATAGTACTACTGTTGTCACCAGCATCATCATATTATGGTGCAGTGTATAGTACTACTGTTGTCACCAGCATCATCATATTATGGTGCAGTGTATAGTACTACTGTTGTCACCAGCATCATCATATTATGGTGCAGTGTATAGTACTGTTGTCACCAGCATCATCATATTATGGTGCAGTGTATAGTACTACTGTTGTCACCAGCATCATCATATTATGGTGCAGTGTATAGTACTACTGTATTCACCAGCATCATCATATTATGGTGCAGTGTATAGTACTACTGTTGTCACCAGCATCATCATATTATGGTGCAGTGTATAGTACTACTGTTGTCACCAGCATCATCATATTATGGTGCAGTGTATACTGTGTCCCGTATCGGTTCATCAGTAAAATTACCATTCCAGCAGATGTTCTTGTTGTTGGGGCAGCTGTGGCCTACTGGTTAGCACTTCGGACTTGTAACCGGAGGGTTGCAGGTTCAAACCCCGACCAGTAGGCATGGCTGAAGTGCCCTTGAGCAAGGCACCTAACCCCTCACTGCTCCCCGAGCGCTGCTGTTGTTGCAGGCAGCTCACTGCGCCGGGATTAGTGTGTGCTTCACCTCACTGTGTGCTGAGTGTGTTTCACTAATTCACGGATTGGGATAAATGCAGAGACCAAATTTCCCTCACGGGATCAAAAGATTATTATATTATATATATATTATAAGTATAAGTATATATTATATATACTTATACTTACTTACTTATATACTAAGCTGTGTCTCAAAGGTCTCAAAGCACCAATTCCAGTTGTTTAAATCGAACATTTTAAAAGGTGTCTCCAAATAGTCAAATTGGAGTGTGTGTGGAGGGATGTACCTGTGTGTCTGTGGGTGTTTGGGGGGTGTACCTGTGTGTGTGTGTGTGTGTGTGGGGGTGGGGGGGGGTTGTGTGTGTGTGTGTGTGGAGGGGATAGTGGTGTGTGTGTGTGTGTGGGGTGTGTGTGTGTGTGTGTGTGTGTGCTAGTATGTGAGTGTGTGATTGTGTCTGTGTGGGGGGGCGGTATGGTGTGTGGTTGGGTGTGTGTGTGTGTGGGGTGGGGGGTGTATGTGTGGTGTGTCGGTGTATGGGGGATGTAATGTGGTGTGTGTATTGAGGGGGTGCACCTGTTTGTGTGTGTGTGTATGTGTGGAGGGGTCAATGGTGTATGTGTGGGGGGGGGTACATGTATGTGGGTTGAGTTTGGCCCCTTGAGACCAATATACAAAAAAACCGTTCTGGAGATATTCACAGAAAACTGTGTCCGCCCTACCCACTTTTTGGGGGGTGTTAGTGCCGCGGGCAGGGGGAAAATCAAATCTGTGTAGGGGGCAAAAAAAAAACTGGCTAATCATTTGCTAGCACGGCGGTCATAATAAAGCAAAACAACTGGAACAATTGAAGTTACAGAATGACATATTTATAAAGTTAAGAATGTAAAATAGAAGAGAGCAACATTTGACAAGTCTTTAGAACAGCAAAGTGATGCTCCCTCTCTCTCTCTCTCCCTCTTTCTCTCTTTCTGTCCATCTCCTAAGTTGAAGGACTTCATCCATACCAGCAGTGGAGGGGGTGCGGTGGCAGCTTTCGCCCGCGCTGTGGAGATCGTGGAGGCCAATGTCAAGTGGCACCGGCTCTACGAGCGGCAGTTTTATCAGTGGCTTCGCAAATCCCCCAACGGCTAACACCGCAGCCGCCAAGACCTAGTTATAGCATGGGATATCTCCAACGTATTTATAGGCCAATACAGCCAAGGAGTGGCGAAAAGGAATCAATTTGGGACAGAAAATAGACAAATATGACTTGTTCCTCCCTCCCAACCTCACCCTCCACACATAAGCAGTATAAATTCAGGATTGGGACCAGTTGAAAGAAAAAGATGAAGGAGTTTGACTCTGACGTCAACGCAATCTAACAAGTGTTAGCCAAACTGTTTGATTTTCTAAAGAAGATATTGCATGGTGTTCATTTTTGCAGTTAATTTTATTGTTTTTTTTTTTAATTGATTTATGTTTTTGCATGGGATTCATGACCCAATTGGTTGTCCAGCTTCTTGCTTCTTGACCTATGACCCTTACAGAGACTGATGAAACTCAGATTACCTCTGTCGCCTAAAATAATAAATAAAGAGATCAACAAAACCAACCCAACAAACATTGGATGAAGAAATTGGAAATCTTAAGAAACTGCAGAAGAGGACAGCACAATGTTACTTGTGACAAGCACAACTTCTGACGGTTATATAAATATATAAATATATATATATATATATAAATATACACATATAAACTTACTGTTGAAGCCTCTCCTTTCTCCTCAAGCCATCCACATGAACTGTGAAAAGGGGCATTTTGTGCCAAGGCAGATTATTGTGGAAAAACAGAGGGCAGATTGTGCCAGGGCAGGTTATGTTGATTGTTGTGTGTGTGTGTGTGTGTGCTTGTGTAACGTGTATTAGACAATTTCCTCCTGCATCGTACGACTCTCCGAAGAATAACACAGCCACCGTATGATGCCCTCAGCCTAAGGGGGAGAGGCATTAACCTGAAGTGTTTTTGTTTTTATTTTGTTGTTTGATTCAACAAAGGTGTTTAACGAGAGAAGAAAAAAAGAGAGGTTAATCTTTGACGGTGTTGGTCATGTTATCAAACGTTTATTTGTATGATTTGTTCTCCTTGTTCCAGTGTTGCGCTTGCTGCTGCGTCGTCCTTGGGTAGAACCGTGTAGTTGTGTGAGTGGTGTATCAGTAGCCCAGGGGTTTTGTGGGGCTTGGTCAATGCTGTGCTAAGGAGCAAAGGATCTGCTCAGCTTGGGCACCGGTTCTGTTCATTCTATATTTTGTAAACATGTTAACTAGCAACATGGATTTTATAAACATATATGAAACACATGGATTTTTTTTCCCCTTTTTTTCAGTGAACATGTTCAGTACTACTGAAATTACCAAACACTCCATACATACTCCACACTAACACCCCAGCCACTAACAGAGCAGGTACTGAGGAACCCGTCTGATTGAGCTCTTGTGTGACTAGGGCAGATGTGCGTTGTGTATATCGTATGTGTATAAACTGGGGGGACCAGCTGCTGAGGGCCTCTATGCTCTATTTAATAAATCCAATGCTATTCATAGCCCTTATTAAGTCCTTTATTCGAAGTAGACCTCAAGTTCCACCCCTCTCCCGTCTCATCCTTTCATGTTGTGTTTGGACATAAAGAGATTTTTTTTCTAATTCAGAGATTATCCTCTGTATTTTGAGCAGAGCAGCTATGGGGTTTTCATGCTGACAATAAATTATTTTGTACAGTAATGTACCCCCTGTATCTGTGTCTATTCATTATGTGGTTTATTATTCAAGAAGAGACCAGGCAATGTCTCTGTTCTGAGTCTATAAGACTTTTAGAGAGATCAGATTTATTAGAAATAATTGCCAGGCCTCAACACAGTCTTTGAAAGGCTAGTATTTTTTTTTCTATATGTGCCAATATTCTGACCTTGTGACATTGTGAGTGATCAAGATAACTAATTTGTGTGTCTTTTGCACAGCAACTCATAAGATGAGTATAGTATACAAGTAAGAGCATAGTATGACCTTACCATATTGACAACTGCCAACTATTGTGATTACTTTTGGGTAAATGCTATCACAATGTACATAAAAGAAAATTTGTTTTCTACCAACCATTTGATGTTTTCCAGTTCTCTGCTAAGGTGCTTTATTTGCTTTCTACCCATTCCAACTGTTGACATTTTCCTATTCTCTGCTAAGGTGCTTCAGACCAGAAGAACATTCTGCTGAAACAAACAGAAACTCCAGACCAAAACTGAGTCACTTCCAGTGGGGAAAAGGATAAGCCCCCTGGGGAAACAGCAGTAGCACCTCCTAGAGTTAAAAAAAGAAAAGGTGCATGCAGAAAATAACCTGCCACGCGTGTGGCATGAGTATGCGACAGAGACGTGACATCACTACATTTAACAGCGCTCTTATCACGCTGAGAATGCTGGGATAGGAAAAGGCGCACACCGAGACGCCTGATATTTTAGGAGTGACATTTACAAACAAATGTCAGACTAGCTCACTCCTTCACCCACCTGTATCAGCAAGAGCCCAGATAGCTGTAATGGGTGTCTATTATGAGCCTGATTCAGAGGGTATAAGGGAATGCATTAATAGGACAGTTCATTACTGTTAAGTGCAGATCAATCAATGCTTAATGCCAGGTTTGAAGTAAAAATGTAGGGTCTGGGCACTTACCGTTCGCAGTGCTCAGTCCGAGGGACGGGATAATCGGTTGTCTTTCAAATTCCCTCTGCACGCAATAGGACAGCGCTGAGTCCCATGTGTTTTCCCACTAGCGGAGCTAGTTGGCTAATTCAAACTTTTGCCAACTTAAAACAAGCTTAACTCGTGTCACACTGTTGGCCAACAGTAACATCCATCTTCTTTGTTTTCAAGTAGCAGGGAATTCAAGCTAAACCGTTGCAACTCTGCCATCAATCATTATGTTAAAGGAGAATTCCGGTGTGATATTGACCTAAAGTGTGTTGAAACATGATACCGAGTGTGAACGTATGTCTCATAGCCCATCTCGGCTTGTCCCCTGCACTCCAAAATCTGGCGCTAGTTAGCCGATGCTACCAACAGCTTTTTCAATTGTGGTGCTTCGGCATCGGGCTAGCCATGCAAATAAATCACTGTTTTACACCATTTACGAGGCTCAATGTATCTCCACACTTCATTGGTAGACTACCGAAGGCCCTGACATTTAAAACGAGACATTGAGAACTTTTAAAAAGCACTGGTAGTTTACTTACAAGACGATTTATACAGACAGTATCTTCACGAAGTTTAGCGTTTGCAGCCATCTTGAATTTAGTCACGATAAGTAGAGCGACGAGTAAGAATGAACAGGTATGATAAGGGATCAGATTCCAAAAATAATTCCGTGGAAATGCATGGATTCCAGTTGCTGCTACTGTAAGAAACTGGAATCCATGCATTTCCACTGAATTATCTTTGATATTCTTGAATAATTTTCAAGATGGCTGCAAACGCTAAACTTCGTGAAGATACTGTCTGTATAAATCGTCTTGTAAGTAAACTACCAGTGCTTTTTAAAAGTTCTCAATGTCTCGTTTTAAATGTCAGGGCCTTCGGTAGTCTACCAATGAAGTGTGGAGATACATTGAGCCTCGTAAATGGTGTAAAACAGTGATTTATTTGCATGGCTAGCCCGACGCCAAAGCACCTCAATTGAAAAAGCTGTTGGTAGCATCGGCTAACTAGCGCCAGATTTTGGAGTGCAGGGGACAAGCCGAGATGGGCTATGAGACATACGTTCACACTCGGTATCATGTTTCAACACACTTTAGGTCAATCTCACACCGGAATTCTCCTTTAAGCCCGCCTAACGACGCTATACACAATTTGATTGGCCTGATAGAAGTTGAATTTTTCGAGCTCACAAGCCAACGGAGAGTTGCTAGACTAGCCCTGGAAGCAAATGTAATTTGCTGCCGCTTGGGTGCCTCTAGATTTCTAGGCTATCACAGAGCAACATTGGCAGACAGTATCTTTTGTTCAGATATTTAATGTGTAGCCTGAAATGTAATTGCCTGGTGTTTATTTTAGGCCAATTCATGAATCCAGTTTTCAGTGTGACATCTAACCTGGCCACTCTGTTGAGAAATTAGCCCTAGCCCCTGTGGCTCTTTGATGATTCAGGTAATTATTTTTTAAGAAAACAAGGAAATCATTTATCTGAAAACAAGCTCAAGTAAACAAGATAACAAGGCAATTGAAAAGGGTAAGTTTTAAATGTTTTATAAGAATCTTAAGAAGTAAGTCCCATATGGACCCCTCTGCTCCGGGGGAAAGATGTGTGAGGGTTTTGTGAACAAGCTGAAGACTTTGCTTGTTCATAAAACCTGTGGAGTAGACTGTGGAGAGGCACTGTGTTTAAAATTCGAAAGGTTTGTTATTTATAAATCACATGAGAAAAATGTTATAATTAAATCAATGGAACACACTTGACACTGTCGGTCTTAATGTTTCCAGTCTGACTTAATAAGGAAACTAAACACATCAAAGTGTAAGCTGCCAGTGACTCACACTCTTTCATACACTCAATCAGACAACTCTCTCTCTTTCTCTTTTTCTTTCTCTCTCTCAATTCAAGAAAGCTTTATTGGCATGAACGTTGCATGAACATTATTGCCAAAGCTCAATTACATGTACACATCTCTCTCTCTCTATCTGCATGTGTGTGTGTGTGTGTGTGTGTGTGTGTGTGTGTGTGTGAGTGACTGAACGAGTGTGGAGAATTTGAAGAAAAAGCCATGAAAAACAACAGCTGACTGACGATGAACAAGCTCAGAAATAGCACCTTTCCATGCACGGGTGTGTGACCTCCACTGGCTGAGCTACTGCAGGGAGCATCACTTGTGACAGATCCGCCGCCACAAAGCCCCCTTATTATGGAATTAGAGACGCATACCCATAATGCACCTGACAAACTCAAACTCTCCGAAACAAGCTGACATTTGGGAACAAAGCGAAACAGGAGTAGATTAAATCCATTCGAAGCGCAGATGCAAATTATTACTTTTGTCGTGGTGCCGCACCGTACAATCAGAGCACATTCACAGTCAAACACAGGCGAGTGGATTTGAAATGGATTCCTCCTTATCAGTCGGCTTTGTTCCCCCGGTGAACACCCACGGGTTTTAGGCATTTAGATCGAGGGAGAGGCAGAGAGTGTGAGAGAAAGAAAATAAACGCCTTGGCAAAGCGATATCAAAGCCGACGCCTCTATGAGAGGATGAACAGAACATGGCCTCACAAGCCTTTTTTGTGTGTGTGCGTGCGTGCGTGCGCGGGAGTGTGTATGCACGCATGCCTGTACATACATTTGTGTGTGTGTGTGTGTGTGTGTGTGTGTACTTGCAGGTGTACACATTATTTGAGAAAGCCTTCACAGAATCCCTACACCCAGGAGAGGTTACATTCTCGCTCTTTAAAGGTCTAGGGTTTTTTTGTTTTCATCCAGAGCAATCAATGGAAGTCTGTTGTCAATACCACGGGTGTCAAACCTGTAGCTATTGACTCCGAGTGAAAGCACAAGAGCAAAACAAGCCCCACAGTAACCCAGAACTGCAGCAAAATCAAAACGTCTTTGTCCTTTTGCATCCCACTGACAGCATCTCAAAAGCATCAGTTTGCATATTTAAAAGGTCAGAGAATTCACGAGAAGAGTCTTATCCACTATGACTGAATGTAAGCTGCCATTATATTGTCTGCAAGCACTGAGCCGTTGCCATCCATATAAACACTGAGCTTTTGTGATCCGCATAAACACTGAGCTGCCGTCTGATCTATGGAGCTCCTAATAGGCTCCTACACATTCAGGAAATAATGGATTAGGAGACAGGGATTAGGACACAGGGACTTTCCATCTATGATCCCCAGCCATTCAGGAGAAGACTGAGACTGGCAGTGTGGAGAGTGAGTGGAGAGGACAGATCGCTGCCTACAGACTCCGATCCCCACGCCAGTGGATAACACCTACAGACCCCGATCCCCACGCCAGTGGATAGCACCTACAGACCCCGATCCCCACGCCAGTGGATAACACCTACAGACCCCGATCCCCACGCCAGAAGATAACGCCGGGGTGCCAAAGGGTGATGGATCCGTTTGGAAATGACTTTGGAAAGACTCTCTCCATTAATCTCATTCCACTACCCAAGTCCATCTGTATTTACTGGCTCTTTCTCTCTCTCTCTCTCTCTCTATCTCTCTCTCTCTCTTCTTCCTCTCATTCGCTTTATCTTTCCTTATTTCCTTATTGGGGATCTTTTTTCATCCACTATCTTTCTACCCTATCATTCTCTCTCTCTCTCTCTCTCTCTCTCTTTTCTCTCTCTCTGTCTTACCTTCACCTTCTTACCTTCACCCACAGCTCTCATCCATGGTTCTTGAATAAATAGTCCTGCAGCAAAACACGAGAATTTCTTCAAAAAAAGGTTGGAGTATCCCATGGATGGGTTCCTAATTGAGGCCTCAGGGTCTGTCTGTGTGTCTGTGTGTGTGTGTGTGTGTGTGTGTGTGTGTATGTGTGTGTGTGTGTGTTTAGGCATCAGGTTTTAGCCCAAGGAGCTAACAGCATTCCATGGGGCAAAATCAAGAGAGAAAAAATGCATAGGTTTCCATTTAAATTTTTATATGAAAGAAAGAAGAAAGAGAGAGAGAGAGAGATTAGAGAGAGATTATTGTAGATCTGCATGCCCAACTTCGTCCTGGCCTTGAGCTGCTTTCGTACACACCGAACTTGCACAATAACGGAAGGCAATGTCCTGTTGGTCATTCCTCAGCTCGGGGGAAACCATTGATACACAGTAATACATGTTTCAGGGTATTTTTGTGGAGTCCAAAGTGGACTCCTCAGCTCTGAGACTGATAGGAGCAGGGGAGAGACATCAGCAGTGCAACCATTTGTGCATCTGTGCTGACGACAGTGCCAGAGACATGAAAGTAGGACCCATACATGACAAGGTGGGAAGGTGTGTGTGTGTTAATGTGAGATTTTCTTTATGTGTGTCTGAGTTTGTGTGTGTGTGTGTGTGTGTGTATATAATTGAGTGTGACAACATGCATCAAAGGAACATATGAAACCCATCATGCTTTTTTCTCTGCTGTGTTTGGGATATGCTCTTTCAGGCGCACAAGGCCCTGAGCAGAGATCAATAGCCTCTGTGATGTCCTCCTCCTCCTCCTCCTCCTCCTCTCTTCCACCCTCCTCCTCCTTCTAGTCCTCTTCCTGGTCCTCTTCCTCCTCCTGCACGTGGATGCTGGGGCTTTTCATACACATGTACTTTTTGAATACAGGCATACACACACACACACGTGAGCCAGGCGTGAGCGTTGTTCTACTTTGTTGTTGAGTGGTTTGTTGCGCGATTAGTGCCTAAGCTCTATATACTGTATCGGCTTTCGGGTGAAATTTCAGAATGAACTTAACTTTAACTTTAACACTATAACTTTTACAGGTGAACTTAATGTGACCTTCTCTAAACTTTTGAATGTGCATGTCCAACAATTCAATGTTTCACTACGTTCTGAACTGAAACATTACATTTCACCAGAAAGCCAGATATCCCTAACTTTTTGTGAGTTGTGTATATCTCGTTGAATACTTCACGTTGACTAACGTATTGCAGATGGATGGCTGGATGAAAGCCTCATAGCGGATACTCCTACAGGCCCGACGGATTCCCCACAATGCATTGGGTCTGTGAGTAAACAACAACTCACCTGCACATTCCCTTTGCTCGCCTTTTAATTCAGAACAGCCTCTTCTCCATCTCTACAATCTTGCCCCGCAACACAAACACGCAAACCCAAACACACACCAACTGCCTCATGCAAGTATGTATGTGAAAATCCTGCCAAGCCATTCCATGATGTTACATCTGAGTGAACTTCTCACCAATTAAACAACCAACTATGGATGAACTCATGGATGGATTAAAATGAACATGCTCGACATACTTTTGCACTCATGAAATGATGCATACAAGGATACAAGGATACAAGGAAGTTTATTGTCACATGCATATAGTTACTGGAAGTAAGAAATGCAGTGAAATTATGTCTGGTGTCAGCCTATTTGTGCATTTATGGCGGGGGGGGTAAAAAGTGCAGTAGAAGAGGGGTTTAGTAGATTAAGTGGCAAGGGCTGCATAAGAAAGGTGGGGAAGGATTGGAATTGAGAGGGGGCACCAACAAGGAGCACCCAAGAGCAACAGGGGCAAGGAAAAACTCCCTTACCAAGGAAGAAACCTTGGGCAGATCCACGGCTCAAGGGGCTAACCCAAGGGTCTCAAACTCAAATGAGCTGGGGGCCAATTCTGCCAACGTCATCTGATTGGAGGGCCGGCTATTTCTGAAAATGCAATGTTCTTTTTTTCAAATACCACACAAAACTGCAAACAGAAAGTGCAAGTGTTTTTATCTAGTTTTAGACACCTGTGCTAGCAACCTTAGCTTATAAATAAAATAATGATAAAATAAATATTAATACAAATTATAAAATAAATGAAAAACATAAAAACAGGTATGTGTGTGTGTTTCACACCAAATACAAATATTTCCTCTAAACCTGGCTAAACCTGGCAAACTAGGCATCAGGGTTAAGAAAGCAACACCATTGGATTTTTATATCAAAATTTCAAAAGGCCATGGCTTGAAAGTGGTCAGAGATAAAGTCCTACTGTAAATGTAAAAATCTTTGAGTAAAACAAAAGTTTATGAAGGGGGTAAATGTACCCATCTAATTTGTCACTGGATGGCAAGCACCTCAAAATATGCATCTTTCAGTAAATACTGGATGAACATATTTGAGCAGGTTTACTTTCCTTTTTTCATATTACCCACATAACAAATTAACAGGAAAACACCTAAGATGTATACCAACACCTAAGATGTTGTGGTTTAGTAATAGATTACTACAATATAGGCCTACAATAAAGTATTCTGGTCAAACAGTTCCTATCGCGGGTAATCTGCAGTACCCAGAAGTTCGCATCATATTGCGGGTGACTTTGTAGTTCTTTACAGCCCTATTTCTACTAGCCCTGCTGTATGTACCACATCCATAACGGACACTATCATCACGATTACCACTGCAACCTCCAAGCTATGTTGGGCAGAGGGTCGAAACAAGCATGGTATGCTTAGTGGACACTGTTGTGTACACGCACCTCCATTCACAGACGCACCGTGACTATCACTGTCATAGACGATCGATCATAATATCCAAAAGGATATTCTCCTTCAGAATTAGAATAGGTGAATAACATAGCTTACCTAAGACTTCATCACACGTGAACGTTTTTCAACATTTGGTGTAGGCCTATTTCTGCTTAATTTCTGCTTCAATTTCTGCAACACTATGGCCTGCATCGCTTCCGCGTCATTACAAATGCACGTCTTTGTGTTTCTCGCGTGTAATACAAGTATTTCCTGAAAACTTTGCGCAGTGATTTTGGGTTTGAATCAAGCTCTGGATGTCTTGCACATAGTGGAGCAGAGTAGGCCTACAGATGAGATTTGTCACCGTACTTGGATCTATCGTCTATTTTAATCAGTATCGTTGTTTGTCGCAATTAATAGCCTCAAGGGCCGGATTACATTATTATTTTGTCATACGTCGCGGGCCGGAATTGGGCAGGACGCGGGCCGGATTTGGCCCGCGGGCCGGGTGTTTGAGACCCCTGATTTAACACTTCTTGCAATTCTGAAACCGCAGCATCTGTGTTGGCTTGTGGAGGAATGTAGACAGCGTTGAATATTACCGAAGTAAACTCACGGGGCAGGTAGAAGGGTCGACAGACGATCGCTAGATGTTCTAGATGAGGCGAGCAGAACTTTGAGAGAACGGTTACATTTCTAGGATCACACCACTTGCTGTTCGTCATGATGCAAACACCGCCACCTTTCGATTTTCCAGATTCCTCAGTCCTCTCAGAGCCAGCAGCAGAGAAAAACTCCACCGGAGTGATGGCACCATAGACATAATATACATAGACGCCGCATTGGCTGCTGGAAACAAGAAATGCGGCCTCCATCTTGGACCGGTCATACTCCTCGTTGCGTTGCAGCAGAAAACACAAGATGACAGCTGTGCAGCATGTTCCTGCTCAAATCGGCGGACCATACTTGGGGGATTAACTTTTCACAAGTAAGATTTAACATTACCGTACTATTGGTTGTATTTTGTATTTTCGAACAATGTGGCCTGTATCATAGCTACATGTATGACCTTTGCAGCAAAAAAAAAAACGCCTGAAAATCTGTTCGGTATTCAGTGAGATATGATTAATTAAGTGTGCTGACAGCTCATTGCACCGGCCAAACAGATTACACTGAGTGGAGTGGATGACCGGTCCAAGATGGCGGCTCCAAATCTCGTCAGCGCTAGTAGGGAGCAGCGGTCGATGCGGCGTCTATGTATATTATGTCTATGGATGGCACAGTCCGGTACAAGTTCAGTTAGCCATGTCTCAGTAAAGCATAGCTACACAGGAGAGAAGTCATTCAGGGATTGATGTAATGTTTGACCAACTGTCAAATATTTGACATGCATGAGATGGTGCATACATTTTAGGTATGCTGGTATTCTCCTTACAAGCTACTTTTGAAAGGGCGGTTTACACAGATTCATCAGTACACCAATTGGTAGGTAGAGATAGTATTATTGGGAGGGTGTGAGTGTGCTTGTGTGTGTGTGTGTGTGTCTGTGTGTGTGTGTCTGTGTGGGAGAGAGAGCCCATTATAATCAGTGATAATGAGAGACAGATGATTAAGAAGTGCTAATGATAAAGTGTATGCCATGTGTGAGGCAGATGGGAGTTGATAGCTGTCTGAAGTGATTGTGCTAAGCAGGTTGCTGCCATGCTCAAGTACGCATCGGAGATGTCAGATCAGAGTGTTATCACATCCATCTAGAATGGGATGGATGGGGCAGATTGGAGGGACAAGATCCATCCATCTATGGGTTTCCACTTGATTTACTGGCAAGGCATTTATCCGTCCTAACACAAGGAAAAAATACTGACAGCTCAGTTCTGAGTGAAAGTTTCCTGTAAAATTGTTTGGGAAGTTTCACAGTCAGTGTGATTTCTGTTTTCTTCAAAATCAGATGTTATTCTTCACAACACTGACAAAACGTGAGGGTTGGTGTACAGATATTTGAAGGGTGGATGCATGTTAGATTTGCAGATGCCAGATCCACTGAGGCAAAAAGAAAACATCTGAAAGTCTTGGTGTTAGTAAGTTTATGACTGCGATCAACAGAAATTAAGTGGCTTCAAGATATTAAGATAATGCAAATGGGTGACATCTGAAGAAATCTCCCTTTGACAAATCAAACTCTAGAACATAATCCATTTATACATCAAAGAGCATTCTGCAGATGCTCAAGGACTTCAGGCCCTTTGATGACAAAGAGATTTACTCCAGATGTTATTTTGCATCCAATAAACAACCTGCGTCAATGTGCGTCTGTCTGTCTGTCTGTCTGTCTCTCTCTCTCCCCATGTGTGTGTGTGTGTGTGTGTGTGTGTGAGTGCCTGTCCAAGTCCAAAATAGGGCAATTTCTTTTTCATGAGCACTGTTATTCACAATTAATGTTTAGGGCACTCCTCGGCATCATACAGTATATTCCCCTCCACCTGCGTTTGAGGGTCCCAGCCCCTCTGTCGGAAATGGGCTTCAGCGGGATATTAATGAACTACCTGTGCAGCCATCATTTTTATTAGGCCTTTATTTCCCAGAATCCCCATTGCAATCCTGGGCAAACAGGTGGGTGACATTAGGATCCAAATGGGAGCCACTTCAAAGCCCCTCCCGGTGTCCTGGCAGAGGCTGGAAGAGTGGAGTTCAGAGTTATGTGACTTTGAATGAAGCGTTACGTCTTTATCTATCTCGGTGAAAAAGGCAGGCTGAGGCGGAGAGAGAGGTGGAAATCCAATTTGCTTTCCAAAACAAGTTTGGGGCACATTCGTCGTCTTCGCCTGGTGTTATGTTCACGTCAGAGTGGCTGTGTGTATGGGAGGATGTAATGGGGAGCTGCTGGAGGACTGTCTGAGCAAGGTCACACGCACACGCACACACACACACACACACACACACACACACACACACACACACACACACACACACACACACACACACACACACTTTGCTCCTTTCACAAACAGCCTAATACTCACATAATTAATTCATAATGGAAAATGTGTTACTGTCTCCTGTGATAAATAAGGATATACTGTACTGTACATGTAATGTCCCCCACTAACGTGGCCCTGTTTTGTGTTCTGTGCACGTATAAAGTGAACAAATAAAGAAATTAAAGACAATAGTCCTCTTTTGGATTTGTTCAATTGCTAGCTGTTATCATTTAACCAATGAGTAACACTTCCCCAACCTCACCCCCGCCCCACAACATGCACGCACGCACACACACACACACACACTTTTTCACTGAAAAGTGACACACACACACACACACCAAGTCCTCTGTTGACTTCTTTAGTTGTTTTAAGTCGCCACAGTGGTCTCACGAAAAAGGCAAGAACAAATGAGTCACATTTTCTACAAATTGGAAATGAAATTATCCTCAAGTGCAGATCTTCTTTAAGTACCTTAAATTGCCACTCTCTCTCCACTGATAGCTTGTCTCAGCTAGCACTTACAGTTCTAAATTGCTTCTTATTCGCAAGAAGGGTAATTTCTTGGTACATTGCATATCATAACACATCAGGAGGAAAATGGGTTGTAGTTATTGTCTTACATGAAATTGTTCCCTCTCCGTGGATTCACTAAAACCAATTAAAATAAGTTTTAAGATGGTCCTCACTACTTTCCTTGCGACATCTATGAGTCAGGTGACATTTACAAGACTGGCTGGCCAATTACAGTAAAGTGAAGTACAACCAAAGCAAGCACAACGTTACTAGTATGACCATTTGTCAATATGTAACGAGATAACAATAACATCATAACTTACTTTAACATTAACATTGCTTTCACCATCCATCAATAATGGCATTATAAGACAATGAATGTTGAATGTTATAGCAGGATAGTAAATCAGTTTATTGAGGTTTATTATTAATTTCTGAATATGTTACTGGGCACTGGTTTAAAGGCCTTGCTCCCAGAAGTAAAGCACTACTCCTGTTGAGAAAGTTCAGTCTCTCTTTGAATTGTTTGCTTCTCACACTGCCAGATGCACCAGGGTGTAGCAGAGTAAAGACGTGGACATAAACAGCCAATTCAGAATGCCGGGTACTTTCATCTCGGTTGTCCTAGATCTAGACTTTTTGCCATTCTTCTGTCCAGGAGAGCAAACTGTTCCTCCGCGAAAAGAGAAGAGGAAGATGGTGCTACAATCTGGCTTAGGCAGCGAGCCCATTGAGCTTGTGTAATTAAGATGAGACTGTCACAGTTAATTGCTCTGTGAAAACTACGACCATGGCAGTGAGTCCTTGGACCCAGGTGACCATCTGGTTTTAATGACATTTGGACATTTTCATTCACTTTTCATTTGAATAAATGCAGTCAGGGCGCAGACTAATCCCTCTCAGTCTTTCTTGGAAACCAAGCTTTGCTTCGGCATTCCACCCTCCACAATGTCCATGAGAAGTGTTCGATGAAAAGAAAAATAATTTGAAAACTAGATTCCGAGAAACTGCAAGAGTGGGTTTGATCAGGGGCATGGAACTCGGCCTCATCCAAGGATTCCAACGGTATCTCATTTATGAAAATTGGACATACGGGTCAAAAGTTACATGCACACACATTCATATACACAGACAGCCCAGCCCAGCCCATTAGAGCTCTGCCAGATGGCTTAGAACTCTGCCAGGTGCAAGCTTAAACAATTAGAGCTGTGATGTCATAATCGAAATCTTGCTGGATCAAACCCACTAATGATATGTTGTACGTGTTAAAAGGATAGTGGCAAAGACAGCCTTGAAAGACATTGTGACAGAGATAAAGAGGGAAAGAATATATGTTATGTTTGCAAATATGAAGAAGTTCATGTGAATTTTGACCATGTAGGTGTCAACAGAATGAGATGATCGAGAGAATGAGAGAGGAGAGACAGAGAAAACTGCAGAGATTGAAACATTATGGTTGGACTTGCACGAGTGAGGGAAAGAGTGAAAGAGAGACAGAGAGAGGGAAAGAGAGAGAGAGAGAGACTTACAGTCATGCCAATAAAGCTCATTGAATTGAAAATTGAATTGAATTGAGAGACAGAGAGAGAGAGAGAGACAGAGAGAGGGGGTGACATGGAGAGGGACACCTACAAGCAAAGGAGGGGTAGAGAACAAGGTGAGCCACTAACACTGAATAGGAGCTAATAAGGACAAAGACCTTTGCTCTAGCGTTTGACTCCGCATGACAGACCTAAAGCACTCCTGAGCTCACAGAGATAACGAACCTAGCTTGAGAGAGGCTAGTTAGACTCGTTCATAAACAGGGCTGATAACACACACAAAACACACACACAGACACACACACACATAAACAGGGCTGGTAACTCGACTGAAGTCCTCTTTAGATCCTGACCCAAGTTGATAAAGGTAATTAGATATTGATTGCTGATCCAATATGCACTGGCATCTTCAAAAGGGCAAACTAAATTCCCAGAGGAAGTAATCAATGGGCTTTTGTGAGGAGGCATGGCTGGAGGTGTACACCGCCCAAAAAACACCTCCCAGCCTTCATTCCATTTACCTGAGCTAACCTCCAATCCGGCTTCCCTCTGACTGAATCAAAAGCATTATTAAGGCTCGCAGCCATATGAAATTGGTTGATCATCAAAGGCTTCCTTGAGCGCTTGTAAGACCAGTGCAATTAAATTACAGCTTAATGGTTTAACGGATTTCAGCGCAAACTCTCCTCTTGTAGACAAGCTTTAATTGCATGTTAAAATAGAATGTCGATAATACACGCACGCACAGACGCACACGTACACACACACACACACACACACACACACACACACACACACACACACACACACACACACACACACACAAACACACACACACAAACACAAACAGACCAAATGCCTTGTGCTTTGTTCCTAAAAAGAAAATAGCGTTTCCAGGATTGAGGTGTTAGACCAAGACACAGAGGCAGAGAGAGACAGACCATTACAGAGAGAACTGTACTATAAGTAAGCGTTAACAGAGCAGTGTTCTCAGACTGCAGGTGTCTGAAGGCCATGACCATGTATCTCTCTCTCACTCTCTCTCTCACACACACACACACACACACACACACACACACAAACACACACACACACACACACACACACACACACACACACACACACACACACACATACACACACACAACAGAAGAAGCTGCTGTCACATTTCCGAAGGATTCCTGAGACGGCTGTTGCGTTCTGTGCCATGATGAAACATCCTATCCGCACCCTTTAGGGCCCGCAGGCCTATACACTACATCACCTCATGCTGAGCGATAGACGATCAAATGGGGCCCATTTGCGTCACCGCAAAGGGCAAGTGACAGTGGAGCACCACAGCCGTGCCACGCTGTGTGAAGCCACTCCACAATCAGCACCAATCACAGCATGCCCACTTGCCTCCCATCTGGGCTGTATTTCACCACCCCTGCCGTTCAGCCTCCAATACAATCAAGGCCCAACCTCATCACTATTTACAGCCAGAGCAGGACAGGCTAAGTAAGCAGCATGTATAATTGAGCAGTTTTCTGGTAGACCAGGCGTTGGCGTAAAGGATGAGTGAGTGCAGGGAGAAATGAAAATAGAGAGAAATAGATTGAGAGAGAGAGAGAGAGAGAAAGAGAGAAACTGGCACTGACTGGATATACGGTGACCCTTTAGAGTGTTGTAATTTGTTTCTATGGCAATGGAGTGCTACGTCTATGACCTCTGGGCCTCAATCTCAGTTCCTCTTATTCTTCTTGACCGCTAGTCCGCTGGTCAAGTGCTGAGCTCCTCAGCTGAATTCCAACTCTGATGGGACGCTGTGGTGGTTGAATATTGAGGTACATTCCTTTGTATGGTGTTGATCGTTGACTCATTCATTAATAACCAAAACACAAAATGGTAGAAAAAAATGGTCAAAAAAAAAACATTTGAGGAGACAGTTCATAAAAAGTTTGGTATTCTATAAAGAAATTGGTATTCTAAGATGCTAACTGAACTTTATTTAGCAATAGCTACTGTTTGTGCTGAGGAAATGTCAAGCATGTATCCTTTTTAGACTTCTTAAATCTTTCCCTCTACCATTTCTAACTTATACTGTGTCTTTGGTGTTTCTCCTTGACAGTCCCTTCTATCTCTCCTCTGTCACTTGTTCAATATCCGGCGTGGCTAGTTTATGTCCCTGTAAAATGTTTTTGATCCACTGTAGTCTCACTTACAGACAGCAGCCAAGTAGCACCTTGGGCATTCTGGTGCCCTTAGAGTGAGGGCAGATGTCCTGTCCAAATTAACTGCTGTAGGGGGAGACAAACTGGGCAGCTGCTCATGTCTAGATAATAATATCGGTGGTACTGACTCCCCTTCAGGTGGGCGCGCCAGTCTAGGTACATTCATTGATGAGAAACTGCCCCAAGGGGTGATGTTTTTATAGCGCTATTAAAGGTGCAGTCTACTTATCTCATCCTATTTTTGGGGGGAAGTTTTTGTGAAAGTCCAGTGAATTTGTCCTCTAACTGTCCATTCTGAGCATTTGCCTAAAAACACTCCACTGTCTTTGCACAATTCTGGCTCTGTACTGTATATGGGAAATAAACTAATAGCAATACAGTACACTCTTTCCGCTAATCAACAATGTTGCTTCAGAGACACTGAAGGGACCAATGTATTTGACTGGCAGTTGAGTTCAATATCAACAAACCTTCACCAGGGTCATGGACTGTGCCTCTAAAGGGGCTTTGTGTATGAAATAAACACTTTGAATTGTCAAAACACCTCTCTGTTTTCCAAAGATCCACTACGTTTAGCATGCTAACCAGCCAGCTCCTGACCATCTCTCCTGTAATACCATTTTGTATCTCAGGTGGCACTGCATCGACTTACAATAAAAGTCAATGGAAGAGTCATTGCAACCATAATGGTGTGTTCAAGTCAAACTCAAATTCTACAGAATTGTACACATAGGCCCTTTAAGAACTGCATTGTATGACTGGGGACGGATTCATTCAGTGTGATATGTAGGCAGCTAAGTAAGCTGTTGTACCCTGCACAGCCCCTGTCAGTGTCCTTGTTTCTGGAGTCTATTACTGTAAGATGACCAAGCAAAGGTGGGTGGGTGTGCTGTTGTTTTACACAATTCTGGAGCAGGCCAGTGTGGGCTGTGTGATGTGGCTGTTGACGTAGCACTGTTGTTCTCCTGAGCCATCTGGGAGGGCCAACGGCTGGGGCAGCCTCTGGGAAGTGGTCAGATATTTAGTCATGAATGTCAAGTCATTAATGAGACAGTCTTGAACAAAATTACATTTAGACAGGGACTGTACTGTCTAATCTGACTCCACATCTGAATGTGAGCTTTTGAACAAAGATCAGCAACACTGTTAGTGTAAATAAACGTTAATGTCTTTTTTTGAATTTGGCATACTCACCTACTGTATGCGTTTACGTACACACACACACACACACACACACACACACACACACACACACACACACACTATTATTAACGGAATGTGCATTTTGGGCTATTTTAAGCAAACAAGCAAACATTGCATCACATTTCAGCGTCAAGTTCCATTTTTCATTGACAATATATGATTTATGGAAACAGCCCACTCAGCCAAAACACTCCAGTGACATATATAATTCATGTGTAGGTGACAGATACGGCCCTTTCCGGGTTTGGCATCATTGACTTGAGCTCTTTGCAAAAAACAAAAATAATAATAAAAAAGAAATGGCACAGGGACAAATGAATCATGGAAAAGCGCTGCCATGACGACAGACACTAGGTTTAAGAAAAGAGAGCATTCGTGATCAGATCTGCATTGAAAAACAGACAGAACATCTACA
>NW_027468689.1:12641281-12831281 GCF_046254945.1 Alosa pseudoharengus | reverse complement strand
TGTTTGTGTGTGTGAAAGAAAGAGAGAGAGAAAGAAAGAAAGAAAGAAAGAAAGAAAGAAAGAAAGAAAGTAAGTAAAGAAAGAAAGAAATTATAGATATATAATATGTGTGGAGAATGTGCTTGTGAGTTTAGTCTTTCTCTCTCAAAATGTCAGTGTATGACAGGAAGACAGAGATGAATAGAGAGGCAGGTTCATGGAGAGCTGTAGGGGATGTTACAGTCTGTGTGTGGACAGAAGGAAGCCATCCCTCAGTGTCACCTTCCCTACCCAGAGCCTGAATGAGAGGAGAATCTGGAGAGTCTGGAGATAAATGTTCGCTGAGCTCCTAGTGCCCTTCTGCCTCCAAATCAAGCATTCCAATCCATGTTGCCTGTCAGATAAGTTGTGCACATGCTTATTTGAGGTTACATCTGAAACAGGCACTAAAATCCACACTGTAGAAGAGATTAGAACACTCAACCTGACGGTTGCGTCATCTTGTTGCTTTGACTAAACTATGTTATGTGAGTTATGTGTAAAAGAACTACACTACACACTGGCATAACTTAAAGGGACACCACAGAATAATTTATATCTATGCCACTTTCACTTTTCATTAATATTCAACAGCATTTAGCGCTAAGACGATACCAAGCTCATCTAAAACCGACAACCAGTCACAATCTTAACTTAACAACGTGTAGCAGGATGAAGTGGTGTAGGCCCACTTCTCATTTGAGCTCTGATTGCTGCATTGTGAATCGTTCTCTGTGCTCTATTTAAATCCAGAATCACTCATTACGAGGTGCCAGACGTCAAAGGCCCGCCCCGTTTTTGCCTCCCCGACATTCGTAGTTGTCGGAGGTATGATTGAGCTCCCTGTGTTTCTTTTAGGCTACTAAATCTGTTTACATTGCTGCTTACACCTAGGGCTTCCTCTTTATAGAATCCCTTGTGTTGGACTTCCACCTGCATCATAGATTGCGGTGGTACGTTATCCATTTCACAACATTCTAGGGAAACTTTCAGTATGTCATTTTAGCTTTGTAAACAGATGTTTTGGGGTTTTAGGAATTTACGCCAGTCACACTGCGATCCGTGAAGTAAGACCTTGCTTGAATGGTATGTTGCCTTCACTGGCACTGATTCTATTTCTCCCTGAAGTTATGGAGTTTTAATCAAGTATTTTGTGTGTAGCAGGAATGGCCAGTTAGCACAATGTCAATATTAATCAATTATTGTCAATAAAAGCTTGATTTCCTTTATGGAACCACGTCTCCAATTCAGTTCATGAACCTGAGTGCCTTATTAGGTTAAGGTTACTGTGTGAGTAATATCTTTGGGTGCAAGTCCCATCGTGGCGTAGTCAGCAAATATATCTGGGCTGAAAGCCCCTAACAACCATACCACTTGCCACAAACGGAACATAGTACATGATTGATTGTGCTAATACTGGGTGCTATTTTTACAGATCATGCTTATTTTTAGTTTAAATTAGCTGTGAAAACTCCAATTAAAACCATATGAAAATGTGTCCTCAACATGTTGAAGTGTAGCGTTAGACTGGTAGTTGAAGAAGCATTGATCCAGGCTCACCTGTGAAAAGTCTGTTAAAGTAGTTATATTAGATCTAAAGGTGTGCAAGGGAGAGTATTGGAATTCAAGTCCTGGATACACGCTCTTTCTTGCAGTGAGACAGGCTTTCTTTCTCAGAAGCAGTGACAAATGCCCTATGATTGCAATCTTTGACGGAGGGAGAATTTGTGTCTCTATGTATGTTTATCTCTCTTTCTGTCTCACAGACACACACACACACACACACACACACACACACACACACACAAAAAGAGAAAGGCCGCGGCCCAGAGTTGACTTCACTCAGAGGAGCCAATCTTGGCTTGTTTCACAGCTTCCAAACAACTAAACCATGCCACAACACACCGACACCTCCATGTGTTGGCCCGGCCAAGCCATATTGGGCTGCCCAAACATTTCAGATGGTTACAACCAGGAGCGGCATAGCTGAGATGAAAGTGATGATAGTGTTGAGAGGAAGTGTTTCACAGACTACAGCTAAAATGTAATATTGTATGTTTCATGCCATTATTATATCAATCAAATATGCATGGGGAGTTTTGCACTTCTCAGAATGTGTATGGTACAGTAAAACATATACACACAATATATAGTAAAACTAGATGTACCGCAGAGCGGTACAAAATATGACCGCCGCCCAGTCCAGCACATTTTTTCCGCAAAAAGAAATCACGCTGAAAGGCCTATATGATTCTAACTGTCTCACTAAATTGCATTATCCACACTCAATTCTCACTGGTATCTGCTAGACAACAAGTACCAAAACATGATTAGTTCATAGATTTCACATGTAAAATTAATTTTATACAACCCCACCTCCATCTTGCCTGTTCATAATTCTGAGAAATTCTTGATTGTTTGTGTTATGTTTATGTTATGTGTGTGGGTGTGTGTGTGTGTGAGTGTGTGTGTGCGTGCTTGTGTGTGTGCCTGCGTATGTGCCTGTGCATGCAAGCGTACATATGTCTACTGTGTGAGTATGTGTCATACGTATGATTACTGTGAATGTATGTGTGTGTGTGTGTGTGTGTGTGTATCTGTTTGTGCACATGTGTGCACATGAAATGGGTTAACATGACCCCTGGAGGCAAACATACGGAAAAAAATGGTCATCCTAGGCCCTACAGTTCTCAAGATATTCACAGAGAACTGTGTCTGCCCTACCCTCCTTTCAGGGGGTCCAGTCCAGCGGGGGGGCTACAGATCAAAACGAAAAATGACGGTTCCATGCTATCCATGTGGGGGTACATGCCCACCAAGTTTTGTGTACCCCGGTCTTTCAGTGTCCCGGGAATCCTTGTTGGTGTACGTCATTAAATGTACACATAAATTATTTTATTGTAAGGCCCCCCATGAACGAAAGTACACACAACTTGGCATGCATTCAGAGGGTGTCATAATGATCCTACACTTTTAATTTTGTGCAGTTTTGACCTTGTCAGCCAGAGATATTGTGATGAAAACACCTAATTTTTTGCTTTTTAATTTTTAACTAGGTGGCGCTATACATGAAATAAGTGGTAATGGGATGGGTTGACATGCCCCCTTAAGACCAACATACATAAAAAAGGTGGACCTCCTAGGCCCTACGGTTCTCGAGATATTCACAGAAAACTGTCTCCGGCCACCTACAGGCCAGTTGGTGTATAGTAACATAAATTAATTTATTGTGTGGCCCCCCATGAACGGAAATCCACAAAATTTGGCGTGCATACAGAGGGTGTCATAATGATCCTACACTTCGTGCAGTTTTGACTATGTTAGGTCACAGATACCTTCAATTACAACACCTCATTTTTACTTTTTTGTGTTTAACTAGGTGGCACTATACATGAAATGAGTGGTTATGGAATGGGTTGACATGGCCCCTTGAGATCAACATACATACGTTTTCGAGATATTCACAGAAAACTCTGTCTGCCCTACCCTCCTTTCGGGGGGTCCAGTCAAGCGGGGGGGCTACAGATCAAAACGAAAAACGATGGTTCCATGCTATCCATGTGGGGTTACATGCCCACCAAGTTTCGTGTACCCCGGTCTTTCAGTGTCCCGGGACTCATTGACGGAAATTTGGGCATGCGGGAAAAAAAAAAAAAAAAATTCTGACTAAACCTATATGACCGCCGCTTCGCTGCGCGGCGGTCATAATAAATAGAAACATGGAAAGCTATAGGCCTACTGCCAAAATATACTTCCATTCTTGCTTTTCAGACATGACAGACTGCAGCAGCAGATGAATGCAATTCTGTTGGGGATATGTTGTGTGAGGAAGGGGCCCTGGGAGAGGGATCACTTTCCGAGTGGGATCGTGGACCTACCAAGAGTCCAAGCACTGGAGCGCCTGAGGGGCTTAGTGAGAAAGTAAAGTAGTGTGGGTTAAGCTGGAGGTGGAAGGGTAGTCTACACTCGATGAGAACCAGACCATGTAATGATAAAGGCTCCCATTTCAAAACCATCTCTGAGGCCATCCACAGATTGGTGCCAACACAAATAAAACCTGACTCATAAGGGCTCTCTTTAGCTTGGCAAGCGGGAGGTAATTGGAAACAGAGGACGTGCATCAACTGAATGATGGCTGTGAAGTGCACTGCAGGTGTATTGGCATCAGACTACCTTAGTTACAAATGCAAAGAGGCCAATACTAATTTCATAAAAAAAATATGGCAAAATATATTGCATATATTGTATTTGGGCAGTTGATAAGCAATTTAGATAGTGAATTGGGCCAAAGTTTAATGACATGTGACACACGTGACGTCTACCAGCTATCTCCTCAGCTGCAGTATGAGCAGCATTTGAGGCATGTAATAATAAACATGCTGACAGTAAAGTGAAATACTAAACTTTGTATCTGCCTTACAGACTACTCCTGTAGGTGTTACCATTCTATATGGCATTTCTGTAATTATTAGCCACAGTAATCATATTCTCGATGTAACCTTTGAAGAAGTCCCCCTCCTTTTATATAAGCTACTGTATCACACTGATGTGCATTAGCAAGGGAAATTAGAATCCTATGCCTTCTGTAACTAAGAAAAAAACCTGAAGTGAGCAGATTGATTTAACACATTATATTATGCTTGGGTTGCTCTGCTAGAATAATGTTGTTGCCTCTTGAACAAAGGTGAGATGGTAATTTCCATACCGCGTCGCCATAGGCACACACTCATCACTGCTGTTCTTTGCAGTGTATCTCAACCACCCACCATTATCCCTTTCCACACCCCACCTCCACCAACCTCCAACTTTCTTCAACCCTCCCTTTTCATTTTCAAGTATAATAGGCTCAGATAATAGCACATGAGAAGGCAACCATGCAGCTAATTGAGATCTGTACTGAAATAGCCTGTGAGGGCCTCAGGGACCCATCTGCCAAGTGTTCAACATGTTGTACTTTCTTTTCCGCTTTGATATGCACACAGGCTCCTCCTGAGTAGAGCTGTCACCTGAGCAACAACCATTCCTAGAGGTTAAGAAAGTTATCTTTTGAGAGTGAGAGAGAGAGAGATAAAAAGAGAAAGTAGATGGAGAGAGAGAAGAGGGAGGTAGAGGCCACATGGATTATCATCGCCGGATTCGCCAGTCAGCGATGACTCATCCAGTAACTCCATTCTGTTTCAATTTTGTTAACTTGCAAAGAACATGACCTCACAACCGTTCCCACCGCCTGGGGCCTTCACCCTGGAGTGCTTGCACATAGCCTTGTGAGTAGTGAGGGATAAAGTATCAAGTAACAGGAAGAAATCTTGAGCAGAGCTCAGAATAGAGATACAGTGAGGGCAAGACCCAGGAAAGGAGATGGAAGAGGGAGAGAAATAAATCACGAGTAAATCCATTAGGTGTGGCTATATGAAAATAAGACTTTCATCAGATATTAATACAGTCCACTATAAAGATATTTTATTCATTATAATTGAATCACAGCATTTATCTCATCATTTTTGAGTCACACCTTGTGACCGTGACACAGGAAGTGATGCGACAGTCTACTGTATGAGTGAAATAGATTGATTGGGAAACACTTTGCTTATCAGTGAAATGTCACTGTGGAAGTTATGATGTGACTGGGCCGACAGAAGTAGTATGACAGTGCCCTCCATAATTATTGACACCCTCGGTAAAGTTAACTAAAAAACCAGAACCAGAACCATATGAACTAAATGTGTATGTATGGAGTATGGCTGGCCATATGTTGGACAGAAGGATGTGTATGGATGGACAGTTGATCAGTTGAGTGGTAAATGGAGCTTGAAGGTGAAGTCTGTAGTGGCTTCCTGCAAGGAAGGAGAGGCCAAACAGGACAAGGGACAAGACTAGTGCATTATGGGGGATAACTGGCGTGAAACTGGTGGCGCAACTGGTTACAGCATACATGCCATATTGGGGTCTACATGCCCACGGGCACCTGGGTTCATTACGTGCCCAAGGGGACCTGGGGTCGAGTCCAACCTGGGTCATTTCCTGTTCCCACTGTCCTATCAGATTAAAAGGCATTAAAAACCCACCAACATGAGCACTTAGGCAAACCTAGGATAGGGCTCCCTGGCAGTTCAAACACTTGCCAATGGCACTGTCAGGAGGGTCTGCTGGAGCAAACAACCTCATTATACCCTGAGGCTATTTAATGGATACCAGACCTCCACATACCAATAGGCCTCTAACCTCTAACTATAAGATGTATGTAAAAGAAAAATCTTTTTTTTGTTAACCAAGAGCAGTATGAGACTAAAGTGTCACTGTTCATACAGTAGTGTCATGAGTGATTCATGGATGAAAGATGTGTGAAATGTGCCAGCATCCCTTGGCATTACCCGCCATGATTTGCTATTGGTCTCTTCAATCCAAGCCCAACAGCCCTGTCCAACTCTGCGGCGTTTCTGTCCAAACATCCTGGTCAGCGTCCAATGCCCCACCCTCCTACACAGCCCTATTGGACAGACACAGCATCTCGTAAAGAGCTCCCCACTTTGAAGCATCCGTTTTCGAGTTTTGATCCAAAACTAGCCATCTACAGTAATATCTGCAAATGGCAACGACAACACAGTTGTCTCTGATAAAAGGCATGCTGACATCCTAACTTATGTTCACTGGCGATGAAGTTGGTGATATACAGTGAAAGGTTTTTTTGTTAATTTACATTCTCGTGGACTTGTTTGACAAGGGCCTAGCCTATCAATCAATCAATTCATTAATCAATAAATCAATCAATCAATCAATCAACCAAACAAACACTTTATTTGTCCCCAATGTGGCAATTAGTTGGACAGGTATGTTTATATTTAAAGGGACACCAGGCAAGCCTGATGCATTTTCTCTACGAAACTCCCCCTCGCTCGGTCTGAAGCTCTTTTCCTTTTCTTTGCATCTTCCGTCAAGGGTTTTCACTGCTTCTTCGCCGGCTCTGCCATTATACACACGTTTGCAACAATCGCTAGCATTTCTGTGCTGTGGATGCAGGATGTAAACTGATCCTGCTTCGGTCCGCGGGTACGATACACTGAACTTGCAAGCGGGATATTCTTCCTACAGGCAGTAGGGGCGGGCGAGAGAGTCTTCATTCGCCCTGTAATGGGTCATTTAACCATATACCGACTTACGAAGATGAGTAATTAACACGAAAATGTTGCCTGGTATCCCTTTAAATGGACTATATACCATAAATTTGAATATGATAACAGTATTAGTTGCTTATAAAAGCATGTTTTCAAAAGTGGCAAATTGTTTACAGCTGTCTCTTTAATGGGCCTAGCACGTCCATGTGCAGCAGCTGCTGTTTACCAAAACAAAATTGCTGCCCCGCCCCGGGAGAGATAAAGCAGGGGCCTCTTTTTGGAGTGGTTTCTCTGGATCTGAGGGGAAAGCGGGGGCCTTTTTTTGGAGTGGTTTCTCTGTATCTGAGGGGAAAGCACTTTTTATGTGGCAGAGGCTGCCAACGCTGAGAGCCGAGGACTTGCATGTAGCTCTGGGTATGTCGGAATACAGATTGCCATTTACTCTGGCAAGAAGCTGAGCTGAACAAAGATAGACAGAAAGGGAGAGAGAGAGATGGAGAGAGAGATAGAGAGAGAGGGTACAGAGCAGAAAGAGAAAAGAGTGTGTGTATGTGTGTGAGAGAGAGAGAGAGAGAGAGAGAGAGATAGATAGAGAGGGAGAGAGATATGGAGTCAAAACAACGCCATAAAGATTGTGTGCCCGTAAAAAGATATTCACATATGTACTAGAGCATACATGGGCAACATACGGCCCGCGGGCCACATCCGGCCCGTTGGCTTTCCCTGACCGGCCCACGTAAGGTCCGTGAAAGAACAATAGTCAAGAGCCTAGCATAGAGATAATGCGTGCAAATCAATATCGTTGTTTTTATTTTGAAAGCGACTGCTATTTGTACGCCCATACATTTGTGCGTGGATGCATACGACGTAAACACCCTCACTGATGTGCTGGTGAATAGAATTTATGCTTCTGCGTCGACACAATGCAGTTGCCTTTACGTCGGCGTAAACCTTTCAAAGTTTTGTGTCTCTTATGTCTGCGTCGCTCACCACCGCAAAGGTTGTTAGAACGAACTCCTACTGCTGCTCGTTGGCGATACGAAGTGTTCATTTCAAAACGTTACTGGCAGATAGACAGTTTACAATCGGATAACCCCGTAATTGTAACCAGAATATGTCTGAGTTTATTTGCAAAGCTTATGTTAGCGAACTAGTATGATGCTACTACCCACAGGTTGCTTGAAGCAGCCGGCTCAACACACAGAGCGAGTTGACCAATCACAGTTATGTGCAAGTTAAAGCAAAAACATAGTCTACATTTTTAAAATAGTTTTCTTTGTGCATGTTGATTAACTAATGATAGCCTACTATTGTCTGCTCCAAATTTTTCGTAGTCTAATTCTGCATAGAGTTAATTTAATGATGGTAATGATTTAATGATGAAATATTGCTGAGTGTTGATGAAATGGTGGCACAGGCCTATCGGTTGTACTGACTCCTTCACATTTTCATGACCTAGCCTAATTATATAGATATTGTAGTACTTTTTTATATCAGTCTTTGAAAACTGAAAAAAATGTCAATGTCAAAAAATCATTTTCGAGAATGAGGATTAAATACTGGACATAGACTAAATATTGCTGTTTTTCCTTTGTCTCCCTCACATTTTCATCTGTTCTTACGACTAGTAAACAAAACCATATGATTTACTTAATGTTATACAAGAACAGAATAAAATTGAACAGAATTGAGTTCAGACTTGAGTTCGGTATTTTGGGTCCGGCCCTCCTCAACAGTCCCAGTTTGTCATGTGGCCCCTTGGGGAAATTAGTTGCCCACCCCTGTACTAGAGTTTTGTCTTCGAGGATATGATTTGCGTGTAGAACCATTTTGTAGCTGTGGCAATTAGGCAGCAATAGTGAGAAGAGCGACATCTATCTTTCGCGTGCAAACTAGATCTACGAAGCTACAAAACTTTTTTACAGACACAAATTTTGGCAGTGTTTTGTCATCGCAAACATACGCTCCTTTATTGCCTGTAGCTATAAAGCTGTTCCACACACATTCAAACTAAATCCCTGTGGACAAATGTTTTTCACAAGTGCACAAAATATTTCTGCAGTTACGCATTTTTTTTGCACACAGACAAAATCAATTCCACAGCTACAAAACGGTTCTACACTTGTGCAAATCATATCCTCGAAGACAAAATGAAAAGAAAAGAGAAAAGAAACTCCACCCTGCAGAGATACAGTTCAAGAGTGGAGATACAATTCAAGAGTGGATGTAACTCCATTCTGCACTCTAAGTGGATGTAACTCCATTCTGCACTCTGAGTGGATGTAACTGGTGGTTCTGAGACTTCAATCCCATGTCCCCTAGTGCAGGAGAGGCTGAACAGTACAGCGCACCCCTCACAGAGATCTTCCTTTAATAGCCAAGATGCTCTGTGTCAGCTAAATAGAGCTCAATAAAGTCCAGCTTTTATGATGTTCTCAAACCAGCTCACTGATGATCTAATGATGAGAGGGGAATTAATGAGGAAGCCATGTGGAGGTGGAGATCCTCTCAATTAAAGATGTAACACTGCAATACTATTGTATTTAGTGTAGAACTAAAAGGCCTCGGGGTATAGGACAGGATAGATATCAAAATTCCGCAGTGATTCTCCACACCTCACACACAAGAGGTTGAGATATTTTTCTTTTTTTAAAAATAGAAAGAAAAATAAATCAAATACATCCCTTGCAGCGTTATTGGAATGCTGTATTTCATGAAATAAATATGAATAAAATAAAGACAAACTGTGGCCTGTTCTCATAGTTTTCATACAACCAAAAAATCATTCAAATCATATCACGCTGTGAGGGCTGACAGCTATGTCTGGTATTAAAATTCCGCATTTCTGTCTGGTTGCTGGCGAGACAGTCTTAATTCATGATGAATAGACAACTAAAGCAGACTACTGAAAACAGTTTGGTGATAAGGCTCATTATGCACCAAAGCTCTTTATGCAGAAAATGCAGAGGACACACTATTGATATGTTGAAAACAACACTATGTTGTTGTTTTTTTTTGTTGGGGAAATAATTAAAAAGGGAATTGATAGATATCTCTAGAGCAATTGATCCTTTTGTGGTTTTGACAGCTTTAGTGCTGTAATTACTTTTTTGCATCCCTGGTCTTTTGTTATGGTTTTGAGGCCTATAAGGCTTTTAATTATTTTTCTGGTTTTCTTACATCTATGGTTTAAAGTGCATGGTGGGCTGTTTAGGACTGAGGGAATACCATGAATCAGATGAAAGGTTACATTCAAACCCAATAATAAAGGGTGCAGGTTTGTTTTAGGTCTGTTGCTCAGTGAAAAAGTTTTTTTTTTTTTTATTTATTTTCATTTATTTTTTTTGTTTATTTGATTATAATGATTCCTTAAGTACAGAGTTTATGAGTACACTTGGCTCAGGATGTTATTTGACTGGCATTGCTGCAGGGAATCCATGACTTCTCTTTCTGAAGCTCTGGATTGCATTAGCCATTTACCCTATACTTATCTCTCTAAGGTTATAGCTCATTCCAATTTCCTATTATACATTATACTATCTCCTTCACAAGGCATGTCAACTCATTCTGGGGATTTTCAGGCAAGTTAGACTAGGAGGTAATCAAAATCACTTTTATATTTCAGGAGAGGAGGCTGGTCAGGACTTTTAAAAGACAAATTAAGGACAAATATAAGATAGAGGTGAGTGCATCTCAGCAATGTGGGTAGGCTATTTATGAAACATGTCAGTTTAGAATGGATGGACAGATTTGGAAAATATAATAGGGAAAGATGGACAGCATTAAGAATGACCTGTGTGGCACATCTGTGGCTAATGTTTGAGCATTAGTCAATGACAGCTCTCGAGCTGATAAATTAGCTGAACATGTGTGGTCTCTGTGGTCATACTAGGGCTATTTTTCCTCATGCATACAGCCACTATTACTCACGAAGGACAAAACGGACAGCTCTCTTCTGTCACTCAAAGGCTATGGCTGTTGATAACATAGCAGTCTGTTATGCCTATCCTGGAAAATCATCTCTTTACCCAGCCGCATCGCAAATCATTTTTAAAATAAAATAAATGATAAGATGCCCCCTTATTATGACCGCCGCGCAGCGAAGCGGCGGTCATATAGGTTTAGTCAGATTTTTTCTTTTTTTTTTCTTTCTTTTTCGCATGTCCAAATTTCCGTCAATGAGTCCCGGGACACTGAAAGACCGGGGTAGACGAAACTTGGTGGGCATGTAACCCCATATGGATAGCATGGAACCATCGTTTTTCGTTTTGATCTGTAGCCCCCCCGCTGGACTGCACCCCCCGAAAGGAGGGTAGGGCAGACACAGTTTTCTGTGAATATCTCGAGAACCGTAAGGTTTAGGAGGACCATTTTTTTTTTGTATGTTGATCTCAAGGGGCCATGTCAACCCATTCCATAACCACTCATTTCATGTATAGCGCCACCTAGTTAAACACAAAAAAGTAAAAATGAGGTGTTGTAATCGCAGGTATCTGTGACCTAACATAGTCAAAACTGCACGAAATTGGAAGTGTAGGATCATTATGACACCCTCTGTATGCACGCCAAGTTTCGTGGAATTCCGTTCATGGGGGGCCACACAATAAATTAATTTATGTTACTATACACCAACTGGCCTGTAGGTGGCCGGAGACAGTTTTCTGTGAATATCTCGAGAACCGTAGGGCCTAGGAGGTCCACCTTTTTTTTGTATGTTGATCTCAAGGGGCCATGTCAACCCATCCCATTACCACTTATTTCATGTATAGCGCCACCTAGTTAAAAATTAAAAAGCAAAAATGTTGGTGTTTTCATCACAATATCTCTGGCTGACATGGTCAAAACTGCACGAAATTGAAAGTGTAGGATCATTATGACACCCTCCGAATGCATGCCAAGTTTTGTGTACTTTCGTTCATGGGGGGCCTTACAATAAAATAATTTATGTGTACATTTAGTGACGTACACCAACAAGGATTCCCGGGACACTGAAAGACCGGGGTACACAAAACTTGGTGGGCATGTACCCCCACATGGATAGCATGGAACCGTCATTTTACGTTTTGATCTGTAGCCCCCCCGCTGGACTGGACCCCCCGAAAGGAGGTTAGGCCAGACACAGTTCTCTGTGAATATCTTGAGCCTAGGATGACCATTTTTTTTCCGTATATTTGCCTCCAGGGGTCATGTTAACCCATTTCATGTGCACACATGTGCACAAACAGATACACACGCACACACACACATTCACAGTAATCATACGTATGACATATACTCACACAGTAGACATATGTACGCTTCCATGCACAGGCACATACGCAGGCACACACACAAGCACGCACACACACACACACTCACACACACACACACCCACACACATAACATAAACATATCACAAACAATCAAGAATTTCTCAGAATTATGAACAGGCAAGATGGAGGTGGGGTTGTATAAAATGAATTTTACATGTGAAATCTATGAACTAATCATGTTTTGGGACTTGTTGTCTAGCAGATACCAGTGAGAATTGAGTGTGCATAATGCAATTTAGTGAGACAGTTAGAATCATATAGGCCTTTCAGCGTGATTTCTTTTTGTGGAAAAAATGTGCTGGACTGGGCGGTGGTCATATTTTGTACCGCTCTGCGGTACATCTAGTTAGCTCTGGTTTGACTCAAGCCCTTGCTCCTGTCACCTTAGTGTTTGCTTTAGAGAGTTCAAGTTCAAGTTGGGCTATATTTCAGATATACATACAGTACAGCTCATCTATATTTCAGATATAAAATTCACCAACAAAGCAGCCTATGTACACTAAAAACAACATCTAAATGCCTTGAGATATATGTTATGGCAGTTTATAAATAAAGCGGAATTTAATTATGCTGACATGTTGAGAGTAAAACCAATCATGTTCTTTAAAGATCTGTGGTTCCACACAGGAGGATCAATAAAATACACAGCTCTGCCCTTCACAGCTCACATTTCCTGATATGATATGTTACCCAGTGATGAGTATGAAATGTTAATTCAAATGCTTTTGCTTTATTGAACATGTGAGTGTTCATATGAAATCTCCTTTAGGCTTCAAGAACACCAGTTAGCCAGAAAAATGGGGCAATGGCTGTTAAGTCAATAGACAACCAGCTGAGCCATTTGGGCTGAAATTAAATTTATAGAACAACTTCAATCTCGAGTGACATTCTTCCATAATTGATCCAGCACCATTATGTTTACTCTGGGACTAATAGAATGCATCGAATGTTTTAGAACATTCATCATATAGTGAATGTTCGACTCACACTTGTTAAGAATCAATGGGGAAGGGTTTATCAACTGGAGCAGAAATTGTATGGAGGTTCTGATTCAGGACGTTTTGATTCACAGTGTGTGTGTGTGCGTGTGTGTGTGTGTGTGTGTGTGTGTGTGTGTGTGTGTGTGTGTGTGTGTGTGTGTGTGTGTGATACTTACAGGTTTCACATTAGATATAAAACACATCTCCCAAGAGGAAGAAACAAAATTAACTTTTTTCCACCTCTGTGACTATTCACTGCATGAAGAACTGATCTTCAAATGGTGAGCTTTACTTAATGGAGGTTGACAGGGACTGTTCAGGTAACACAATTCAAAATAAAAATGGAAAATGTGTTATGAAGTTCTGTTGTGTTGGCGAGAAGACTGATTAGCATACTGTTAGATACTGAGGTTGGTGAAGAGTGGAAGTTTTGCTCGAGGCTGCCAAGAGAGGCAAGAAAAAGTGTCATTTTTTCCATAACACTTTTTATGTGTTTTCACACAACAGGGACCACACTGATGCACTGTGAGTGTCACATTATCACTAAAGCTTGTCTTGTTGCTTCCATCCACAATAGTCCTTTCAATGCATTTGGATTAGAGGAGAAGGCTATCAGCTAGAGGAGAAAAGAATGGATGTAATGATTGCACAGCTGTTTGGAGAAATCACAAATCTTGCCATTCTTAAACACAACAATCAACACTTATGCAAGGGCATAGCTATTTAAATGTGCAACGGGTTGTGTTTCCTGTTGGAAAAACAATGTGTCATAGGAAATACACATGTTAAAGAAGAAGTTACTGTTTCAAAGCAGAGAGAGAGCGAGAGAGAGAGTGTAAAAAGAGAGTGGGAGAAAGGAAATTATTCAAAATGATAATGATTGTAACCTCCAAATGCTTTTGGGAATCTACAGCAGGTCTGGAATAATTCATAAAACGCTAGAACTGAAAACTGGTGCCAGCACACTCATTCTTTGTTCTATTTCAGAGAGAAGCCAAGTCGGCATCTCTCTTTGTTGTCTGTGGTCTGGCTAGGCATACTGTCTTTTCCCATCAAGCCGAAATGTAAACAGGGCATTTGCACCATGATGCAGCATTGTGCTTAAATGTTCTTTCATTCTAATCATTTATAGTTATGTTATTGCACATGTATTCACATATTGTTTTCTTTAATTTTTATTATTAGGGGTCAAAGCAGAGAAGCCGCTGGAACCCATATTGTTTTTGTAAGGATTATACTGTAGTTCTACCAGAAAGATTCAGTAGACAGGATAGGATTGACATTATTTAATTATCAGGGTATGGTCCATAATGATTTTATTGCTAATATTTTTTGATATAATGTCAAATCTTCCACATTTTGTGAAATTCTTTCCATAGGGGGCTACAACTGCCACATGTCAATATCTCAAGGACCGCTTTAACATAAAATATTTACTCCTGACACTTCATACGCTCATTTGTAATGAAAAAAAGCTGTGTACAATTTCTCAATACAAAGTACGTTACAGAACAGTCCCCCGTTCTTGAAAGTTTGAACTTGAAGTTTGAAACAGCAGCATTCTTGCCAACAGCAGCCATTCTCTCTCTAGGATCAGCTCGATAGTCTAATAATTTATTTACCTATTGTTCTATTGGTCTACCTAGTATTTCTGACATTTACAATAACATATATAATTCACCAGCTTGTTTAAGTTTTTTTTTCTATTTCGAAAACTTTCATTAAATATTAATAAGAATATATTCACATGCCGATGGCAGGAACAATGTTGGAAGTTTGTAGTTTAAATGACAGTTGTGATTAAAGTTGTGAAGTCTGTACCTTAGTCTACTGTTTCCCGTTAAAGCCTAGTAAATATTTCTCTGTTTGTGTGTGTCACGGCTGAACTGACACAAGTTACCTCCCAGTGCATCCTTGATGAAGGATTGGTAAGGAGATGAATGCAGAACGTGACAAAAAATTGTATGGGCTTGAAATTGTGTATGATCGCTGACTGCACCTTTAATGGGGGGGGGGGACAGAAAACAGACATACAGGACTTAATGAGCAACCACAGACTGGAGAGGAGGGGGGGGTTCATTGGGAGACAGTTATGTGATCGCTGCCACAACACAGACTTTGTGGAGGTCATTCCTGCTTCACTTGAAGAGGAAAGTTCTTGATCGGTCAAAAGCTGGGGTTTGTGTAAATGCCCCCCCCCCTGAATGCTCGCCTTTGTCTCCTCCATGTTTAGTAAGTGTTGTTGTGCTCACAGCTAAGCGTCTACCTCTGTCTGTATCCACAAAGAGGGAGTGCGTGTGTGTGTGTGTGCATACGCAGTTACCCTGCGGGTGTGATAGACAACCCAATTTGGCCAGTAGGCATCACTCAGGCTGTGAAAGAAAGGCACCAAGGGATTTCTTCCACAGTGCCACAGGAGCTAATTTAGGTGATCTGTAACATGGGGTTGGGCGGCTGGGGGCCTTGGGGGGGGGGGGGGGGGTTTTGGATGGAAGGTATAGGCGCCTGGTCCAAGTCAGACCCACTGAGAAACGTTCACGTTTTGAACCACTGACCTCCACTCAAAGACAAATTGGTTTCTGCACCAATCTGGCGGGCTGGCTGGCAGAACGTGGAACGAAATGGACAGATGTGCCCAAGAGAGTTCATAACATGGAGGATAAGACCAGGAATACAAACACAAGCATCGGGATATAGCCAGTCTGGCCAATCTCATACTCTCTGAAAACATAGAGTCTGCAACGAAGGTCAGTTTTTGTTGACCTTGGGCTTTAGCTGGTGTGGCCCATGGAATACATATGATGAACTCAGTCAAATCTGAAGTCTGCTGTAGGATTGAGTGACATTGGGTCAGAAAATGTATCAGGTCCTGCATTGGTAACTTACACCAGTTTACAAGTTAGAAGTTAGGAGAAGTTAAGTAACATTTTCATTGAGTTTCTTTTCATACCAAAGGAATATTTACGGCATTTTATTTTATTCACAAAATATAAATTTTCTTGTTTTTTGCTCGAGAGAGAGAGAGAGAGAGACAGCAAGTACAGCGAGTAACAGAAGTAGAAACCTGACAGTGAAACATTTGCCAACACCTTGCATGACCCTGAATCCCTCTCCCCACCACTGCTCTCTCAGATGCAGAGTGAAAATAAACGCCTTGTGCTGTGAGAAGAAACAATAAGCTCACTCCAGATTCCTCTCAGACTAAATGATGAAAGGGAGTGTCAATGCGCTGGAAACATTTCCTTGAATCTTGAGAGACGCCGCGGCCTGTTTTGGGCTCCGAGGCACGCCTACAGTAGGCCTTCCCGCCGCTTTAGAGGTGGCAGAGTGGTCAGGGCAATGGGCGGCATTGCCATAGAACTCAAAAAAGAGTGCAAACAAACTCCCTAAGGTAAGTGAATCGCTGTCTGATCAATGGGGCTTCGAGTTGTTGGGGGGCTGAAACTGTGCTGTTTCAGACGGTTTATATAAATTTGACACTACTGTAGAGCTGACAGGCAGTAGTCCTGCTTGGCAATATACGATATTTGCAATATTTGCATATGCAAAACCCATTTGCTGATGTAATAGCCATGAGCAACATCCTAAGCACAAACATCGGTACGCTCAGCGCTCTCACGCCATATGATGTCAAGAACAAGACATTTTGCCGATTGACTGATTTTGCCATTTGCCCAACATCTTAATTAGGCCTAAAATTTTTACCGTTACTGGGTGTCCTGTCCATTTAGAGTCATCCCTGACCCCTGTCACTGCGTCCGCCAGTGCTTAGTAAATCACTAATGCCCAAGGTGCAGCACATCATGAGCATGTACAGTATAACTCTCCACAAACAGAGCAATAAGGGCAGCTAGCACTAATCACCACATGCCCTAGCACTAGGGTTTACCAACTTTCACTTGTGGCAAGCTACGCAGTGTCTAATACAGACTTGTTCCTTGGAGCTAGAGAACAAAACATTACTTTCATTATCATTATCTGCTGTAGGCACATCAGTTACACTATTTTTGTGACAGTTGTCCAATTCTTCCTTCAAATGAAACATGAAGATTGAAGCAACATTCCGCTGCTCTGGTCAACGCAATTCCCCCATAAGCTCATTCAGCCTGTCTGATGGCACAGAAAACACTCTCATTGGAGGCTTTTGTCATATTAGCATGAGAACAATCTATGTTTCAGCTTCAGTCTGAACGCCCCATGACAACTAGTGAGCACAAGTTTGGAAAGTTTGCTTCAGCCTAGCGCCTTCTGATGGACACCTCGTTCTCAGAGTGGCACCTAGTGCAGCTTGGTTAATTGCCTGACATTGTTGTTTATGAAAACAGCATCCATTGGGCCTTAGAAAATTAAATGTCAAATATTTTCCAGACATACAAATAAACAGAAAAATAGATAGCTGGGCAATTTGTTTTTGCAGGCAGGGTACATGCTGCAAGACCTGTCAAAACACAAACGACCACGAAAATGAAAGAATATATTCACTGGGCAATTTATTTCCCCTGGTGACCAAAAATTCAGTGATGCATACCTTGGCTCTGTTTCATTGCTCTCTGTTATGCCTTCCAGATAATACTACACAGGGTGACAGTTGTTCCCTACATATCACAGCACACTTGTCAGCACAACGTAAACACTGAACGAGTCAATGTCCAACCTGCTCCTGTAGCTTATATTTGGCTCTACCATATGTTCAGATCATAGACTGTATATATATAGTTCTATACAGTCTATGGTTCAGAATAAGAAATGTGTGTCTTTGCCAGTTATATGCCCCGATCGTTCAGTTCTTGATATCTTGTCCAGCCGCTCATTGCTTTGACTTAACTGTCAACTATGGGCTGTGAACTCTTAACTGTGGCTCTGGCTTCCAATTGGAGGGTAAGGGCAGAGAGAGTTTAGGCCGTTAGTATTCAAGGATCTTTGGTGATGGTGATCTTTGAAGTGGTCAGTGAGACCAGTAGTCATGTTTTATTGATGTGAAGCAGACAGGCACATTAGAGAAAAGAACTGTAATCTCCAGTTGCTATTTACTATTCGCTTTGTCCAGCAGTCCAGGGAATAATTACAGATGAAGACTGGATACTGGAATAGAGGTTGGAGGTCTCATGCAGGAATCATCTCGCTTCCCATGGGTGTTCCTTCATTGCTGTAACATGAAAAAAGCTGAAACATTTTTGGGGAAAATGTTCTCTTTATCGGAAGTTTGCACAAGCGACACTGTTTAGGGAAAATAATGGGCAAAATATTATTTAGAGACCTATTAGGCATGGTACCATGGCTTCTTCTCTTGGCCCTCTTCCCAGGTAAGGCCCATATCCAACAACCAAAACACTAAATGCTTTACATATTACTGAGATTAACTGCACAGGACAGTCTTCTGGGCCCCTGGGCCCCTCAGAGGCTTAAAGCCGCATTTAGACAACCGTCACAGTTGAAATAACCATCGGAGACACAAAAAACGCTGTGTGACAAAGTTAAACTAATCTCAACTTTGGTTGAAGTGACAAGCGATAAACAACAAGTGAATCGCCGGCTGCCTGTACGCATGGACGGATTATAAACTTTCGGGCCCCTGGGCCCAGATGTATTAAGGGCCCCCCACTAATTGTCGCATACGTGTGTATGTGTGTGTGTGTGTGTGTGTGTGTGGGGGGGGGGGGGGGTGTTGAGGTTCCTTGATGTTATTTCCTGTATTCTGGTGCATTTTGGGGATGGTCAATACTTTAATTCAATCAGATTCATAGCCTACATCCTGATGTGTTGATATTGAGACAATGATTCCATGCAATGGCTTGTGCTTCAGGGCCCCCTGACCCCTTGGGCCCCTGGGTAGGCCCGTGCAGTAATCCATCCCTGCCTGTACGCGAATTCACAAGCTCATATACAAGGACCCATCCCTGATTTACTGCTGCTGCTGCATAGCCCGCAGATTAGCCGGCTGGAGGAGAGGATGCACATAACGTTTTCGGCGTATTATGGCAAAAGGTAATTAATGAGGACATAATTGTACATGGCTTTTGAGTGTCTGTGCGATGAAGTAAAACAGGGATTCTCTCGTCTCAGCTGGAGTGCTGGTGATATTAAAACAGGCCACGTCGACTCCGGTGCGTGTCACTGTAATCAGAGTTTATTTAATCATGTCTCCTTCAACGTATCCTTGGCCGTGGCCGTGTTTCGAGTCCTGCCTTGATAGCAGAGAAACAGGTTTAATTTTATTAGATAAAACTATCCACTCGGGAGACATGCCAGCCCTTTCATTACACTGCTAGACTAACCGTATCTGCTAACACACACACACACACACACACACACACACACACACACACACACACACACAGCACTCAAATAAGTTTATGAAAAAAGTGCTGAAATGTGAGGAATGACATTATGAAATTATATTATGGATGGATGAGTTCTCTTTGCATCTCGTCCCTTTTGTTGTCATAATGGATTTTTTGGCTACATTTGTTGTTTATGATTTGCATGCTTTGTTTACTTAAACTTCCATTGTAAATGTCAATGCTAAATTGAAAAACATTGTCATATTTTTTTCCGCAGTCTTTAATTGTGATGATGGTGAAGTCAGTGCCATTACCGGTTCCAGTCTGCGTGTGGGGGCGGGGGATACCATGCGCAATATTAGCCCTCATCTCTTGACAAAGACACTCTCTAAATTAAGGGCTGAGGGCGTTTTTGTGTTTTGAAAACAGAACTGCCTGAAGGTAACTTAGTCCATTACTTGTGAGCTCCCAGTGCAGCTCGCCAAACTTGAGGTCAATTAGGTGCCATCACTTCCTTCATGTACCGCCGGCTGCTCTGCTGACTACACACAACATCTGATGGGAAGGGAGTGCTGAGGTCATGTTCATTAGATGTGCTGCTTGCTCTTGTGTTTGTTTGAACTGACAGGACACAGAGACAAAGGGAAATGTGTGTGTGTGTGTGTGTTTTTGTGTGTGAGTGTGTATATACAGCGGGGAAAATAAGTTTTGAACACGTCAACATTTTTTTCAGTAAGTATACTTACAATGAGGTTACTTGCATGAAATTTTCACCAGACATTAGTATTAACTCAGATAATCCATCCATATAAAAAAATCCAAACATTAATGTCCATAAGTAAAGTTATGTGTAATAAAGCGGAATGACACACGAAAAAAAGTATTGAACACACCTACTGAAATTTCTTATGTAATGACAGCTTCAAAGCATTTCCTGTATGACGAAACTAATCAGTCGCAGTATTCAGATGTGATTTTGGCCCATTCTTTTAAACAGATAGTCTTAATATTGAAGATTCCAGGCGTCCCTCTTGTGAATCCTGATCTTTAGTTAACTTCCAAAACTGTTCAATTGGATTTAAGTCAGGGCCTTGATTTCCTTTCTCTGAAACTAGTTGAGAGTTTCCTTTGCTGAATGCTTTGGATCATTGTCCTGCTGGAAGGTCTAGCCATGTCTCATCCTCATCATCCTGGTGGATGGCAAGATTCTCCCAGACCAAAAATGACTCCATTCATCATTCCTTCAACTGTATGAAGTCTGCCAGTACCATGAAATGAAAAACAGCCCCACATCGTGATGCCTCCACCTCCAAACCTCACTGTTGGTATGGTATTTTTAGGGTGATGCACAGTTATTTCTCCTCAAAATATGGTGTGTAGTATGACATCCAAAAAGTTAAATTTTGCTCCAGAATACATTTTCTCAGTATTTCATAGGCTTGTCCAAATGTTGGGTAGGAAACGTTCAACCCGATTCGACATGATTTTCTTCAGTAATAGTCATGCATATGGCAAGCCGATTGAGCATTTATTCTGATATCTTGATATCAGGCATAATTGTCACGTATATATACGCCATTTTTGTCAACTAGTTAACTAGTGAGCCATGTTTGTGTGAACTAGTTAACTAGTGAGGGCCAAAATATGCACACTAGTTAACTAGTGGGAGCCAAAATGCTCACTAGTTAACTAGTGAACACATTTTTGGCTTCACTAGTTAACTAGTGAGAGGCAGAAATGTCCACTAGTTAACTAAGGGCAAAAATGCATACTAGATGGCTAGATTAAGGCTTTTGGGCCACACTAGTTAACTAGTGAAAGCCAAAAATGTGCACAAGTTTACAAGTGAAGGCATAACTCCTCACTAGTTAACAAGTTGAGTAGGTCAATGTCACTAGTTAACTAGTGAACCATAAATGGCTTACTAGCTAGCTAGGTGATGGCAGCAGGCTCACTAGTTAACTAGTTCATGCATCCTTTGTCCAAACTAGTGAGGTCATACATAGAGGTCATAAATGTATACTAGTAAACTAGTGGCGCAGGATTCAAATTAGGAGGCGGAGAAATCTGGAAATTGAGGCTTTATATTGGCTCCCTATGTCCAAATAGAACATGACAACCACAACATTTGCATGTGGCACACAAGTTAACAGGCTGGCCAAAGGAACTTTAGCTAGTAAACTAGTAGCTTCAGTGTGACACTTACATGTAAACTAGTGAAGGCAGAACTGCTCACTAGTTAACTAGTGAAGACACAAATGCCCGGTCTAAAAAGTGTCACTAGTTTACTAGTGTGCACCAAAACACCCACAAGTGAACTAGTGATGGCAATTTCCATTACACTAGTTAACTAGTGAGGTGCAAAAATGCAAGGTGAGGGTGCATAGAGGCCATGGTGGTGGAGTGCATTACCTATGATTGTCTCTGTAACAATTGTACCTGATGCCTCCAAGTATTTTTGGAGTTTTTTCTCCGAGTGGTCCTTGACTCTTGGGCTACTCTTCTGACTATCCTTCTGACTTCCTGGTCAGAAATCGTGCGAGGAAATCCGGTGCATGGTCAGTTGATGATGCAGTGATGTTCCCTCCACTTGCAGATAATGGCTCCAATATTGCTTACTGGATGAACCAGTTCCATTGATATGTTTTGCAACAATAAGGTTGCGAAGGTCTTGGGAGAGCTCTTTGCTTTTACCCATCATGAAATGTTTCTTGTGTGACACCTTGGTAATGAAAAACCTTTTTATAGCCCATCAATATGTACAAACCCAGCTTATATTAATTTCCACAGGAGGGATAATTACTCTCTAACTACTTATAGATTCCAGCTTGTTCCTTGCCATTCCTTGCATTTGTGTATTGCTTTTTCTTTCTTTTTCTTTTCATATGGGTGGATTACTTAAGGTATTACTCATGTCTGGTGAAAATGTCATGCAAATAGCCTCATTGGAAGTATGCTTACTGAAAAAAATGTTGACATGTTCAATACTTATTTTCCCCGCTGTATGTGTGTGTGTATATATATTTTATGTGTGTGTGTGTTTCTGTCTGTCTGTCTGTCTCTCTCTGTCTGTGTGAGTGAGAGTGAATGAGAGAGTGTGTGTGAGAGAGAGATCTGCCTTTAGGCTACTGAACTTTTAGGTGTGGCTCTCTTTTAGTCTCTGTTCTGATTTTCTCTTTTCTATCATAGAGGAGTTTTTAATTAGATCAGTGCAGCAAGGCTGACTTTGACATTCTGAGTTTGGATGATACCTGAGCTTTATGATTCGGAACGGAGATGAGCGCTGAGGAGTAGCATAGCCTCAGGTGCCTCGGAACGGAGATGAGCGCTTAATTACAGTACATGTGTTGTGTTTGGGTCCCTTTGCTAAATGACAAGCACCAAGTTGACATGTGCCTGTCGTAATGAGGTCCTGGTGTCACACAAATGTATTCATCGACTTCAGGGCAGAGAGGAGATAAAGTATTTAAAAGCGAACCTGAGGTGGACAGCTACAGTGACAAACACAATAGGCACTGCCTGCACCTGGACATGGGCTTCCCTGTCTCAGAATCAGTCATTTAGTCATGTTTGCCTAATGTGTTTTAACCATGTTTTAAAATGCAATTGTGTTTCTTTTAAAATGCATTTTACTCCACCCTCAAATTGATTTTATATGGCCCATGGATGGGTAATAAATGCATATGAACATTTTTAACAGCTTTAATAGTCTGATGTTATATACAAATATAGACAATGCTCTCTAATGTCTTAAGTTAAAAAGTTATAATATTATTTATATAATACTGATAGCAGTATGTTGGTAGTATGTAGATGGTATCTGGGTGCACATTGTTTCATAATGTGTGGAAGGATGAAGCACTCATAGCTAGTGCCCAGATAAGAACAGGTCTGGCAGTTTTTAATTTTAATTAAAGAACAGGCCTGTGGAAACTTTCACCACTGCAGAGTCAGAGACATTGTTGTAGGAGGTTCACTGTTTTGTAGGGTCCATTAATAATTTGGATGTTTTAAAGTGGATCTTAAATAATTCAAATCACTATGCATGAAGTGCTTTACTAGCACTGTCTACAGCACATGGGCCATCCTTTGCTGAAGGTCATACTGTACCTTGTAAGACATGGGTCAGGCTCAGGGTCGGGAGAACATACACTGAAAGGCTTATATGATCAAGGACATAATCATGAGTAAGACACTTGGGGCCAGACGTACTAACGCTTTTGCGCCCACTTCAGGCATATTTGTTTCGCAACGTGCGTGTAAAATCATTGCGAGGATTGTACAAACAGGCCGCAAAGATGTTAAAGCGCAAACTTCCTGTCGCGGGAGCTAAAAAAAAGGGCACATTACGTTTTTCGTGTCATGCATATGCATTCATGGGAGGATCCAGAGGAAAGTGGGAGTTTAGCGTAAAGAGATGGAAGGGGAAGCGTAAATAGCGCCTAATTATGTATTTCACGGTATGTACAAAGACTGCTTGTGAAAGCGCACATCTATTCTGCACCTAAATACTTATGGGCGGAGAAAGGCAGAGAAAGGCGCAGTTTACACTAGTTTGATAAATACGATGGAAACTTGGGTCTGACAGCGTTCGCAATCTGCGGTTTGTCCATGATGCTGATAACGCTACGTTCGCAAATGTACGTACATCTGGCCCTGTGTATCAGCGCTCCCATAAACCTTTATACATGTCTTCCCAAGGTGAAGAATTATGACATTTATACATGTCTTCAGAGAGTGGCAGTGAATATATTAATTCTGTAATAAATGACATGATGGTACACAGTTTTAATGGAATCTGTATAGTGAACAATCAATTAAAATAAATCAGCATTTAAATATACCACATAATGAACCACTATCTGTTGAATGCAAAGACAGCCTAGAATATAACGCTTTATTTTGTACTGAATGCATGGTGTTTAGTTCAAGGTCTGGATTATTCTTCAAAGATATGGAATACAAAATAAATTATCGGCCTAATGTACCTCAGCAACATTACCGTCATACTTGAACTAATTGGAATTATGAAACAAGTGGAATCATGCTGTTTAAAAGGAGCAGAAATGCACAGACACACTGAAGTGACCCAAACAGTCCCTGACAGGTACTTCATTCAATGATCTATTACACGGTAAGGCTCCTCGGTGACCAGCTACAATCATCACGAGGATGTAATGGTGCAAACAGTCCCCCCCCCCCCACACACACACACACCCTCTCTCTCTCACACACACACACATACACACACACACAGAGTCCTTATGATAATGTTGCTGCTCCGTCGGCCCATTAGGCGGGAAATGGATTTCTGGAAGGGGATGCTCATTCCATCTGTGGCTCTGGCCGTGTTTGTTTATTCACGCACACTTCTCTCACACTTCTCACACACTTCTCTCACACTTCTCTCACACTTCTCACACACTTCTCACACACTTCTCACACTTCTCTCTCCATGGAGCAGAGGCACAGGAGATAAATATGTTTTAAAAATGGTTGCAGGTGTTGAATAATGTAATTAACATACAACTGTGGCCACATGAGTTGATTGTGATAATGGTGCACTGACAAGCTGCAAGATTTCACCAAAAATAATCAGCCAAATGTGACAGACAGAGGCATCATTCCCCTTCATCATTCCCCTTGGGGATCAATAAAGTATCTATCTATCTATCTATCTATCTATATATCTATATATCTATCTATCTATCTATCTATCTATATATCTATCTATCTATCTATCTATCTCTATCCATCTATATATATATATATATATATATATATATATATATATATATATATATATATATATCTATCTATCTATCTATCTATCTATCTCATTGTTGTACATCTTAAGGAATAATTTACTCTTCCGGGTGATAGTCTGCAAGAGCACATTTTGACACCTTCCTCTCAAGTTACTTGGGAGTTAGACTCTTTCATGGTTGTGCGACCAAAAGGGTTTCTGTGCAACAGTGCCCTACTCCTCAGCACACTGAGTATGCCATCCAGTGTGTCATATCCTCATAACGTGTTCTCTAGTTTGTGTTACATAAGCCCAGATATCGTTCCCACAAGCCCACGGCGGTTCTGCACTAGGAGTCAAAGCCAAAGATCTGAGTTTAACAAAAACTATTTCAAAAATGTGACACTTGAGAAATAAAATAAAATGCTTAATGTTTCAGAGGTTTCCATGTCTAAGGATTCAATGTGCTAAAAATTAATAAAAACTGAAATGATGATTTTATACTGTTATTAGAAAACTATTGTCAAGATAACTGTGTTCATGGCCTTGGTTCCTACTTAAATACTGATGCAGATGAAGAATAATGAACACACAACATGTAACTGCACACCACAACTTGTCATCATCACCAGACTGCTAATGAAATAGCTATAGGTCATGAGCTCTCAAATGCATCTTAGACACTTCCAAGAAAGGCTATTTTTTGCCACCAGACTAGCATAAGCTAACCCCGGGGGCATCCATGTTACTATGAACTCTAATCAACCTCATTAGATATTCACGTTAGATTATAAATATTTATGATAAAAGCAGCAGTGACAGTTTGTGCCTTCAAGCCGGACCAAAATGTTGTCCCTAACGTAGAACACTCCATGGAGACTGATCATAGGTGTCATAACTGGGTTGGGTTTGTGTGTTAAACAGCCATGGCAGCTTACTGAGAACCCACAAAAGCTTCCAGAAATGTACTTCTAATATGACTAGAACATTTCTGAATATTAATGGTTTGAACCTCAACACTCTCAATCAGTATTCATCATATCCTCAGTTTTTAGTTTAAACAAACTCTCTGACAGTACTCTGACAGTTCCTGCAAAAGTGTCCCATGTGACATGAAAATAACACAGTCATAACATTAACCCAATTTTGTTAAAAAGGACCTGATATAACCTCCCGCTAATACAGTTTTTCTCAGTCGCTTTGGTGCTATTCTCACATCACTATTAACATTTGCACAGCAGTTAGTGCATTTCTCAAAACAATTAGTGCAAACTGCAAAACCTAGTGGATGACCTGCAAAAGTGTGTCACTTGCTCAAAATGGATAGTCCATTCCTCAAAAGCACGTATTCATGTCAATGAAACTGTCAGTGTCATCAAAATGAGAAGTCTTGACACCATCGTTTATGAACAAGATAGTCAAATGGCTTTGTCATGTTTTCATTATGACAGTTCTCTCAGTGTTTTCCAATGCAAAAAAAGGTCAGAACTCGGTGACGCTACCTGAACATGCTCAAGACAGCACTATACAGTACTTGTACAGCCATTTGAAAACTACAGTAAAGTTACACATTGCTGTAGTTAGGGGAGTAAGTGAGTACAAGACACTGAATACGTACATTTTTACTGTATGCTCTTTGCAATTCTACAGCATTTTGACAGAATTTGATAACTAGTTCACCAATTTTGTATGTAATGACTCAAGCAATGAAATGAAGACTATTAGTTTTATAGGGAACGACTATTCAGTATCCATAAGTATAGTTCATTTTGACTGACATGACATAAGCAAATGATAATGTTAAAAAACAGCAGAGAATTGTATGAAAGCAACTGATACATGTCCAAAAGCATTTGCAATTTGTTCAGAGGAAGGAAAATTTGCTACTCTGATGTGCACAAATGACTAAATGTTGTGGAGGTTGAACTAATAGTTATGAGAATTTTCATTCTGATCTGAAAAAAGCACCAAAGCGACTGAGAAAAACTGTAATATTTATTGCATTAGCTTCGAGGAGCCAAACATAAACAGAATGTTTGTCGGTTTTTTTGTGTGTGTCCTTACAGAGTATCAGACTTCAGTAAAGCTGGTCGACAGGGACACAGTCACAAGGTCAACACACACTTTGTAGGATTTTAATAATCCATCAGCAGTTCTGATTTCATTTTGGGAATCAAAATGGCTGACATCTGAGAACCAAATTCACTCAAATATTTATGAAGGTTGCTAGTGTTTGTGAATATAACGTTTGGCGCGCCCAAAGCTGGAGGAGGCGGGTGACAATAATGGTGATTTGGTTTGAAGAGAGACACTTAAATCAGCACCATTGTGTCTGTGACAGGAAAATTGGTGTCTAGTGTAAGAAAATATGTTTGGGGTCTGGCTCAAAAGGTTCACCAAACAGTTGGTGTGAAAACCTGTCTGAGTGGGCTGATATTCCCACGAAAATAGATGTTGACCTTAAAAAACATGCAATTGGATGCTGCTACATGGTCAGTCATTTAACTATAAGAATATAACACCTACCAAAAGTTGAGCAGGACTTCCATTTGTCGTGTGCTGAAACCAACAAGGATGTTTGTAAACAAGGCAGTTCTAAAAGAAGCATATGCACACACACACACACACACACACACACACACACACACACACACACATACTGTACATGATGAGTTTCATGTGAAATTTGCTGCTGGTCTACAGAGTTTTGATGGTGGTGAACATTGACTGTAATTGAGACACTCTCCCTGTCATATTGGCCAGTGTTACAAGATGGCTCAGGTTACGGTTGGCTTTCATAACAATGAATGTTATATACTAACTTCACATAGTATGTACTCTGTAGTATAAAGTGTGCAGGCTCCATGCATACTTTGTAGCAGACACAATGGTTCTGTATGTGGGCGGTGTGCCCACTCTTGGCTCTGTGGGTGGTGAGCCCTGTGTTGTGACTGCGCAACCAGCCCAGCTGACGTCATATTGTCTCAGTGTGCCCTTTTCATGCACCCTAAATTGTCATTAATAAAGAGATTGCTACAGACTCCCATTTTATTCCTCTGTAAAAAATTAAAAAAGCTTCGGGATCCTAATTTTAATTCTCAGATGTTGAAGAGGAAATGAAAAAAAAAAAAAAAAAACTTTTCATGCCTATTATGCCTCCAAATGGCCCCAGTCAGTGTGTGTGTGTGGCCTGTCTTTTTTCATTCAGGCACTAAGTAGCCCATCAGGGGGTCGGGGCCTGCTGCCTCCCTCCAGCTTTCTGACCTGAGGGGATGGCAATTTCCACTTATGTGTGAGGGACTGGGGCCGCTGCTCTCGCCAAAGCCTCTTGATGTTACGGGTTTACCACTGGCTCCAGGGGAGCTTTACAACAGCGTGGCTTTTTAAGGCTATCCTACTGTTCTGCAGAGGGACCAGTAGCTTACATACATTCAAAATTCAAAATTGTTATATTTCAAAAATGCATAGTACATCAAACAAATCTATGTAAATTATAACATAATGTTATACAGCTCTGTGTGTGTGTGTGTGTGTGTGTGTGTGTGTGTGTGTGTGTGTGTGTGTGTGTGTGTGTGTGTGTGTGTTTGTTTAACATTATTGCAAATGCATGCAATAGCCCACAATTAATCGTAAAAATATCAGAAAAAAGGACTGACACACTCGGGCTAAATGTTATGCTTTGACCACCTTTACATTACTCATTCTCAAGCAGCGTTAGACAGCGTAACCTTAATAGTGCCTTGGCCAGTCTTAAAGTGCTAGCTTTGACTTCTCATCCTGCTTTTACCTGATTGCACACATCAACGCCCCAAAACCGCAGTGTATGGTGCCCACAACTGAACAGTGTCATTCGATCACAGGCGCAGTTGAAGGGAACTAGAGAACCGCTCATGACATCAATAAAATGTTTAACAATTAAGAATCAGGACATATCGACATAAGATTGACATGACACTGTCATGAACATGTCATAAACAAGTCATAAACGTTTATGACATAGCGCTTCTGTTATTAAGTGACATTCGGTTTTTGTCATAACGAGTTAGGTTTAGGATTAGGGTTAGAGTTAGGATTAAGGTTAGGATTAGAGGTTACAGTAAGGTTAGGATTAGGGTTCATGTGTCATGACAGTGTCATGTCACTCTTATGTCAGTACTGTCAAGTAAAGTGTTATCCAGGAAACTGTGACAAAAATAGAGATAATGCAGGGTAATTCCACCACTCAAAAAATGCTTTATTGCTTGTGTAGTCATAACGCATTAAATAATGTAGCAGGAGAAGCACGGTTAATAGTATTACATTCCTCCATCTATGTTGGGAAAATATAATGGGGCTTTTGCCCATGCATTTGTTATTTAACTAGGGATGTTCCTCTTTGGTCTGGTTTGCCATGTCAGAGGAGTTGATTCATTTTAACCGCAATCTGGTTTACACCTGCTGGGTGAAACTGTTTCACAACAAAACAGACTTGCACCGTCACCTAAAAATGTCACACACACAACAGAATAAGAAAAAAGTTATTTTTTTTGTAATGCATCTTTACCAAAGTGTGGTCTGTTCGTACATACAGTATGATGGCCATGTTTTAAGGCATACTATATGTAGCAACCAAATAACGCCGGAAACAAGCGCTTAATTCTGAGTGCATCTGCTCCTCTATCAGAGGGACTTTGCTTGGCCTAGTTGAAGAAGGGTCCAGAAAGGATAGAAGCCTGCATGTAGCTTTTTTCACGCTTGCCGGGAAGCAAGTGGTGGCTAAGACCTATCATTACTGAACAAGTGAACATATACAGTACATGTCCCTGTGTGTCAGTCATGGTCAGTTGGTTCGTCGTTCCTCTGCCGTACTCAAACACAGACCACTGAAGCATAGGCGGGGCATGAAAAGGAGCACAGGCGGTAATTGGTGCTTGTGTGGAAATATCAAACCCAATACATACACATCTATGTTCTGCCTGTCAGAAAAATCCCTTTGAAGATGAAAGTCTTGAAACATCTCTTCAGAAGTTTGACTTATATTGCTGCATATGGCTACATGGTATATGTGAGTGCACGCTGTGTGCTAAATGTTTTTCAAAGAGAGAATGTCAACTTCATGATTCAAGTTTAATGACCTCTAGACAAAAGCATTAAATTCAGCCATTCTGTGCCCCTGCTCACAGCCCATTATTGTGTCTGCACACATAGTGTTTGCTACATAGCTTTTCATTTGTAATCTGCTCAGGACCGTTCTTTAAAGGTGCCATGTGTAATGTCCGCCAAAAAATCAATTCATACGCCAGATTCCTTAAAAGATGGGGGCAGTATACCTCCAGAAAGTGAGTTGGTCTACCCTAGAGTAACAACCGAGACACATGTATTGCAGTTTGGCTGGCGGTTATGTTGCCCGCATACCGCCTCCCATGGCCGAAACTGGTATTATGACACCTGTCGGGCTGTGGCTAGTAATTTAGCATGCTAATTCAGGTTGATATCTCTGCAGCACTATACCTTGTCATTTTTTTAATGACATCATCGTCCTTATTTCTTCTCATTCTTTTGATGCGTGTAGCTCATTTTTTGGATATTTTTACCTCAATTCTTACACATGGCACCTTTAAGAATACAAAAAACTGTACTGTTTTCACAGTGTCACATGCCTGGCCCGCTATTAACTCTCTTTTGTTGTTTTATTTTTGTTTTGCCTTTTTGTCGGCTTTTGTGTGTATGTACTCATCCTGCATCTGTGCTCATCTGATCCTTAGATTCAAAACAACTAATAACCGCTACAATTTTGCATAATTATGTTGACCATTTCAATTTCAGGTTGCCGCCTACAGATCAGGTCATAGCGCATGGCCTTTAGTGCATGAACTGGGATGTTGCCAAGGGTCAGACCTCTTTACAAATTTACATCTGAAGTGGAGAGATCGTGGTCCGTGGGTACCATTTCGACCTCCTCCTCTCTGGTTTGCGAGGTCATTTTGTCCAGCTCCATTCTTCAGCCCCCGTCTGTAACCCCTGTGAACCTTTAGAGATGGGCACTTCACAGTTATGTGCTAAATTACAAAACCCCCTGTGCTGTGTGTTGTCATAGCAATGCTGGATCCCTTCCTAGCAAGAACATTAGCCATTCACCACCCATATCAGTGAGCATGTCCTGTCTGCTGGCTAGCAGCCTTCAACAATGTATTTTTGACTTTGATCGTTGACTAAGACTCTACCTTTCTTGTCACCTGGGCAAATTTCTGCTTCTATCCAAACTGACTACAAAATCAAAGTAAAGTTGGCAATATACGCCAGCACTGTGCTGATGGCAGTGCTTCAAAAAGTTATGTCAAAGTGGAAAAGTTCAGTCATCTTCTCTCCTCACTAAAGTCATTGTAATCTCTTCTGCATTGTTTTGTTTACACTGATGCCATAAAATGCAAATTTTCAGCAAAAGGAACTTTTAATCATCGCTAAACATGACTTCCGTTCTCCTCTGCGTCTGTCAAGCCGAGTAAGCAGGGACAGTTGATCAGGGAGCAAGTATTTTTACAAAGAGCATTAATTAGCACAAATCACACACTTGGTTTGAAAAGGAACACAAAAGAGGCTGTTTAGTTCCCTTCTGTGCTCTTCAACCTCTTTGATTGTAATGCCTTTGAAATCCTCTAACTCCTCCTCTTGCATTAAGACAATATTAGAGATACTTCAAATGATTAAACTATGTTTTTTGGATAAACTAACTTGCCTTGATCTAGGGGTTCCAATTACCAACCATTTCCAACACACATTAAAAGGAAACAAACCCAAAACTCTCACATAATAAACATTATGAGATGAACAGTCACTTTCCATTTCAAATTTATTCTCCATTTTTCTCCAGTGCATCACATCACACATTGTGATACAGTGAAGTAAAAGGTTGCCAAGTTCTTAAAGTTCCTTATTTGTTCTACAAGTTTGTACAAGTAAGTTGTTGCATCAGTTGGGGAAAGGCCTCCTATTTACCATGCCCCTGTGTGTTTTGTTGTCAAAACAAAAGACTTTGTGACTGCACAGACCATCTGTTTTAGTGCTTCTTAACGATCGCATACTTGGCCAATTAAAAAAGATGATGGCTGTGCCAAAAAGTCTCAACAGTCTGACGCTCGCAGCCAGACTCCAGAACCTCACCTCCCGGGGAGGGTTGGATTCTGTCTGATCCTTCAGCTTCCGATGTAAGTTTGATCCACAAGTGAGTTCCCCCACAGAGTGTATCTCTCTTCTCTATCTCTCTCTCTCTTTCTCTCTGTTTCTCTTCAAAATGTCTTCTGCTGAGAGGATATGATGGAGACAGCTTACACCTGTCAAGCCTCTACAATGAAGATGCAAGAACAGCTCACATAAACACAATGCTGCATTGCTTCACATTTTTGGCTGATGACAATTTACTTTTCAATATATAATCAATCAATCAATCAAACAATCTTTACTTGTACAGCACCTTTCATACAGAGAGATGCTTAACAATAACATATAATATAGATAGCTTTGAGGCAGATATATTATCACAACAAACACATGCAGCCACATTACCATACCATAGCATCATTTATATACACTTTTGTGGCTGCACTTTTATGTTATTTAAGCATACTATACTATGTGTACATATACTGTACTGTATGTGTGTGTTTCTGATCAATGCAGCTCTGGATTCACAGTAATTTGCTGTGCAGAACATGTTAGCAGATTTGCATAATATGCTGGTTAAGTCCATCTGTCTCCCACCTGCCACTGTAGAAACTGTCGTTATCTTCCACCGAATCTGGTTGAGGTTAGAAGTATCACATGGTCAGTGGCTGAACTACATTTTATCTGCTGTTAACTACATTTTAACTCCTCTAAGAGTACAGTACGTCAGAGAGGTATTTTCTAATGTCATACCACACATATCCATGCCATGGGTAGAGGTTCCCATGGGTAGAGATTGCCATGAAAACTGCCTCTCCTTCCTGCTACAGCAATCATGGATTCAGTGTCTCATCCTCCCACATCTTTACAATCTTTAAGACTCATCCTCCCACATCTTTACACTCTTTTAGACAGACCCTGATGTCAAGGCGAACAACTTCTTTAAAATCAATGTTGCAAGATGAGTTTTCAGCAAAAGTATCATTATGATTTATTTTTTGGACATTTTAATTTCTTTCCCGTTCAACAGTCAAGCTGACCAAGGATGCAACAATAAATACTTGCTCATAATTGTAAATATGTATTATTATTTATCATCTGACACCACACATTCATTTATTCTTGAATAAATAAATAAGTTCAGACGCCTCCTTTTCTAACTTTCAGATTGTGGCGAATGCAGGGAATACACAACTCATCAGTTTTCTGCAAGGTGGAAGTGAATATACTGTATATCGTCAATACTCGTTATCCCCATATGTAATCTATGATGATACAATCTGTGATGACACATTTAAGTAGTGACATAAGACCTCAGTCAGACATGGCAGACAGCCAAATGTGTCATTAACTAAAGTGACACGTACTTCATCTCCCCCATGAACCTGTCTATCCACCAGGATCTGATTAAGCCGGGATGGGGTGGAGGTGGCATTCTCTGCGATAGATCGATGGCCCCAAACCCAGGAGAGAGGCGAGGGAGTCACTTAATCACAACAAGCTGAGGGACCCGACTGGACCAAACCAGGGCAGAACCATCAGCCCCCTAAGTTTATCCTTGCTCCGTGGGCCAGAAAAACACAAACAGATGGAGAAATCGATAGCTAGAAAGAGGAGGGGGGAAATGAGAGCGGTGTTGACCAGATTTTTATTTTCCAATTCAGACTTTCAGAGGGTTCGTCGTCATCGTCGGTGATGGGGGCCAGTGTGGTAAGATTCATTTCACAAAGAATTGATTGAAGTCAAGCATTCGGGGAGTACAAGGGGCGATACCATGCTCTGGTCTACCAAAGGTCAAGCATGGCTCTTAGCACTGTGAGTGTTTGTGTGCATGTGTGCGTGTGTGTATGATGTGTGGGTGTACTGTATGTGAGGGTGAAGCCTATTTGAATAGCTTGCATAAATGAAGTGCATCTTGACAACAGCCTTCTCTTCTGATTGCTTCTGCTTTCACTCATCCGACACCCACTGTGTCCACTGCAGCCAATTAAAACAGTGTTGTTTAGATTTCCTTCTTCGGCAGCTAAATATCATTTTGTCATGGTCAATTAAAGCTTGGCCCAAACCTCTGATTCGCTGAATCGCTTTATTTCAGTCCAGGCTAAACAGCACCTTTTTCTCTCTTCCTCCTTCCTTTTTAATTCCCCATTCCACTGAGAAATATTTCTCGGTCTAAATATGTATTTGTTGATGTTCCGGAAAATAACCAGTTGTCTTGCTGCATTAAATCAAGACTTGTTAAATCTGGGTATGAAATTATTTTTTACATGGTGGCATATTCCTGAATCACAAGGTGTCTTAATTCTTACAGAGATCAAGCCGGGGAAATTGAGTCCTTCATAGTGAAATTAATTTACCCTAAATAGATATTTATTAGCACGTGTCAACAAAACGGCCTGAAAGACTGACTGAATAGAGTAGTCACACCTGTGTGGTGCTATTCTGCATCCATAGTAGAACATACATCAAAGGGCTCTGATCTCATACAGTAAATGCCAGTGTGAGGCATCTACAAGGAGCAAAGCCACTTACATGTTCTTTTTAATCATCAAAATGCCTCCTGAAAGAACTGTGTAAAACAGTAACTAGTAAAACGTTTTCTGGCTTTTTATGTCGGGGCTGAAGGGAGAGGCAGAGAGTATGTGAAGGTGAAGACACTGAATGCTCTGAATAGACATTAGGCAGACTTACATGAGTTAGGCAAGAATCAATATAATAAAGACCTTTTAGTGACTCGCAAAGCACTTGCAAATAATAGAAGCGACCCAAATCATTCAAGACCATTTTAGGTATCTGAGGAAACAAATTGATTGTAGTGTGGAAATGTACACAAGAAAAATGCATTCAGTCACCAAATGTTAGGCCTATTGTGACTGACAATACCATAGACCACAGAACTGACAAAACAAAACACTGACGATAACAGAGAAAGTCCTTGTGCACCACCACAGATGTCCCTGTAATGCTATTTTCCTACTGATGAGCCACTCAACATTGCGTGTCCTCTCAGGCCTCTGTCTGAGTCAGGACTAAACTGTCGATGGCTCAGAGAAGGTCAAGTTGTGTCCCTTAAATCAGCAAACTCTTAAATAGCTGCAGCAGCGCTGCAGTACATGAGCAAGTATGATTGGAAGCACATTGTTTGGCTGAGTGAGCGCTAGCCAAGACATGGCTAGAGTATATTGACCACAGCGAGGTCTGGCCGTGATGTATAAGGCTTCTTATTGCTCCCGTCATTTTAATACACAAAGAAATGGACTCTGCTATGTCGAGGGGCTTGGGGAAGGCTGGAGACAAGGAAAAGGGGAGGGTCTGAAAGACAGGTGAAATATGACACAGCACAGTTACAGGTCAGCACCACCCTAATCAGCAATAAGGAGTTAGGAGGGGGGTGGAGGGGGCAGTTGGGGTGGGGTGATGGAGGGAGGAGTTCAACAGTAGCCCTGGAAGGTAATCTAAAGTTCTACAGAGGTGGGCCTGCCCCCAAAGTGGGTCAACTGTGACTAATGTAGCAGGACAGGAAAAATCACTGAAGCATCCCAAGAGGTTCGATGTTTCGCAATCTTTGCAAAAATGTGTATTTATTGAGGAAGACTGTGTTTGGCTCTGTATAAAAAGAAAGAAAACATAGACTGGTAGCTAGACAATAACACAGATAAACCAAATTATGTTGTATTTCTGTCTGTTGCGAGGCACTTAGCAGTCAACACCTATTCAGGGAGCACCCGTAGATCCAGGAACAAGTACACGTATGATCAGAGCCAGTTCTAGACAGGGGCAAGAGTGGGCTAAGCCTACTCAAACATTGTGTCTTGCCCACCAAAGTCAATATTTATTTTTGCATCTGCGCAGTGTGCAGCCTCAAACCCACCTTGGATGTACTGTAGATGTGGTGTTGAGTGTAATGGTAGCCCGCTGGTACATAGAGGTGGGTCAGACAAATTTTGCAGTAGGGAGATATGAGGCATTTTGTGTGAGCAATAGTCGGATATGTGTGTAGAATTTTGAAAAAAAGTATTAAGTAAAAGTACTAATAGCTTACTAGTAGTTATTAGCATTTAATGTTTATCTCAGTGTTTCTGCTTGCTTTTAAATTGGACAGATGAAATGTTTAGCCAGTGTTGGGCAAGTTACTTCAAAAGTGAAATGCATTATTTATTACTTTTTACTGTCATCTCAAAGTAATTTGTTACATTACAATATTACTGTCTTTGAATTGTAAGGCATTACACTACGTTTACATTACTTTGACCAAAATAACAGGAAATATGGATTTGGTGTTCTCAATAGATCTTCATGTGTTCAATGCAGCTCATTACACAGCAGGAGGTGATGTGGTATGGCAAAATGACTGAGCTAGGCTTAAGGCTAACAAAAGAACAATATAATGGTTGCAGTTATGGCTCATGGGACAATGTAGGCCCCAAAGGCCAAAGGTCACTCACAACTTAATATAGTAAAATATAGCCATAGTGAAATTGTATGTTGACTTTAAATGGTTCTCATCATTGCTGGTTGCCTTTCCTTCCACTTACAGTGGTGTAGACTTAATGCAAATAGTTTGAGAATAATGGCTATGATCTTTGTCTGTAAAAGCAACATTTTAGTTATTCTCACTGCTTGAAATGAGAAGAATAGCCTAACCATGTTAGATCTGTTGCATGAATGGCAGAGATAACTCAAATTCAATTTCTACAGTCATCTAAACAAGGCAATCAAATTCCAGGACCAGCATAGATGACTTTTTTTAATTCTTGGATAATCCTCTCTGGTGCCAATTGAGCATTTCTCAATTTTGGATTAAAAAGCAAAGTAACTTCAGTTACTGAGAATTGTACCGAGTAAAATATTACTGAATTGTATTGGTAATGCCTTACATTACTGCATTACAGCAAAAAGCAATGCATTACTGTAATTACATTACTTTTTTAATGCATTACTCCCAACACTGTGTTTAGCTAATTTATTTTATCACTGTAGTTGAGTTGTTGTGCAGGTTAGTGTACGGGAAGCAGGTTATAACTGTTGACCCTTGAGGCACACACACACGCAACGCTGAAGTATATCTTATAAAAAACAGTTTTATTAAATTATCTTAAAAATTGAGCGGTTCAGATACGACACAAACAGTTCACGTCACAAAAATACATTACCAGTTGTAAGCAATTAAAAGTGACCTGACCCCCAGAGGCAATACAAGGAACAACAGTAGGCTAGTGTGATTTCCTTACAGCTACTCAATACTCCCGGTGACTAATAGCCCCCAGATAATCAATAGCCTAGGGGAAGCTTACAACCCATTTACAGTATAGGACCAGTGTGAAAGAGCTGAAGGGCCACAGGATAAATCAATAGCCTATGTAAAGTTCACAACCCAATTGCAGTATAAGACCAGTATGAAAGAACTTAAGGGCCACAGAACAAACCAATAGCCCATGTAAGTTTACAGCCTGTTTACAGTATAGGACCAGTATGGAAGCACTGAAAAACTACAAAACAAATCAATAGCCTAGCATATGTAAATACCATATTCTGGCGCCCTCTAGAGGGGGGAGATCTCAGGCTATAATGCTCTACACAATGTGGGTATGCCTGACGGTGAGACGGAATATAACACAGCACACAATTATCATGTAACACAGCACACAATTATCAATCCTCACGGCAAACGTAAAGGGCCATACAAGCCAACAGTATCACGGTGAATCATAAGAGCACTGAACATCACGGCAACACAGCAAATTTAAGCTACAGTGACACTCAGACAAAACGGGCTATAGGCCCACAGAGACATAGAGCACTTAACAGCAATAAGACAATCACCAGATTCAGGATCACATAGTAGGCCTATCTAGCACCATGGGCAGCCGGACATAATAATAAGGCTAGACAACTGTAATATTAGCTCATACAAGGAAAAGGCTAATAAATGCTATAAAGGGACAGTCCATGCACCACTCACGACCCAGCGATTTACTCCTCCACGTAGTAGCTGCTAGCGCTCGAAGCTAGCTAGCCTACTCAATGGCCGCCGCGGTGAACAGTCCAGACCCGACACTCCCAAAAGTCCTCTCCTCAGGCGCGTAGCAAGCGTGGGGGATGTGGGTGTTATAACGTACACAGTTTTGCTGGAACACTATTCTATCCCCCACACTTTTTGTCAGATTAAATTGAAAGTAAAATATGGAAATAAACGCTCCCGTAAAGAGTTGGAACCGTATCTATAACGAACAAATAGGTCTGTTGATTTGATTGAACGGTCATCCAGCCAATCACATCAAGTTAGGTGAAGAACCAGAGCCGCTCTGATCAAATTCAAAGTGTGCGTCTTTAAAGGCTATGCTGCTGCTTGGGTTGAGCAGATTTCAGATAGAATTGAAATGATAATTGTTAACGCATTATGCTAATTTAGTACTTAGTCACTGTCTGACTGACAGTTTTTGTCACAATGCAGGGAGTCAAAGTGAAAGCGGGGTGCGTGCACCAAGGCACCTGTTTCTGCAGGAAAACCTTTGGCTACTGTTCTCAGAGCATTATGCTTTCTCTGCCTATGATCTGCAGCTTTTCTCAAACTATGGGCCTCCTCAACAATTAACCTACTACTGCTCCACGTAGCCGCGAAATTAAGTTATGCCCGGTGCTTCACACGTCTGCTCATTTGCAGCATACTTATTAATTTGGTGTCATCAACTATATAGACATAGCCCAGTCAGCACACATACAGTACGTCTCCAAGACGCTGGGAAAGGAACAGCTTAATTACATCGCGTTCCATTTAGAACGTCTTATTTGATCTGATCTTACAAACGGCGGCATCAAGACACATTTGAGTTCTACATCGGAGATAGAACGCTTATGATCGCTCCTGCAATGTGTGCATCCCTGCAGCAAGTGAAACTGGAGGTAACGTGGGCTAGAAGCAACAATAGTTTAAACAACAACGTGGCTTCCTGTAACTATCAATGGAAAAATGCATAGAAACTGCTAATCATAATCTTTAAATTGACATTAATTAAGCTGGCTATATGCAACACAATTTATTTATATTCCCTTTGCATATGTTTGGGTAGACTTCAAACGTTTTTGAATTTGAGCTTACAGTTCTGTGTCCTATACATTTATTTAATAGGTATTAGTGATACCTCGAAATTAGGCTGCTGTTTGTTAGGCAATTTATTGTAGCCTGCTAACCCATATGCACAAAACATAATTTCTGAAATGATTTCTTGATTTATAACATGAGATATGTCTCCATGTAGGGTAGTGTCAAATAGTGAAGTGATAGCAGGTAAATCATGTAGGCCTACATGTCACATGAGCCACACATATGACGGGCGCTGCTTCTTCTGTCCCTCCCAAACTGCATTAAAATGGTGTTCAGCAATCAGAATTTCAATTTTTTTTCGGGGGAGAAACTCCCGGACACCAATATAGTCCGCACCCCTCTCAGAAAATACTTACAACGTCCCTGTAGGGAGTTATTTATAATTTGGCCAGATTGTTTAATATTCCTATCCCACAACCCCCACACTTTTAAAAAGCTTGATACGCCTCTGCCTCTCCTGTGGAAGGGGGGGAACAGTGATCAGCAATCACACTGACACAAAGTCAGGCCACTCGCACAAATAGTGGTAGGCTACGATATGAGTACTTCCCTTTAGTGCAATACATAGAGTGCGTTGTAGGCCTCTCTTTTGCAGTCTTCCTCCGCTCGATTCAGCTGTCTCCGGAACTGCAGGGGAAAGGGGTAGAAATCAACGTCCACAACAGCCGCAATAACAGCCCTCTCACTCATAGAACGATGGTCAAGTTACTTCCCTTAACGTAGATATATTGAGTGGGTTGTATACCGGTCTGTATGCCGCTCTGATAGAACGATATAGCCTCTCCCCAGGTGCGTTGCGGTCTTCTGAGCCCCCTTTACTTCTCCGGGCTTCGGTGGTAGTCCTTGCGGGTGCCTACTGCCACCAAGAATCTCGCAGTCAAAGGCCGCCATTGGCATTTAAATCTTTCAACCGCGCAGGTCTGCCATTAAGGGGCGATTGAATGCACCTGTAGAAGACCGCAACAAACCACATACACACCACAACGTAATCATACACTATTAACCAGCCCCACCCCCTACCATCAGTTAATGTTCCTGATAACACATTCAGCCCCGTTACATTTCTCCCCCCCGCCTTAATGGTGGTCGTCCCCGACCACTACCATAGTCAATGTTCAGTGTTTTTTTGGTGGTGGCTGGTAACGTCCATTTCGACTTTCAAGGTCTGTACCGTGCAGGGGGATTGCCACGGTTGGATCGGGTTGGGTATCGACTTGCGGTAGTTGGTTCTGCCCTTTGGACCGCTGGGTCTGGATCGTGAGCTGGTGCTGCATGAGGGGGAGCTATCTGATCACAAGCAATAACTACCGACTGAGGCTCTGGGCCAGGGGCTTTCTGAGATGGGTTGGTTGAGGCAAAAGAGGGAGATGGTTGTGTGTCAGCATTGAGTGGTCTATGGGCTGGCATTGTTCTTGCCATCCGAGGTTCGACCTGTGGAGGCAGAGCCGGTGGGAACAGGGCGAAAGGAGCACTTGGCCAAGGGGGCACAGGTCGTTCATTTTGTTGATGGTCGCCATCCGAAGGTGCGTCCCTTGGGCATGAGTGGAGGTTATGGCGATGGATAGTCCGGAGGGGGCCGTCCTTCCCTTCGGGGCATATAGTGAAGACAGGGCGATCTTGGTATGGTTGGGCAACTACAACGAAGGGTGCGGGTAACCACTGCGGTGCTAGCTTCCCTTAATCCCTACGGCGGAAGTTCCTCATAAGCACGCGCTCTCCAGGCAACAGTGGCATGGTCCGTGCATTACGGTTGTAACTATCTTGGTTCCATTGAGTTCGTCGTTCTACATTGTTATGAACCGTGGCATAGGCATACAGGAGCGCTTGGTGGTGGTTTCCGACCCAGCCGTCCAGGTCCTCTCTACGCTGTGGAGGAGCAACGTCATGTAGCATGTCTACGGGTAGGAAAAGGGCAGGAAGTAAACTTGGCCAATGAGTCTGAGAGTTAACCTCAATAGTGCCTAACAGAGACAGGAGAGTGCGATTAAAGCGCTCGCAGGCACCGTTGCCCTGTGGGTGGTAGGGCGTAGTGCGTACCTTTTTGCAGCCATACACCGCACACAGCTGTTGCATCAGCGCTGATTCGAAAGCTGCCCCCTGGTCCGTAAGTATCCGCTCAGGGCAGCCAAATGGGAGAATGAGGGCTGTCCATAGGGCCTTCACCGTTGTTAGGGCGGTCTGATCCTTAGTCGGCACTGTCAGAGCATAGCGAGAGAAGAGGTCCGTAATGACGAGGATGTATTGGTAGGTGTCAGATGGCCTCCCAAGAGACAGGAAGTCCAAAGCCACAGTCTCGAAGGGATAGCTGGAGGGGATCGGACATAAAGGGGCTTTTGGCAACGCACCAGACTTCCCCACTACACAAGTGGTGCACTCTGCTGCCCTCATCCATGCGTTTGTACTCCTCCCAACCCAATAGAATCTTCTCCTTAGGAGGGACACCATCTTGTCGCCACTTGCATGGCCCCCGGCCTTGTGGTAATCCTCCCAGAGTCTTCAGGCCTGTTGTTTTGGGACGAGAACTTGGTCCACTGGCTCACCGGTGTCTGGCTCCGTGACACACCTCACCAGTACTCCGTCTCGCAGCTCTAGTCGGTTCCACTCTCGGAGGAGGCAACGCAGCTGTGGGGACAGAGAAGAGCGGTCATTCTCTGATGGGGGCTTATCGTTCACCTTCCAAGCATGAAGGAGTTGCAGATCCGAGTCCTCCTTCTGTTGTTTACTCCATTCCATGGGCCTGCTGTGCTGTTCCGGGGATATGGTACACCCTGCCACAAGCACTACTGGATTTGTTGCTTCTCCTGGAAGTCAAGACAGAACGTCCGCGTTTCAGTTCGCCGTCCCTGGACGGTAACGGATTTCGTAGGAGAAGTTTGCGAGTTGGGCCACCCACCGCTGTTCTGTCGCACCCAGGTTTGCCGTATCCAGGTGAACCAACGGGTTGTTGTCTGTAAAGACAGTGAATTGTGCCCCCCACAAATAGTCTTTAAACTTCTCTGTAACAGCCCATTTCAGTGCTAGCAGTTCTAGTTTGAAAGAGCTGTAGTTTTGATCATTTCGCTCACCAGGGTGGAGGCTACGACTGGCGTAGGCGATGACTCTTTCTCTCCCATCTTGAACTTGGGCTAGCACTGCACCCAGGCCGTTCAGACTAGCGTCCGTGTATAGTCGGAATGGCAGCTGGAAGTCTGCATAGGCAAGGATGCTGAGGAGGGCTAGCTTCAGATGGTCGAATGCAGCCTGGCAATCGGCTGTCCACTGGATGCGGGCAGAGGGTCGGTTGGCCTGACCTTGGAGAAGTTGATGTAGTGGGGCTGCTACCTTGGCGAAAGCTGGAATAAACCAGCTTGCTTACTGACAACATGTCCTAGGTATGTCACACTGCGCTGGAACAGGTGACACTTGTGAGGCTGTAACTTTAGGCCATGTTCCTGGAGGCGGGTGAAGACCTGTTCGAGATGTTTCAAGTGGGCATGGAAACTTGAGGAAAACACTATGATGTCGTCAAGATAGATAAGAAGATAATCATATACTTGCGCTCCCAAGCAGCATTGCATCAGCCTCTGGAATGTAGCTGGCGCGTTGCAGAGGCCAAAAGGCATTCGCTCAAATTGATAGAGCCCAAAAGGTGTGGCGAAAGCGTTTTTTTCCTGGTCTCCAGGAGCAACTTCTACCTGCCAATAACCGCTGGCAAGGTCAAGGGTGGAGTACCACTCAGACTTACTCAGGCTGGCAAGAGATTCTTCAATCCGTGGCAGTGGAAAGGAGTCCTTGTGGGTAACCGCGTTGAGTTTACGGTAGTCCACGCAGAACCTCAATGAGCCATCTTTCTTTTTTGCGAGGACTACTGGAGCAGCCCACGGGCTAGCACTTTCCTTAACCACCCCACTGTCCAACATCCCTTGCAGTAAGATCTGTAGTTCCATGTAGAGTTTTGGGGGAACTGGGCGGTAGCGCTCTCGAATTGGTGGTGCCGTTCCAGTGGGGATCTGGTGAGTGATAACAGCCGTTCTCCCGAAATCTTCATCATTGGCTGCAAACACATGGGACCACCTATGCAATAGCGCCTTCAACAGTGCCTGCTGGTCGTTGTTCAGTCCCTCGCCACACAGGGACATGGCTGGGTGGTCATCAACCGGAGTCTGGTCAACATGCCGGATATCAACCTCAACGACATGAGGACCAGCGTTGCGCAGCACCAATCTTGACTGCGTCAGAATGTCTTGTTGATCAATTTGGCTAACTGAAGCCAGGGGGCGTCTCTGAGGGAGTTCCAGGAAAAAAAGGGTTAGGGTTACATATACGCAGGGGAACCTTACCCCCTTGAGTCCAACTCAACTGATCTAGCCACCCTCCATTCTTGGCCAAAGCTCTCCAGATCTTCGATCAAGACTGGACAGTCGGGTTGGCCAGCGGCTTGCGGCACCTGAGCCCAGACCATCATCTCTGTTGAAGGCATAATCACCACTGGGGGCTGCCGTGGAAGTCTAGCCACCCCCTGTAGCTCCATACACGTTACTGATGCGTTAGCCCTTTGGCAGGCAGCAAAGGCAGCGTTTTCTGCAGCAGGAGAGAATACAGATTTAAATGCAGCAACACCAGGGTGCCCACCACAGAAATACCAGCCCAGCAATCTGTTATGACATTCATGCCCAAGAGTCCACACTCAGTGTTTATGCAGTCATCTTGGACAATCACCACCCCTTTCCCTTTCACATCTATGCCCCCAATCTGAAAATCTAAAACTGCATACCCTACATAAGGAATATTTAGCCCATTGGCTGCTTTCAGGGCCAGCCACGATATACTGCTCGGGTCGAGCATACTACCTTCACCAAAGTGGCGCCGGAACAAGGTTTCACTAAAAAGGGTTACTTGGGAGCCAGTGTCAAGTATGCATGGTATTCGTTGTTGTTGGACGAGCACTTCAACTTCGGGGCATCTACCCACTATCGAGGGCTTTTGTGGGGGCACAGTGGGAGACCCCTCCCGGTTCACTCGCCCTGATGTGACCGGGAGTACTGAAAACCCGTCTGGGTCGGACGTCGCCGAGAGCAGAATCTCTGGATGTGGCCAGCTTCCCCGCAGTCTCTGCAGATAGCTCTGCCTTGGGCATCCCACTGATAGAATGACTGGCCCGGGGGGGGCTGACCCTAATCTTTGACGTTGGGGGGTATTTGACTGTGGGGGCCAGAAATGTTGAGTGGGCATGGCACTGGCTTGAGGTTGCCCGATTGGTTGGGGAGGAGTAGCAGCTAGCGGTGGGGGTGCCGATGGGCTGATTTTCAACCGTCCCTGCAGCTCATCCACAATGGACTTTCCTAGAAGGTATGCTTGGCTTTTAATTCCTCCCACAATTCTTTACGCAAAGTCTCCTTCATCTGTTGCCAATCTGTGGTCGCTGTGGGCTTTGACGCTGGAGGCCCTGGTGTTACAGCGAAGGTTGGGCAGACTTGGGCTCCTTCGGCTTGGCCTTGCTCCCTCTCTAGCGCCTTTGCTTCCTGACAGGCCTCTGCAAAAGTGAGTGTCGGGGTCCTGCGGAGTAGTCTCTGCAGCTCCTGACTAGTTGGGCCAGACCTCAAGCCCATGGCGAATTGAGTGCGAAGAAGCTCCTCATCGGTCCCAGCTGCAAGGGGTTCTCTCGCTCTCCATTTGTGGTGCAACTCACGTAAGCGGAGGGTGAAGGCCCGTACAGCCTCCCCTGGCTCCTGTTTGCAGTTAAAAAACTGGATGCGCAATTGAGCCACTAGTTGCTGGCCTCCATACAGCAGTGCTAATTCTTGTAAGATCGCAACATCAGAGTCACATTTCTCTGGCACTAACAGTGCCACCTCTCTTTTAGCATTCCCCTCTAATGCACTCAACACAGAATCAACCCGTTGTTCTGCATTTAGCCCCTGGGCCCTAATTAAGGCTTCTATTTGAGTCCTCCATTCCATAAACCTATATGACTCGCCTTCTCCACTAAACTTCGGAACCCATGGTGCACCCATAAACCAAGGCATAAAAGCATTCACTATTTGGGGTCGTGCTGCCGGTTGCTGCTCGTCATTACTCATGATGTGTGTACGTCAAGGGTCCTGCCGACTACGCCAAATTTGTAACGGGAAGCAGGTTACAACTGTTGACCCTTGAGGCACACACACACGCAACGCTGAAGGATATCTTATAAAAACAGTTTTATTATCTTATTTAAATTGAGCGGTTCAGATACGACACAAACAGTTCACGTCACAAAAATACATTACCAGTTGTAAGCAATTAAAAGTGACCTGACCCCCAGAGGCAATACAAGGAACAACAGTAGGCTAGTGTGATTTCCTTACAGCTACTCAATACTCCCGGTGACTAATAGCCCCCAGATAATCAATAGCCTAGGGGAAGCTTACAACCCATTTACAGTATAGGACCAGTGTGAAAGAGCTGAAGGGCCACAGGATAAATCAATAGCCTATGTGAAGTTCACAACCCAATTGCAGTATAAGACCAGTATGAAAGAACTGAAGGGCCACAGAACAAACCAATAGCCCATGTAAGTTTACAGCCTGTTTACAGTATAGGACCAGTATGGAAGCACTGAAAAACTACAAAACAAATCAATAGCCTAGCATATGTAAATACCATATTCTGGCGCCCTCTAGAGGGGGGAGATCTCAGGCTATAATGCTCTACACAATGTGGGTATGCCTGACGGTGAGACGGAATATAACACAGCACACAATTATCATGTAACACAGCACATAATTATCAATCCTCACGGCAAACGTAAAGGGCCATACAAGCCAACAGTATCACGGTGAATCATAAGAGCACTGAACATCACGGCAACACAGCAAATTTAAGCTACAGTGACACTCAGACAAAATGGGCAATAGGCCCACAGAGACATAGAGCACTTAACAGCAATAAGACAATCACCAGATTCAGGATCACATAGTAGGCCTATCTAGCACCATGGGCAGCCGGACATAATAATAAGTCTAGACAACTGGTAATATTAGCTCATACAAGGAAAAGGCTAATAAAGGCTATAGAGGAACAGTCCATGCACCACTCACGACCCAGCGATTTACTCCTCCACGTAGTAGCTGCTAGCGCTCGAAGCTAGCTAGCCTACTCAATGGCTGCCGCGGTGAACAGTCCAGACCCGACACTCCCAATAGTCCTCTCCTTATGGCACGCACTCGCTTCTCTCACGACCCACACGCCTCTTCGTAGACATGAGCAGAGCTGTGGAAGGGGGGAACAGTGATCAGCAATCACACCGACACAAAGTCAGGCCACTCGCACAAATAGTGGTAGGCTACGATATGAGTACTTCCCTTTAGTGAAATACATAGAGTGCGTTGTAGGCCTCTCTTTTGCCGTCTTCCTCCGCTCGATTCAGCTGTCTCCGGAACTGCAGGGGAAAGGGGTAGAAATCAACGTCCACAACAGCCGCGATAACAGCCCTCTCACTCATAGAACGATGGTCAAGTTACTTCCCTTAACGTAGATATATTGAGTGCGTTGTATTCCGGTCTGTACGCCGCTCTCAGAGAACGATATAGCCTCTCCCCAGGTGCATTGCGGTCTTCCGAGCCCCCTTTACTTCTCCGGGCTTCAGTGGTAGTCCTTGCGGGTGCCTACTGCCACCAAGAATCTCGCAGTCAAAGTCCACCATTGGCATTTTAAATCTTTCAACCACCAACTGCGCAGATCTGCCATTAAGGGGCGATTGAATGCACCTGTAGAAGAGCGCAACAAACCACATACACACCACAACGTAATCATACACTATTAACCAGCCCCACCCCCTACCATCAGTCAATGTTCCTGATAACACATTCAGCCCTGTTACATTAGCTGAGCTAGCGTCATATTAGCCGAATTAGTTATTAGCCATATTGTGTACAATTTAATAGCCTATGTCTTAGCTCTTGATGAATTATTAGAATTAGCCTGCCAGCATTGCACTTGATTCGCATCCTGTTTCGGGCAAATTAGCCATTTGAGCCTAATGAGGATTAGAAACGTATTATTGCTCATTACAGGTAAATGAGCCATATTCTGTCTTTGATAATAAAACAAGCTTTTACTTTATAAATAATGAAAATATTACCAAACAAGCATAGCAGTCAATATATTCATAAGTTGGCACAAACTATACAAAGTGATTGTTATAGAGCAAATAAACCTCTCTGGTTACAATGTTCAGACACAACAAGGCTTTCTGAAATACCCATACTGGCTTGTAAAAGACAGAGAATGCAACAAAGAGCTTGGCAATGACCCACTTAATGAGTGTGTCTGTGATAGCATAGCATAGCATAGCATAGCATACACATCAGAGGGTCATAGGAGTTGGTTTCTGAGTGAAACCAAAGGGCTGTGTAAGCTTTTCTTCAAGGTTCATGGAGTATTCTTTTTACACTGTCAGAAAGCTTGGATCACTACAATTTTAAAATGACTGAAATGAATATGGATGATCGCTGATGAATGGATGAATATTTGGCAACCTAATTTATCCAAATCTAATGACCAACCTTGCACTAGTTTCCCCATATCCACACAGTGCTCTGTCTCACGTCGAACGGATCATATCATGATCTTGGCACATCTCTGTGCTAAAGCACAGGCGCACTGCATGCATTTATAATTGTTACACATGAACAGTGTCTCTGTGATGTGACAGAAATATGTCACCATTGTGTCTAGAGATTATTTATTTCTTCGGCATAAAGAACAAGGACACAGATGGAATACTTCCGGCCTTTGGACATGAAGTGATGATCTTGATGATAATTCAGTCGCAGATTCTAAAAACAGAATCAGTCATTGAAGATTAACGTGCTGGAAACAAGACCTCACTAAGTGTACACTTCAGAATGTCACTCCGCGGCCGCTGTGTTGAAAAATGGAGGTGTGGAAGGAGACGTCTGCTGCTACTGCTGCCGCTCTGCAGAGAGAGGTGCAGGCGTGGGACTAAATGCCTTGGCAAATGCTCTAATTTCCTCATCTTGTCTAAGTGCTCACCGGAGGTTTCAATTATGGGAAGTTTAAAGTTTAATGCTCCTTCCAGTGCATTAAAATGTGATAATAGGTGTGCATTCTCAACGGATTCTGCTCTCTGTGTCAAAATAATTACCACCATTTCAAGAATCCAAAATACTGTTTTAATGACTGTATAAAATTGTACTGCCGTGCCATTTGGTTGTTCTGACAAGGTTACCTATACATTCACAGACAAACACGATTCATTTAAAGGTGTTATGCAATAGGATTAAATATCAATTGGCTCTCTACAGTAGCCTATCACTTGATTCCTGTTGGTTGATTCAAATATATATATATTTTTTAACAATAGCCTGCTAAGCTCTACATTAAACCACTTCCAGACAGCCATTTTGATACAGGTTATCATTTATTTTAGACTACAGCAAACTCTATTATGCTACACATAATGACATTAATATCTTAGTTTAAGATTTTTAAAGTTTAAACTAAGTTTAAAAGTTGAATGCTCCTTCCATGCATTAAAACAGAATAATAGACATGCATTCTCAATGGATTCTGCTCTGCAAGTCAAAAATACTGTTATATACGGCTATATGAAATTGTTCTGCTCTGCCATGGTTGTTCTGACCAGGTTAACCATACATTCACACAGAAGCACCATTGCGTATTATTCAAATTGCAATTGCTTCAAATGGAAATGTAACGTTCAGTGGAAAGCTATACATAATTCTTTACATTTTAATGGTGTCCATGTGTCTTCTTACATTGTAGTGACAAATCCAAGCGCAGGAGAGCACAAACCACAGGCCTTATGGACAGGCAGATGTATTTCCCCTGTGGATCTACAAGCATTCTATTACATCACCACCACAGCATCCTTCCCATGTTATTCTTGGTGCCTGATTTATACACTGAGGTGCACTTGCAGATAAGGATGTGAAATAGAATCCTCTGTTTTCTAGGGCACTGTATTGTGTTCATGAGGAATGTACACCAGTGTCTCCGAGGGTGTTTGACTGTTATAGAGCGGTTTGGGGGAGGTTGAGTGGAGAGGGATGTGGGATGGGGGGGGGGGGGTCAGGTATTTGGAGGAGGTACAGCCTGTGATGCGAGGGCTCGAGGGGATGTGATGGAACCCAGCTGGAGAACGGCCTTGTCTCCTCTCTCTCTCTTCTCTCTCTCTCTTTCATCTCTTCTCTCTCTTCACCTTACCATTTCCACATCCCCTCAACATGGCTCTCCTTTCCTCTCCCCCTTTCTTTTTTGTCTTCCTCTCTCCCCCCTTGGCATAGCCTTGCCTCGTTCCCTCATCTCTCTCTCTCTTATTCTCTATTTCTTGTTCCCCTTGGCATGGCCTTGTCTCTTTCTCCCATCTCTCTCTCTCCCATCTCTCTCTCTGTCTCTCTCCACTCACCTTGGCCTTCCTCAAGGAATGACAGATGACTGATACCTCTGCCAAATACACGGCCGTGCCACACACCCAAACGCCCTCGTCTCTCTCCACTCAACAGAGACGACACAACTTCCCTGTCAGTGGTTACCTGATGCTGATATGTTCTGTCTGACTGATTTTTATTTTTTGTAAAGATTATTTACAAGATAAAAAAGCCAACCGAGATAAATGTATTAGATATTACTCTACTGTAATGAAGATTAATGCAATCTTTCAACCTCGCAGTGATTTAGTGCATGAACAACACACTGGTAGAAATGGTAATATCAAAGCCTCTTTTCTCACAAAAAATTCTTGACTCAGTGAATGGTGATAAATGATCTGAATGGATCAATAGAAATCTGCCCCAACCCAACTAAAAATGAGTGGGAGTGAAAGTAGAATTTATTTCATGTAAAAGGCCACATTGATTTCGCTAGGCCTGCCTCTCGAGGATGTTTTTGAATTCGCCGTGTTTTACTTGCTCCTTTGTACCTGCCCCCTGCTAGTTCAGATTATTTGTTCATGTTTCGGGCCTTTGCCTTGAAGCGAAGCTTTGATTCCTGTGTATTCCAGTTTCTGGTGGCTACAAAACAAAAGTGAGGAACATTTAGCCCAGATACTGTGGCATTTTAATGCTCTCTGACATACATTTTGTTCTTTTGAAACTGTTTCTTAAACCTTTCAAGAGTTTATGTAGTTTATCTATTGTCATTAAACCAACCAACAGGCATCAAGGCAGTGTGTTTTCAGGACAATATGTTGGAATTAAAACATGCAGAAATGGACCCATCATATTCCCACTGTAGTGTTGAGATTGTTTCATTATTATAAGATCAATACTTAACAGTTTAAATCAAATAAAGCCGTTACACACACAACATGTGATCCCTGGTAAAGTTCCCATCTCTTTGACCTATCCGGAACTTGACCTCTTTACTTTTCTCATGAGATCATGAATGGGGCCAAATTAGACCCCGAAGCCATTTGTTTTGAGAATAATGGCTGGCTGATGAAGTTATTGGCTGGCTAGCCGGCTCAGCCAAAACCAAAATGGCTGCTGCAGCCGCCAAACTTTTCATGGCTACTAATGGCTGAAGCTGCTACTTCATGTACAGATGTCTGTTATATTGATTTACTAGATTTCAATATTTCCAAGCAGTGCATGGCTTATATATTTCTACAAAATGCAATACAATGCAATAATAATAATAAAAAAAAACACGATTTTACTTTCACAAATTATGTAGCCTATTAATTTTGTTATCTGTAGGCTACCAAACAGTGTCAAGTAATAATGTCCCTGCTGCTGTGTAAGAATAGACATAGATGCACACTTGTCAAACTTCACGGAGTAACATTATGCTTATGACATGTAATTCGCTATTCAATATAGTTAATATAAGCACACACTGTTATATTATGTTGGACAAATGTGCATTTCACATCAATGTACACTGAAGCCTGCGTCGTGAACTAGCAACGCAGCAATCTCGGGAAACGGTGGAATGTTACTGCAGTAATCGCGTTCAATGCAGTAAATCCCTCCGTTCCAGAATATTTGGTTCATATCATGAATCTTTGGTGCATGTGTGTGCAACCGGGCCCTAAAGATCTAACAAAAGTCTGAGTATAGGCCTACATAGGAATTAGGATTAGCCCATGTGTGAAGTGAGATCACAATTACCTTGTTTGTTTCTTTACGCCATTTAAGATCAGCACGAGAAAAAAAGGCATTACTTCTTCTGTACGGAAAACGTGCAATTTTAATTGGTTGCCAATTCACTATGAGTCCTGTGTATCGTAGCAAGACTGTGCTCTGTGGGAAATAGATGTCGCTTATTGTTTATTTTTCATATGTGTAAGAATTATTATTTGATGCAAATAGTTTAGCTGGCTCAGCCAAAGTTCATCAGATGGCAGCTTAATTTGGCTTACAAAATTATTGGCTGGCGGCAGCTGAAACTCTAAATGGTGCAAATGGCGGCGCATGGTGACGGCTTCGGGGTCTAGGCCACATACCATAACAAACTAATCTCCCATAGCCGAGAAATGCCAGAGGGGTCAAGCTATGTATGTTTCGTTCTAACAACAGACCTCACAAGCATGTGTCCATGCTTTTGTCCTGAGTAAGGGGCTCTTGCTTATGGCGATTGGTGTGTTATGGGCACTGGCTATAGGATAAGAAGGGAGACAAGGTCATCCTGACGCTAGCGCCACCACAAGGTCCACTGGCTCTGCTTCAAACAAGCCACTGGCTCAGCCCTCGGGAAAGCTCTTTGTTTTCTGAAGGGAAGAGAAATAAAGGAATGTGGGGGACAGGCGCTGGAGCTTCCCTTGACAAAAATTATAAAGTCGCCTGTTGCCACAGCGTCCTGTTAGGAAGACATCCCCTGCCTGTGTTTCTGTGTTTGGGGCTCCAGACAAGAAGCAAAACCATGTGGTGTTCTCAAAGCAAAACTGCAGGTTGTCTTACTCAACCGGAATCATTATATTTGCATATTTGTAGCCTATGTGGTCGTCCTCACGTTATCTGTCATTGACTTGGTCTACAGCGTAAAACTTTATCAGGTGACCAGTTGGCTAAAAATGCTTAGTTGTTTGATGCTGTATGAGACATTTTACTGCACAACAAAATGATTACACGTTGGGCTTAGAGGGCAAACTGTACGATTTTACTTGATCTGTAAGACAATAAAGAGACCAAACAGTACGAGAAGGAGTTATAGTGGGCTACTGACTGTTGTCATTACATGAATGCAGATGGGCATTTTTCACAGGTAATGGGGAACTTCCCGTTTCTTCTGTCACAAATGAATGTGCTAATACATGTTGCCTAACAAAACATATACAACAGAAAACGTTCTTCTTAACACATACATTTGCAAAATCTACCGAAATTATTTGTATGTGGTCGTCACGTTATCTGTCATTGATTTGGGCTACAGCGTAAAACTTTATCTAGCTTCATCTAACTAGTTTATCAGGTGACCAGTCGGCAAAAATGCTTGTTTGGTGCTGAATGATACATTTTACTGCACAACAAAATTATTACATGTTGGGCTTAGAGGGCAAACTGTAAGATGTTGCTTGATCTGTATGTTACCTGGCTGATGGGGCACGGGAGAAGCAGCCTGTCAGCGACCATGCCTGCTATCTGAAGACGCTTACTGAACTGCTATGGTGCTGCGCATTTGGCGTGCCCTGCGCGTGACCGCGCGAGTTCACGTGACAAAGGAAGAGAGATAGGCTGGTCGGGTGTGCGCAAGGAGGTGGCTCATTTCGGGGCATTGTTTCAGTCGTTTTTAATGGCTCAAGTTTTCAAAAGATAATTTCAAAACCGACCTCAGTAAAATCTTAATAATATTAATAATAAAAAAAATAAATAAAAAAAACAAGTTTCAAAAGGGCATATTCGTTGATAAAGGGCAAACGTCCTAGTGCTTTAGCACCACTTAGTGTCTATGTATGCACGCCTATGCAAAGCTGTCTCTTTTGCATTCTCAACTAGAGGATCATATTTAGGATAATCAGTATTGGTGGTTACATGTAACTGACTATGGGCTGTATTTTGGGTCACCAGCGCATGGCGTAAAGTTCGTTATTCACCCGTGCAAAGTTGAATTCGGTATTTTACACGTTTATTTTTTAAGCATTGCGCCCAGGGGTGTGGCAATTAACAACCTAGAGAGTGGACTAGCGCATTGTCTAAAAATCGCTATCATACACCACCTAAACCTGGTCAGAAGTCAATGGCGAGTTGTTCATATGCTATTTTAAGAGCGCATGTCAAGTCATATTGGTAGGTGCACACACCATACTTCTATCATTCATGAACGCACACCAGCGCACGTCCATGCAAAGCATTACAAATTGCATGATTACAATGGGAAACACAATTAGAACAAAGATATTACGAAATACTGTACATCTCATGATGAGTAGTTATTCACCATCATTTGCAAATTGGTAATGACGGTTAAAAGTGATTAGGGGAGAGGCGAGAGACACGTATGGAGCACAGCTGAAGACGCACTGTCACGAGATATAAGCAACTCCTCTGCAGGATAAATGTTGTTTTATTCAGTCATTTGAGCAATATTAGGGTAAGTGTTGCTTTTTCCAGCCTATGTTTTCGGTGGTAACACATTGTCAGTCAATAGTGAAAGTAACTGCATATAACTGTCTTGTTGTTGACTGACTCCTTGGTGAAGTTAGTTTCACTTTGCCAGTGAGTTCAAATAGACGAGTGCAAATGCGTGAAGGCTATGCTAGGTTTTAGTAAAGCATGGTTTAAGAATGACTATTCTATACAGTCTCGCAAGCAGCCTCCTTCAAATGCGCCTTTGAATGCTAAAATACCGATGCATTTATTTGACATATCGCGCGTTGCGCCGTTGAAGATATAGAGTGCAGTGTCATAAAAAGTTCTCTGCAAGTAGAAAGTCTGTTCTGTACTGTAAAACTTAATGTGAGAAAGTTACCAGAAAGGAATGGAAGTACACAGAGTGCAGTGAGATTCAAAAGTTTACAGATGCCGTGTTCCTTAGCAACTTAAACCAGCTATAGATCACTGACCTCCATAGCCTATTATGCTTCTTGCTGTCACTTTTGAATATGCCCATGAAAGTTAAGGGTCATCAGTTCCAATGTTAAGAAGGCTTGGAAATCTTTGCGGTGGTCGGCAGGGTGATTTTAAATGCCTAATTAAGCCGGCAGTGGTAGCCTATAGCCTTGTATTTCAGTCCTCCCACAAGACAAACAAGGCTTTCCACACATTTCACACAACGTTAGCGGTGCTTTTTGCTATGCATACTGTTCACTGCAGACTAATGGCATTGCAGGTGCAGACAGGAGACTTGGGAACAGAGCGAGGCCAAATGTAAGTCAGATATATTTCAATACTCGGTTTAACGAGTCTCTTTTAGCTCATGTGCAATATGTCATGTTTTATTAACACTATAACATCAACTTTACTGCCATTCTTACTACAACATGCATACAGTGCAAGTAATTGACCTGTCGCTAAGCCCCGCCCCCCATTGTTACCGTGTGAAAACTCGGACAAACAAACCAGACTTGATTAGAAATACACTGTGGACAATGGCAGCTGACAGTATATGAAAGCAGGCTTTGAGGACGTTTTGGTGGTTAAAGGATTTACTTTCCTCCAGAAGCTATCAAAAGGGACTTAATTATGCTATGGAGGGGTGTATTAAAAACTTTAGAATACATACAAGGTGACAAGCAGTTGTGGCGAGTAGCCGTGCAAATCACCGTGCAAAAACCACTGACGTTAATGCTAGCATTGTTTCCTATGGAGTTGTCCGAGCTGATGTCCGAGTCCCGTTGAGGCTGGACTGTCATTGGCTCATTAGCGTTCTAAGGGTGGCGCTTAGCGACAGGTCAATTATACCATAGCACCATGTAACAATACATGTTTTCTTTTAGATATATCTAAAGTCCTCTTGTCTGGTATAGGTCTATTTCATATGCTTTCTCATTAGTAGATTGAGATGCTAACAGTATTACACTGAGAGGGAAAACACTTTAAAGGTTGTATCAGCGATTTCAGGCCCAAAAAAGGCCCAAACATAAATGATCACATTCATCTAATCTTTCCTAATGATCCGCTAGCTGCCTGGGGGTCATCCCTATGTTCCCCGGGTCCTATGTTCCCCACTCGGGGTTAAGGTTAGGGTTAGGATTATGGTTATGGTTAGGGTTTTAAAAAAGGGTCCTATGTTCCCCGGTCCCATACTGTACAAAGCGGGGAACATAGGACCTGGGGAACATAGGACCCGGGAAACATAGGTACGCTCCTGCTGCCTGCCTCATAAGTAGGCCGTCAAAAAAACGCGTCTCTGTAGGCAGCCTATAGGCTCCGAGATCTGTACACAAAAACAATTGCTACCAACAAGTGTTGCCAACCACTCAAAGGCAAAATAAAGTGTCCCAACCAATAACCGACGAGATGCGCGTTTAGGAGAGTTTCAATTGCACGGGAGGGAGGGGGAAGGAGTAGCGAACAAGCTCTCTGTTTAGATAGATAGATAGATAGATAGAAATTCAAGGTCTCAGTAGCATACAGACATCACACACAACATTCACTAACAGCAGAAAAAAGTAATTAAAAGTATATAATATAAAAAACACAACTAAGCAATAAGGACAGTAGAAGATAAAGAATATACTAAAATACAAATTATACTAAATAACACTAAATCTAAATCAAGTCTAAAAACAGTATCCACATAGTGGGTGATTAATCATGAGGCGCTTGCAATGACTGAGGCAGGGACTGAGCCTGTGATTCTCTGTGCATAGTAAGGTAAGGTGCTCTGTGTGAGTGAGTGTCATGGAGATGGTGCAAATGAGTAAGTCCAGTGCAACAGTGCAAGAATAAAGTCTGGAGACCAGCTTAAAATAAATATGGACATATAAGAGAGTAGGCAAGGTAATAAAATAAAAAACTATAGAAAAACTATATCTATATAGTTATAACTATATTAAGTAAAGGTATAAGTGTGGCCACAATCTGGCTGTGGAATGGAGGGAGGGGTTATGCATATGTGCTAATATAGCACGCAAACAGTGAGGCAGTAAGACAGTGGTAAAAAGTGGCTAGTGGACAGACAGTACCCAAACATGGAGAGGCAGACAGACTATGCGGATAAGTCTATCTCTCCTCTTCCCTTAAAGTGAAGCATTGAACAGTTCAATGGCCCTGGGGACAAATGACTTCCTCAGTCTGTCTGTTGTGCAAGGCAGTGAGCGAAGTCTCCAGCTGATCAGGCTCTTCTGCTTTACAATAGTGCTTTGGAGTGGATGACACTCATTGTCCAAGATGTTGATCAGTTTGTTCAGGGTCCTTTTGTCAGAAATTGAAGTGATGCACTCCAGTTCAGTTCCCACTACAGAGCCAGCTTTCCTTACCAGCCTGTCAAGTCTCCCAGCATCCTTCTTCTTTGTGCTTCCTCCCCAGCATACCACTGCATAGAAGAGGACTCGGGCAACAACAGACTGGTAGGTAACATCCTGAGGAGCTTGCTGCACAAATTGAAGGACCACAGCCTCTTGAGGAAGTACATCCTGCTCTGCCCTTTCTTGTAGAGTGGCTGACCAGTCCAGTTTATTGTCCAGGTGGAGACCCAGATACTTGTAGGTGCTTACCACCTCCACATTGACCCCATCAATGGAGACTGGTAGCAGAGCGGGCTTAGACCTGCGGAAATCCACCACCATCTCCTTGGTCTTTGAAGTGTTGAGTTGAAGGTGATTGAGTTTGCACCATTGCACAAAGTCCTCCACCAGGCTCCTGTAGTCTCTTGCTCGTCCCTGATACACCCCACAATTGCAGTATCGTCAGAAAACTTCTGCATGTGGCATGACTCGGTGTTGTAGCAGAAGTCAGATGTGTACAGAGTGAACAGGACTGGAGAGAACACAGTTCCCTGTGGCGCTCCGGTGCTGCTGATCACAGTGTCAGAGAGACAGTTCTTTAGTCTGACGAACTGTGGTCGCTCGGTCAGGTAATCTGTAATCCAGGTTACACTGCAAAAAATGAAATCTAACCAAGTGTTGATAATCTTATATTAAGATCAAAAAATCTATTTGGTATTGATTTTAGTATGAAAAGACTTACCTAGCGCTCTCTCGAAAGATCATTTTGACTTAATTTAAGAAGACTTTGACTTATTTTAAGCAGTCTTATCAAGACAAATTTGCTCAACGCACTGGCAGACAAATTTGCTTGTTTTTAGGACAAATTTGCTTAAAGCACTGGCAGACAAATTTGCTTGTTTTCAGGATGAGATGTCTTAATTTAAGAAAAGTCTGACTTATTTTAAGTCAAATGATTTCATGAGAAAGTGCTAAGTAAGTGTCTTTATACTAAAAACAATACCAACTATTTTTTTTATCTTGATATAAGATTAATAACACTTGGTTAGCTTTTGTTAGATAAGCACTTTTTGCAGTGTACCGGGTGAGCGTCCACACCCATCTGCAAGAGCTTGTCTCCCAGTCTGAGGAGTTGGATGGTGTTAAAAGCACTTGAGAAATCAAAGAACATGATTCACAGCACTTTTCCCCTTGTCTAGGTGAGAATGTGTCCTGTGTAGAAAATAAGTGATGGCATCGTCCACGCCCACTTTCTCCTGGTATGCAAACTGTAACGGGTCTAGTGCATGGCGTACCTGGGGTCTGAACATACCTAAGACCAGTCGCTCCATTGTCTTCATCACATGTAATGTTAGTTAGAGCGACAGGTCTGTAGTCATTAAGCTCACTAGGTTGTGGGACGGGGGTGAGACATGATTTGTTTGAACATCAACAGAAATGATAGCTTCAGCGAAAGTTCTACTAGGAAGACTCGTAGCGTAGCCTTTACTCCTCCCATGCTTACACGGAGCCAATCTTAGCTTTGCCTACTTTTCGGGAAAGGACTGCAATCTGATCATTCACTCATTCAATCAGCGCTAGCCTATAGGAATTCAGTGGGCTCTTTAAATATGTACCACCTAACACTGCTTCTGCTTCTCAGTACGCCGACTTTGACGTCCCCTCCACCTCCCCTCCAGCCACCTCTGCCTGCAGTCCACGTCCATTGGGCATGGTCTGCCTACCACATCATTTTCCTTCAGCCACCGCCACCAGTTGGTCTCCGTCTCGACGTGGGGGGTAGGCTCCCCGACCCCTGCCTTCATCCATCGGCAGGAGACGAGATCCGCTCATCGCTGGACGGATCCGAGACGGGGCCTACGCCAAAGACTGTTACCTATTCAGGACTCTTTATCATGCTTGTATCCAAGCTGTTCCGTTACTAATTAAATTGTTAACTGATTCTATTCTGTCTACTGAGTCTTTCTGGTAGAAGTAATGTTGCCCCACCATCGCTGATACAACCTTTAATGTAGGGGCACATGAAAATGCATAAGTATGGCTCTTATTGGGATTCAGCACAAGCAGTTCCCCCAAAATACTCGCTAAATCTCTAGATATTTACCAGACTGCATGATTCAGTCCACAGGAGCCTCTGCCAGGGTCACTGGCCTAATCCAATGTACTGTCCATCCTCTCCTCTGCTCTCAATCTGCTTGTCATCTGATCAGTAGCAGTCTTCTGCTCCATTTTCTTGTTCTCCTCTCGGTGTTGTTGTTGTGGGTCGGCCCAGAGGGGGTAGGATTCCCACCTCCACTTTGGTAGCTAGGCAACCACTCTACGTCTGTGATAGGCAGTTAGGACTCATACCCACACCTCTGCAGCCTCATGGGGCGGACCCAGGCGTATTCTATTGGGCTGCTGGAATAGTGTGTTTGTGTGTGTGTGTGCGTGATTGTGTTTCTCCTCTCTTTGTCTCCACCTTTCTGCCCCACTCCTTTCTCTGTCTCTGTGTGTATCTGTGTGAATTGTGTCCACCCTTGGAATTATATTGGAGCTGCTATTTTCAACATGTTGGCAAAATCGATCCCATTGATTAGCTCTGCCTAAGTAAGTTTAGTAGTACTACATTTACTCTTAAAGGAATGGTTCGCTTTAAACACAACCTAGGGTCTATTTATAGATGAGTGTCCAAGGAGCTTATATTAAGGCATGTTTATGTAGTCAGTTCTTTACCTTAGTTTGTCCTCTGGCAGCTTTGAGCAGATTTGGATGAACTTCGATACAAACATAATCCAATTATCTGTAGGGACCCTCTTCACACTACCAACAAGTGCAACGCTAGTTCACACTACCAACGAAGTGTAACACTATTTTGAGACTTGTCAGTGGTTTGAAAATAACAATTTATTTTGACGTGGCTCCATGTCCGCTGCTACAAGCTATAAGGCATTTCATCTCTGATGCAAACAACGGTCTAGCTCAGAACTCCTCCGATTAACGTAATTTTGTTCCCAAACAAAGTTTGAACTCATTATCATTCATATATAGACCCTAGGTTGTGCTTACAGCAAACCATCCCTTTAATAATGCCTTTGATATTTTCCATAGCACTCTAATGAAGATCAAATGTATCTTCGCTCTTGGTGAATCAATCAAAGCCGATTGTACACAAATCACATTTGCTCTTCTTGTAATAAACATAATGTTATATTATAAGGCTGTTTTTGATGTTTTTATTTTACTTGATTATAGGGAAACCATAAAGGCAATTACTTTTAAGAAACAAATTAGTTAATAAACTAAACCTAACCAAATGTAACTAAATTAAACTAAATAGTTATCATTACTGCACAATTAATCATTAATACAGTGTTTTATGGACATTATGGGCCAAATTACGTGAACTCTGTACCCTGTTTAAGTTTGTCTCATAAGCAAGTACATGCATGTCCCACACACTGAGATGGCTGATGAGCTGAAATGTGCTGGGCAGAGGCTGTAGAGGCAGAAGGCTGTGTGTGTGTGTGTGTGTGTTTGTGTGTGTGACAGGCCCAGGCAGTGTACTGCACCGCGACATCATTTCATTAGGCTGCCGAATGTGCATTTATTACGTCTTTCACAAATGACTTAAAATACACAGAGGGCCCCCGCTAACAGACCTGGGCGGCACATTGTGTCACTGAGCGCATCTTGTTATGGATAATTAATAACCTTCACACACACACACACACACACTTGCACACTGCACCAGAAACTTGAGACTGACGTGCTGTCTTGTGGATTGTCTGAGTAAATGGGTATATCTCTGCATGTGAGTAAATGCATGAATGTCTGTGTGTGTGTGTGTGTGTGTGTGTGTGTGTGTGTGTATACTGTACATCAATGTCTTTGTGTATTTGTGCGTGAGAGAGAGTGTGTGTGTGTGTGCGTTTGTCTATGTGAGCGTTCATAGCATCATTACCATGGAAGGAATCCGATTCACACCCAAGGTGCCATGTAGCACCAGAATAAGAGCACGGCTGCTGCCGAGGCGGCTTAAAAGGAGAGAAATGGGGGAAATTATGAGACGATGAGCAGAGGAAACCCATGGAGACGAAGGCATGGGTGCTGAGAGGAGCAGAAGAGAGAGAGAGAGAGGGGGAGAGCGAGAGCATACGGGGTAGAGCGAGAGATAAGGTAGTATTGTGTAAAGAAAGGAGAGGATGTGAGAGGTAGGCAGGGGAGGGGGGTGAGAGGAAAGAGAAAGGGTGAGGCAGTAGAGAGACACTGCAAATAGAGGTGAGAGGGTAAGAAAGGGGAGAGGAATGACAGGCTCATGGAAAGCAGTGTGAGAAAACAGATGTGATCTGAATGGGAGATAATGGACAATAATATGTCATGTAATGTGTGTGTGTTTGAATGTATGAGAATTTTGATATGTGTGCAGTACTGTATTTGTGCTTAAATGTGCATCTGTACCCATATGTGTATCTGTGTGTGTGTGTGTGTGTGTGTGTGAACATATGGCCCTTGCGGTCAATACCCACACGCAGGATGAGCAACTAGGACTCACTGAGGTGTAGCGATAATGGGGTGAAGACACAGCAAGCAAACATGGATTTTGGTGGAGAGTGCTGTTGTATTTACAGTGCAAAAATAGTACCTACAAATAACAAACAAAAATACTTGACAAAAAGAAACCAACAGGTTATTCAAAACAATAGCACAATTCACCGTATACAACCTCTCATCAAGTTGGCACTCTCAAGACTCTCACTCACACAAGACTTCTCCCAGACCTTCTCTTCCAAGACTTCCTCAAGACTGAGCTAAAAGCCCGGGCTTTAAATAAAGCCAACCAATTAACTGAGGGGCATACTATTATGACTGGGGGGCATGGACAATACATACATAGACAATACATACATTGACAATTGTAGACAGACATCGGAAGATAAAAAAGACAAGTGCCTACTAATTACATGCCATATATTTCTAATGAAATAATAACACTATAAGACAAACATTTATTTAAAATGGGGAGAAAATCCACCCCCACACAATTACGCACATTCTCTTGTGCCAATCAGGGAATAATTACCCAATTGTATAGGGAGTTAAAATGCGTGTGTGAGGGTGTTTCCACGTTTGTATGTGTAGGAAAAATAGTCAGTTTAAATATTTCGGGACTCTCTCTTCACAGTGTCCATCCCCCATATGTGACAGTGAGACAGAAATCAAAAGACAGCCTGCGAGAGACAGACAGACAGACAGACAGACAGAGAGTGGAAGACAGTGGAGGAATGCAGACTCCCCCGTCCTGCCCCATGTTCCTCCGGGACAGACAGATGCGTAGGCGCCATGTTAAGGAGGAGGGCACACTTGCTGAATCTCCAGCTCCCCAAGTCACCCGCTAATTGTTCCCATGGGTGGGTGAGCATGATGGGGATGCCATAATGGGTGCTGCAGAGACCCACGGAGGCCATCCAGCTAATGAGCTCTCCCTTCCCAGAATGCCCTGCTGCTCCCGGACGCATTCAAGCTGGTAGTCAGGGTAAGTGGTCACACTGGCCGTGTGTTTAGATTCCGTTGGCTAAAATGTCTGGGATAATAACACATAATAAGGTTGTGTTGAAAAGGTGACCTCTAACTGGGCTTTTAGCAGAAGCCATTTTTGATTGGTTGTACTCATAGGTAGAAGGTGCACATGGAGGCTTACGGGTGTGTGTGTGAGTGAGTGAGTGAGTCAGAGAGAGAGAGAGATAAATAGAGAGGTGTACATCAAACTCAAATTCAATTTCATGTATAGGACAAACATGGAAACAAAACAAAAAAAAACATCATGATCAACATGAGCCCTGAGAAAAGATTGATTGAGTGATTTGGTTTATTTGTATCAGGGACCATATGCTAAACACATTAACATCAATCTCACAAGTGAAGAGAGAATATGCTTTATATCCAATTATAACTATAGGCCTAAGATCATTTCCATCTTTCGTCCCTTGGCAGGTAAAGTAGGATAGAGGCCGCACTATGCATATACTTTTTTTTTAACATAATGTGAAAAGTCTGGGCAGGTTTGTAGGTGCACACAGAAAGCTTATTTAGGTCTTTAATGGCTTTATAGGAGAAGGTGGATTGTGCAAATGCGGAGCTTTGTGAAGGGATGCTCCAGTCGTCCCCAGAGGCAGACCTTGAAGCTTGGCTCGTTCGCTCGGAGCTGAACAAATCTCCTCAGCGGAGGAGGCGTAGCGTTCTGGGCTGACAAAGTCTGTGCACTAAACGGACATCTGAGTACAAAACCAAATGATCAAAATCTCACATTTTATATTCATCCAGTAGACCACAGTGGTGATACTGTTGTGATATTCCACCCAGTACTTTAAGAGCTTGTCTATGAAGAGCTATGGTATTGTTTATAAGAGGTGTTTAAGGGATCTCACTGAAGTGGACTGAACCTCAGCTGTGTGAACATCAGGCTGAGAGAATCCTTGTCTACCCTAATGATACAGGATGGTAAGCTGATGGGAAAGTGCCTGTGACTGGTTAGGCTACGTAGAGGACAACATGTTATTTTTGTTTTGTCTAATAGTTCCACATCCCTGGGGCATGCTCACAAATAAAGTATCAGAATTCACATGGCTTTCCACTGATGCTCCATGTTATCCAGATGATGAAAACTAAACGGACATGACTCATTTCCCTACCATTGTTTGGACCACGTCATGTGCTGCTTCTTGTTATTTTTCAGCCTTTCAACCAAAGATTCTAGAACAGAGCTCTGTTCTAGAATCTTTGCTTTCAACTACATCTGATGCATGCCCATCCTATTAGTCTCAGTAACTCATTGGGGACTATTCTGTTGTGGTGTTTTTGTTGTTGTTTATGTCTTTTGGTATATTGTTAATTAGTCTTCTATGCTGGTGGTTTTATTTTGGAAGAAAGAAAATCACCCTGTTGATAGTTTGCCATTCTGTCACCCTATCTATGGCTTGACTAGCGTAGCTCCCTATACTGTAAGTAATATAACAATAAAATAATCACTGAAACAGTGAAATCCGGTGGTCCTCTTTTTATCATAAAAGTGTTCCTGCATTTCAATAAGCGGCAGAGACTGGCAGTCAGTGTGAAGTCCAGGCAGAAATAAAAAGGCTGACATATTGAAAATGTTCATTCTCTTTGTCAAGATCTGAGCGTTGTCAAGGTAATGCGCCTGTCTGCATGAAGCCCTGCAGCAAAATCACTACCAGCTGGCCAAATCCCCTTCCCCAAGCTGAATGATATTACTTTTTTTTTTCTTAGAGCTTTTTTTTTTCTCTCAAGAAATGGTTGGCGGTTCACTGGACTGCCTGCAAAGTTAATTTGCCACGGAACATAAAAGGAAGGCGCTTGCCTGCATCTTTGGGTGCTGGGGGAAAACGGAAGGTGGAAGATAGCAGAAGCTACCGTTAGGACCACCCATTGAGCCTGAATCCATTTCCTCATGTTAATTATTCACTGTTGATTTAATCTCTGCCGACTGAATCACTATATCTCAATTTCTATCCTCAGCTTTTTTTCTCTTCGTTTCGCTCGCTGCCTTTTCCATTGACATCTTTGTTTTGTGAGGGATTTCACATTTGTTTTAAATTAGTAATTTATTCGGAATTCATCTGTGGTTGGGGCTAATTCTTTAAAACACTCATTCAAAAGATTCCCTAGTCTCCATTGTAGCAGTCAGAAAGTATGATGGGGGGAAAAAGACACATTAAAATGGCCGCCTAAACTTCCTGCAAATCTTGAGCTTCCACTGGCATGTAGAGATTATTCAACATGAGTGTTGTGAGGTAATCAAACATTAACATATGCACATTTAACTCTACAAACCATTTTATCCGCCTTTTCCATTACCCCCGACACTTCTCATACATGTGAACAATTAATTAATATTTTGGTGGACAACAAAACAATTAATTAAAGTCACAACTAAATCATGTTTTTTTTTTCATTCAGCTGCGTACAGTAGTGTCTTCAATTGGAAACAATTCGTCTTCATTAGAAGAGAATGGCCTAATGGAGTCTAATCGAGACAGGAGACGACTCGGAGTTGGGTGATGAGTGTGAGTGTGAGCGGCACTAACCGTCTGAGGAGAGTCTGGAGTGTGACATGCGGAGGCATTCATTCTCACCCTGTCTTTTCAGAACATCTCTCTCTGTGGAGATGAACAGGCACCGCCCTCGCCATTTATCAGGCCCTGAATGGATGGGGGAAAAATAAATTGGTTTGGGCGGGATATGTGCTGAGATATCTAATGACAGTAGAAAAGCATAGAGAGAGAGAGAGGGAGAGAGAATGCATGTGGTGGCTGCTGTAGGCTAATTACTCATTTTGGGCTCTAGTTGGAGACTCCTTGGGCAAAGGACTGACTAATCTACTGGCAAATGAGACAAGCGCCTCAGTCAGGCTGCCAGCTCGCCGCGAGGAAGTGAGTGGCCCGACATCCCCTGTGATAAAGCACCAACTATAGACTTTGTTTTTCAGCCCAGACCTCTCTCTCTCTCTCTCTCTCTCTCTCTCTGTCTTTCTCTCTCTCCTCTGTAATAGTGCTGTCTTTACTGAGAATTACACAGAAGAGCAGAGGAGGAGGAGGAACACTGATGAATGGGTTGAACTGAAAATGCATTTCGCTAACAGCGCTAACCTCTGGCTGGTAGCCTGGGACATCTCTATTTGGGGCCATGGTTGAGTCTTGAGTCAGCATTGTGCCAGTTCCAGCAAACATGTCTAAATCACCTCAAAAAGCCACAGAGTGCCATCCCAAAAATGGACTATGTTTCATTTTGTCTGATTTCTTACCAGCGATGAAGAACATTTATATGAACTTACGAAACCGCTAACTACTTTAGTTAGATTCATTTCACACCTCCTCAGCAGCAGATGGCTGTGACTTTATCACCACTGGGCGTCTTTAAATGGATATGATTGACATTAAAATCATGTAGTACAGCAACTTTATAGCCTCACACAAATATAGCAGTGCGCAGGCGCATGGCTAAGGGCGGGAGTGCGACTCTTGACAGTGAAAAATGTTTCCCGTGGCTTCTGTCCAGCTGCACACCTGGCCTGCCTGCAGTCCGCTGCAATTCTTCCTTTCATTCCTCTTTCTTTTTCTTTCTTTCTTTCTTTCTTTCTTTCTTTCTTTCTTTCTTTCTTCTGTTCTTCTCTTTCTTTTCTTTTTTTGTTCTGTTGTTTTTCCTACATTGTGCTGATGGCACACAGGGGTCACACGGGCAGTGGAATGCGGGGAACAGCTGGGCCGGGCCCTGTGGCCGTCTCTTGGAGCGAAACACATGGCGTGCCAGCCAGGGAATGTCCCTGAGCTGAGCGAAGCGCCCTTGAGAAGACTCTCTCTCTCTCTCTCTCTCTCTCTCTCTCTCTCTCTCTCTCTCTCTCTCTCTCTCTCTCTCTCTTCGTCATGTTACCTGTTGACATGCAGGGCAAGCAGACTCGTCCCTGGCTGAGCCACAGTCTCCATTATGTCTTCCTGTCTAGCAGGCACCCCCCCACGCTCGGGTCACCTGAGGGCTTCTGTTATGTTGGCTCAGTGGAAGAAAAGAGAAATGCAAATAGCAATTCATCAATGCAGGGAGGAGGTTCTGCTCCAGAAATGAAAGCTACGACATGCTCTGAATTGAGAACTTCGTAACTGAGTTTAACAAACTTGGACCATGAAAGTGTACACATTCTTTTGCACTTTGTTTGAAAATTTATAGGAAGGATGATGACATTTGTTAGTCAGATTATTGTCTGTCTGACATTGACTATGCATGTACAATCAGAGAGAATGTTTTCCCTGAGATGGCCGGTCTGCAAGGACAACAATGACAGGGCATGCAGCAGAGCACATCCCGTTCGTTCCCTCAGTAGCCTCAGGCCCATGTAGCTGCATGATAAGACTGGTCTGAAATCAGTGTGAAAAGAGGAGCCAAGCGTGTCAGTCAGGGCCACCCGCCACACTGGGCTCCTCTGCCTGATGGGGATTTCATGAGCAAACTGGCCAATCCTGATCCCCATGGCCTCTTCTGACATACTAGTGGTCTCTACTGCATCATGCCCTCATGTCTCCAAGCAAGAGCACATTCTGGAACTACCTCTATAAACATACCAAATGTCCTTTTTTTTAAGCGGAAAGCCACAGACAAAACAGCAGAGAGTGAAGTACAACTTCAGCGGGAGAGCTGCAGGAGCAAGAGCTGTGAGTATTGTGAGTTTGAAGAACAGCAGGAGCAAGAGCTGTGAGAATTGTGAGTTTGCATTCATGTGTGGGATGGTGCAGTGTGTGGTGTATGTACTTTTAATCTCCTTTGGAACTAACTATGAGACAACAGATGTTCTTCTACCTAAACATCCACCCATGCAAATATGTACTGTGTATATATATATATATATATATATATATATATATATATAACAAGGCACCACATTCTGAGTCTGTCTGTTACGAGAGGGGAGGCAGTGCTGTGGTTGTACACTGACTGATGAGTAGTGCAGGAGACTGAAATAAATGGACTGTTTATCAAACATTAAATAGGCGTCTGGATCTGGCTGGAACAGCAGTGGATGGGCACACCCTCACCCTAATGATAATGAAACAGCACCAGCAGAGTGGACACGGCCTGGCCGTTTGAGCCCGGGCAAGGTAGATCCATGATCAGCTCATCGTAGAAGAGACATTATCGTGTAATTGAAACCTTGGCTGGCATCCATCTCGCCGGCGACTAGACCAGGCTAATGCCTTGGGAACACTCGTTGCAGGCACTGAAAAAAAAGGACATCTGTCCAGGTCTATGAGGGGTGGAGAGGGGAACTGAATTAACTTTATGACGGCAAACAAATGTGCCCATTAGTGGAGCCTCTGTCCCTAGTGAGCACTGTGCAGGAGAGACCCAGGTGCAGTCTGCTAGTTAGTAAAACAGACTCCATAAAATGTAAGCGACTGCCGGCCATTGTGGTCAACTGTGGGGGCGGCCAGCTGAATGACAGCAGAGGCAGCCAGTTTGTATCAACTGTACACAGAGAAGAATACCAATTGAGGAAGCATTGGAAACAGGCTGAACTTGTTGGCATCAAAAGCCACAGACACTGTCGATATCAAAGCATTTGCATGTGAAAAGGGGTCATATTATTTTAGATCTGCAGTACGTGTCCATCTTGTGTTCCAAGGGGATTCGTCTAATGAAGGGTTTTGAAACAGACCGCTTTGAAGAGATTTTAAAAAGTGCTATATAAGGAGGCGAAGGAATGGTATCTGCCTCTTTCTGGACAGAGTTATTTAGGGACAGGGTTGAACTTGACTTGACCCAAAATTGCTTTGTTGTGTGAGACGAGGTCCTGTCAAAGATAGCCCACATTTATGCATAGTCTTTTCTCTGTGTAGAAGGGCTTGCAAAGTACAGTATAATATACCCAATTAATTGTGTTGTCCCCAATTCCAATCAAAGTTTTCTGTTGAATTCAGCAAAAATTCTCCTCTCATTCCTTCAGATGTGGGTGCATAAAAAAGAAACAAGAAAGCAAAATGGCCTACTGTAGTTTAGACAAAGTTTCTTAGACCAAACCGTAACCTATTCCAACCAAACAACAATTGTTTCAGGAGTGGTGCAGAGAGGTTGTATTTGATTGGATATTGAGATATGTCAACAAATTGCAAGAACCAAGGCATTTAACTCCATAATTATGCTTACATGATTAATGCCCTTTATTTTTTTAGTTGGCAATAGTAACAGCTGTAGATCATGGAATTGCTGTCTTTTTTCACTTTTACCTCTTCTTTATAATATATATATATATATATATATATATATATTGAAACGGAATTGCAATGTACATACTATGCATGCAATGTTTTACTTTGCATGCATAGTATGTACATTGCAATTCCATTTCAATTCTAGTTTCATGTTTTTAAAACCACTAGGATTTTGGAGAGTATTCCTTTCCTGAGACCAGCGAATCTGCCTAAAATATTACACATATAATACAAAAGCAAAGTAGTGGAAGGAGGCTGAACAAAATAGCTGACTGGGGAAGCAGCAAGCAGAGCAAGTGGCGAGCATCAGCGTTTTGAATAATGGAACAGAGACCGCAGACCCCCTGGTGTCTGCACATGTAGAGATGAAATAATTATGTTTCTTAGGCGGTGCTTGAGATCCAGGTGCTCGAAACATTATGGGATATATACGATCGCTGCCAGGCCAGGGGTGTTTGACTTATGCAAGCACATTATGGAACATTTGGTGGTCCCCATTAAAGCCTGGTTTCACACAATTTATTTGGGTTGGGGTAACTGTGCAGCTGTATTCTGTGGGTATATGATTCCGCTGCATTGTAAGTTCTCCGTGGCTTGTTGAGGGGGCGGCTGCACTGTTAGAATTCCAGCTTGCAGCTTACAGTACAAACTGTAACTTCACTGCTGTTAGGGAGAGTTACCAAGCTAGTGTATGAATTACACACGATGAATGCCATTGTGAGAGTCTTTGTGCGGTGGTGCATACTGTATGGTCAGACAGACTCAGCACGCAACAAAGCCTCAGGAAATATATCACCTTATCAGTTGTCATGGCATGTGAAATGGCAGCAAAATAAAAATAAGGATGGGAGCAGTCGTTGCATTCCAACTAGGAGTACCAGCCAACCCCGGCTCCACTCATAGAAATGAAGTTGGATTTTCCAGTAGTGTCACTGGGGTTATTTGTTAATAACCTGATAAAATATTCCTGGAAGTATTTATTCCGCTAACATCAAAGCATGCTCGGTGGAAATCCAGGGAATATTCATCATTGTGTCTCTCAAGCAGCCTGCTGCATTGCCCTGACTTCAAAGAGATTTTAAATGTCATAGCGGGTCTTATTCAAAAAGGATTATTGAAGGATATCACACATCTTTAGCAGAAGGAGAGACAGTGAGCGAGAGGGAGAGTATGGCTTATATATGCCTAAAAAAGCATTTGGATATAAATAAAACATTGGGAATTAATAAGGAAGAAATACCAGACGTCATATCCTGATATTCAAAAACAATGGGAAACATTGTCTATTCTTCTCCAATTGAATGAGAAGGTTATCTTCTCCACTTGACAAAAATAGGTTTCCATAATGTGCTGTAGTATAAATGTGATGATGTACTAGAAACACTTTTTTATTGGCTGCTGTTGTAGGTCCAAATGACTGGCCAAAATGAAATAGCTAATTACTTTATGAATGGACAAATACTGATGGATGCAGAATCAAGAAGGAAAACCACGCCAAGATATACTTAGCTGCGTATGTACACTAGTAGACCTGATGTACACTAGTAGACCTGATTAAGCTAAGCTAACTGTTGATAGGCTGGCCAGACTGAGGCGGTCAATTGGCTAAAGGGGCGGGTACCAGGTCTGCATAGAAATGAGTGTCTGGACACTCTTAATGCCCCAAGACTTATTGCCTTAAAGGATATTGAGTAGCAGTGTGTGTGTGTGTGTGTGTGTGTGTGTGTGTGTGTGTGTGTGTGTGTGTTATGCGTTTGTGTGTATGTGCAAATATGTGTGTATATCTCTGTGTTATACAGAGAGAATGAGAGAGAGAGAGAGAGAGAGAGAGAGAGGAGCACAGCCCCATAGCATTTCTCCTCACTCACATCGCCTCAATCACATAAAAAGCAGCCACCTCTTCAGTGTTTCTGTGACAACCCTTGAGTCCATCTGACATCAACAGGAGAACAAACCCCAAGCTGGACCAAAGGAAAGGCCCTTCACAATCCACTGGCACACACAGGACACTGGGTTTGTCATTGCTGCCAAGAAGGCATGCATGATTGATGTCGTTATTCAGACAGGTAATTGGCTGTGACTGAGGTACAGTGATTTGACGAATCCACATCACAGGTAAGCTGCCCTGGCCCATTTCTGCACTAGACATTTTTCAATATCAACACTTGGTGTACGTTTATGAGTAATTTCAGGCTCCATCAGAGAGACTGAGGACAGATGAATGGATTGGCTGCCGCTGTCACCTTTTCACCCTGACAGAAAACCAGCGAAGGCCAGGGCACTGCATGGTGGAGTGGCAGCATCGGTCTCTCTCTCTCCCAAACCACATAAGGGGCCCAGTGCCCACAGGGAGCAGAGCTCGAGTTCATTTCCTGAACCCCCTCCCCATTTCTCTCCCACTCATTTCCTATCTACTCTACCGTTTTGTCAATAACAACAAGAAAAGCCTACAAAATAAGTCTTTTACAAAAAATGTGTCAAAGTGTAGGTTTTATTTCAGTGGCAGGAGACAGTCAGCCCCACACACACTCTCACCCACACACACCCACACACACACACACACACACACACACACACACACTCACTCACTCACTCACTCACTCGTATGACCTCTAGAGCACTGGATTGGGAATTTGCCATTTTCAAGACAACATTAATGTGATGTGTGGGGCGACATGCATAGGAATGCGAGTGGGAAAAGTCTGCTAAAATGAATTTTGCACACACTGCGTAGGTCTGGATGAAGCACTTTATCCTGTCATGCTTTTTAAACATGCTTTTAGTGCCAAGTGGAGCCTAGAGGAACCGCCACACATGAACAAACGCTGCTCTAACTGTACGGAATTATGGGTATTATTATGGGGTGTTGTCCAGTTCACATACTGTATGCCACTCACAGCTCACCAGAGAATCTTTTTAGAGTTCATTTAATGTATTTATTTAATAACACTGTTCCACACTTTAAACTGGAACATGTAGGTCAGATAGTTGCTGCTAGTAGTTACTGCTCTTAGCCTTATGTGACTCCATACTTTCATAACGGCACCAATTGATGTCATTTAGGTCAAAAACATAAATGTACACATCCACAGGTAGTTTCTCTTTAAGGACCAATCAGGGCAATTGCCAACATATTTTTTACCATATTTTCATTGACTGATATTAGTCCATTCCAACTCTTAAAGCTAAAGTAAAAATCAATGTAAATGTCTTGCTACCACACACATACTGTGGTTTTGACACATTACAGAAAGTCTGTGCGTCTGTGTATCCGAGTGCTCTTGCAGGGCGAGAACTCATTTGATTCTATCAGCCTTACACTACAAATGCAGCATTTTCCTTCTGTTTTGGCATGTTACCCACCACCTTATTAGTACTTAATAAACCTGTCAGAGCTCGGTTTCAATCTACAGCTCGGAGTGTGTTCTGACTTGTGTGTGTGTGTGTGTGTGTGTGTGTGTGTGTGTGTGTGTGTGTGTGTGTGTGTGTGTGTGTGTGTGTGTGTGTGAGTGAGTGTGTGTGTGTGTGTGTGTGTGTGTGTGTGTGTGTGCGTGCGTGTGAGTGTGTGTGTTGTATATTTCTCACATCAAACGCCTGGGTGGCCCTCCCCTAATTATGTACAAGCAGCTGAGAAACATGCACAAACAAAATAGAATTCCCTGGACATAAACAAATACCTTGGATACGTGGCTACTGACAGATACCATCCACAAGGTAAACTGAATTCTGTCAAAACAGCTATTTGTATTTACAGTGCAAACAGCCTACTAATTATGTCAGGAAATGAGTGATACCAGAAGCTTTTGACAGTGTGTGTGTGTGTGTGTGTGTGTGTATGTGTGTGTGTGTGTGTGTGTGTGTGTGTGTGTGTGTGTGTGTATGTTTGAGAGAGAGGAAACCAAAGACACATACACAGAGACAAAAATGCACAAACATATTTGCAAACATGCATCTACACACTCAAATATAAACATACACATGCACTCTCATGGACACAAACACATACATGCATGCATGTACAAACACACACACATACACATCCTATGCACAAAGACCAGTGGTTCTCAAAGTGTGGGGTGGGTCAAAAGAAAAATAGCCGCACACAAACATAGGAATCATAAACAGTCCGACATATAAATTATAATAACATATGATCCAGCGGACCAAGACGAGAAATGTAACGTGTATCCAAAATGCGGGGGGAAAATATTTTAACTTTACCATTTTGCCGGGTTGATGGGGTCAGGTGGGGATTGAAAAATCTCTACCTCCAAAGTGGGGAATGACAGAAAACATTTGTTAACCACTGACTTAGACATATACTGTATACACATTCTCTCTCTCTCTCTCTCTCTCTCTCTCTCTCTCTCTCTCACACCCACACACACACACGTTTATACAGTATGTGCACCAAACACAGAAACCCACCCACAAATACACCCACTTGTCGATTTTAACACTCACAAAGCAGAGAAAATAAAATATCTTGTTTAAAAATCTTGTTTGAAAATAAATTGTTTCAAATCACACATGGCATCACGTTTCCATGATTGATTTGAACCAACCAATCTCGCCGTTTGATATGATTTTTCATGGTGTATAATGAAAAAGTCTCCCCTGAGAAGTGCGTGGGTGATGCCATTTGGATCCGTATTACTGTAAAAAAAAAAAAACACACCTCGTGACATTTCAATTGAAGAGCCTCTAGGTGAAGACAGCACTCTGCATGAATGACATGAGTAACATGCAAGCCTCCCTCATGCCAAATGTGGCTGAGCACTGGAAAGCTTAAACTGGTTGGACACGTATCCATTTTTTGGCGACTCGCTCCGCACTTGCCCTGAATTCCCCATTCGACTGGGTTAATTCTTATTCGATGTCTTAGGGAAGGGAGCAGGGGCCTGCTGATGTTTTATGCATGCCGTAAATGTGAGATTGGAGGTGGAAAATTGAAAACGTATCAAAGCCGAACATTTGTTGCTTGATGTAGCTGCGGAAACAGCAGCGCCGCTTCAATGGCTGGGCTGTGATAAAAAACGGGGGCCTTTGAAATACGCTCGGTCCACGGTGCTTCCACAGGGATTTGCCTTTTCTGTGGGTAAAGCCCCCCCACACACACACACACACACACACACCCCCCCTCCAAACACACACATACACACACAATCATTTCATAGCACATAGCATACTTCATAGTACAAGTGAACAACTGTTTCTTTGTTAGGACAAATACAGAAACTATAATATGAGTGTACAAATGGCATTTATGATATGAAATTAATTCAGCGCAGTTAATTGTTAATTATGTGATACATTTATACAATTGCCACCAAATGCAACAAAGAGAAGAAATTAATAGAAAGAGATGTTTTTTTATCCCTAGAGTTGGCTGCTGAATCCATCTCTGCCAATGGGGTTACGTTTGGTGGTCAGATTCAGATTTAATACTTACCACACTCACATCCTCCCATGCCTCACTAAGGTATATCTGATGGTAGTGTTCTGAAGTTCTAGTAGACTACAAATCCCATGATCCAACTGACCAGAATGAATCTTGCTCAGATTTAGTAGCACTGCATGTCCGGTCGAGTATATGTTATTGTAGTATGCAATTGTCTGTTAGATGGGATAAATGAATCGCTTGCAAGCTTGTCATATTGCTTGCTCAAAACAGGTTCTAATTTAATACTGTGAATAATACAATATAGTGCTGTTTGTTTCATTAAGAAAGTGAAAAAAAACATCTGTTTTTATTAAATGTTACCCCTTGAACAATCTAAGTTATCAAACTGCATTGACAGCATGGTGGTACAGCACTTCAAAGGAAGCAAGACTGTGACAAACCTCCATACCCCCCCCCCCCCCTAACATCTTGAAGTGGTTGCCACGGGATCTCCATCATTTCGTACGCCTTCACTCCCAGGCCTCCATGCAAATCGCTTTGCTCATTTGACTTCCTGCTGTCGTGTAATGAGCTGTGGGGTGTCTGTCCCTTACAGCAGCTAAACACTGGCATAAACACATCAGAAGGGGAAAAAATGTATCTTGTTTGCCTGGTTTTGGCTTGCTTATTTGCATTTGATTTATCACATCATGAATATCGAAGCATTCCCTCTCTCTCTCTCTCTCTCTTACTGCTGCGTCTGAGAGTGAAAGAGAGGAAAGGGGTGTTGTGGGGATTTGTGCAGTTTGATAAAAAATTGTGCCAAGCACAAACCAAATAGCAACAAACAGAGAACAAATGGATCAGAGTACAACAGCAGGGCTTGGCAGAGAGCAGCAGAATATGGGCTGGCTGGACACCTTTCTGTAGAATATCTACACAACATCTACTGTATCTATCTGCAACCGTGGGCAGCCGTGGCCTACTGGTTAGTGCTTCGTACTTGTAACTGGAGGGTTGCCGGGCTGAAGTGCCCTTGAGCAAGGCTCCTAACCCCTCACTGCTCCCGAGCGCCGCTGTTGTTGCAGGCAGCTCACTGCGCCGGGATTAGTGTATGCTTCACCTCACTGTGTGCTCGCTGAGTGTGTTTCACTAATTCACGGACTTGGATAAATGCAGAGACCAAATTTCACGGGATCAAAAGAGTATATATACTTATACTTATACTATACTTACTTATCTCTCCTGAGTAGGGTTGAGAGAGGGTTTTTTAAGTTGAGGTGTCACAGAGTCAGTTAGAATGTTGCAGGAAATGTCAGAAAAAGTCAGTGATCACTGGTGTGATGGCAGGAGAAATGGTTAGTTGGAATGGATTCCAATGGGCATGCATTGGGACATTGTTTGGAAATCCCCTCAGAGGGGTTGATGAAGCAAATGATGTGCCGTATTAAATACATAACAGTGGAATACTTTTGGGTTGTGTCACTTTCATTTGAAGATGCTAAAAGCCAAGGAGATTTGTTCATCTTAAGAAGCATTTCTGTGAGGATTACCCAACATAAGCCCCTGTCAGTGGTACTGACTGAGTTGTTATTTATGCTTCATCTCCAATTACTGGAAGATGCTCAAACACTCTACAAACAATAAAGAGAGCCTCCTCTGTATTCTCCGTGAGGAGCTGTGAGAAAGGAGAGTGGCAAGGACAGAAGTAACCTGTCCATCTTACAGCGCTAGAGAGACCCCCATGGAATCATTCATCACCTCTATGGTCTCGGCACTAGCCCAATGGCCAGGAGTAAATACACACCGTGCTACATTACTGAGGCAGCGGACAGTGCGGATTCACTCTTGAGACGCCCATAAAACATCCATCAGTGCAGCACAATCGGCTGTTCACCTGGCGCAGAGATTCAGCTCTGATGCACATCAAAGGTTAGTTAAGGTGAAGAGAGCAACAGAGCCCATGTAAGGGATACCAGTGCACTGCTGTTGTTCTTACTCAAGATATGCTACTCAAGATGTGCACCCATTGACGAAAAGTCTTTAAAAAGTAATTTTGGCTGTGGGAAACAGATGAAACAAGTAACAGTAATCAAGACACAGTTCTCAGGATGGGAGCAACGCTCAGCAGTGAAAAGATAACAATTGTTTATAAAAAGCACTTAAAACCATTATAATTACCAGAAAGAAGATTGCAATGTTTGCAATTGCAACAATTATGTTGGAAAAGGCGGAAGCATCATAAAACTCACAATAAAAATAAGTACAAAGAACAGCAAACATATGGTAGAACAACCAGCAACAAGAGACATCAGATGACATTACAGAGGGCTTATCCCCTTTTTCTATTTGAATGCTCTACATATGTATTATGAATAACTAATACACATCAAATTAATCAGAAGTATGTAGGCTATATGAAGAAACAGCTTTTATAATGTCTGTAGTGACTACAAAAGCCAGCAGATTCAAGATTTCTAAATACAATGTTTCCATTAGGTAACACAAAAAGATCATATCTACAGTAAAAAGGAAGTTCATGCGATATGCAATTTCACTAAATTAAGATGAACCTTATTTGACATCTCTCTCTATTTGCTTTCCATTTTGGTCAGAATAGCACCTGGTGTGTGTACAAGTTGCTTTCATTGTCAGAAGTAGCCGAGGGCCCTGTTGTTTCTGAATGCTGTGTGAATATTTCATCATTACACATTCAGTCAATGTCAAAGTCAGACATCCTGTTTTTTTCTCTTTTCTCTCTCACAGTTCTGTTCACCCCTCAAGGCCTAGTGTTTTTAATAGACAATAAATCTTTCATACGCAAAATAATCCCCTATATGGACTCAATCATATGTTCAAATTCGTCTGATTCTTCTGAACTTTTGAACAGGAAAGAAAAGAAAACAACTTCATCTGCATGGACTACAGATCCAGATCTTCTGGGCATATTATCCAGCCACAGGCATCTGCGAAACACAAAACATACCACCTCCCCCTGTCTCCACCGCACAGGTACCGAGTGGCTAATTAGTCTCTGCGACAATGACACGAAACAGTATGTGGTCTCCAGTCATCTGTCTACCCCCACCACCCCCTCCTCCCAGTCACCGGCAGCAGCACCACCTCCTGCAGAGTGATGTGGTCGGCCTCAGCACGGACAGTGGAGATCTTTATTCAGTAAACACAACATCCGTCAGCTCAATCTGCCAATTCTGCCATTCAACATTACCAGGGTTAACCCTTAAAGGAGTACCATCACACCGGCGTGATGGGAATGTTGAGAAATGAACGTTCTAAAGAATATCTGGGTTCATTGAATTCAACATAGAATTTTAGAACCTTCAATTGTTGCGGAACTTAGAATGTTCAAAAACTACACCTTTAAGGGTTAAGAATACATTTCCCCTGTTGCCATTTACCAGGCTTAAGAATACATTTCCCCTGTTGACAAAGAGGTCTCTGTAGAATAAGAATAGGAAACCTGTCCTCTAGTATTTGCACAAGACACTTGTACTGTAAAATGTGACCAACAAGACAGTGTTACAGTATACATCAACAATCGCCTTAGCTCCTCTGCAGACAAAACGACCTGTATGGCTATTCTGTTCTCTGTAGGAGGAGAGCAAATGTATCAGTGGGGCCAATGCAATGAGACCCTGTTCCTGATAAATATGCCCACTCACAGGAACATGGGCTTCAGCTGACTGCAGCTCGGCATTTAATCAATGCACCGCAGAGGAAAGGGTGCTTGTGGATATTTCATCTGTGTTTGTGTCAGTGGAGAAAAGAAACAAGTGTCTCTCTGTGTGTGCGTTTGTGTGTGTGTGTGTGCGTGTGAGAGAGAGAGAGAGAGAGCGAGAGAGAGAGAGAGAGTGAGAGTCCATGCTGTTCATTCATTTCTTAATATATCATACAGAGTAGTATTTGAGTCATATTTCAATGACAGGCGACCAGAGGCGAGAGAAATGAAGAAAAAGTTAAATGCCCCCAGACATGAGAGAAAGGCCCCTTCAGCCCCCCCCCTCCCCCTGTCTTCCCTTTCATGCCTAATTTCCCAGCGAGCGTAGGCCAGGCGGTGAGGAGCATGGAGTCCGAGCGTCGGGCGGCGTACACCAGGAGGGCATACAGATGATTATCTGCCGCCATTGTCTGGCCCAGCTGACACATCCAGGGGAGGGGGGGGGGGGGTGTGACACACGCGCGCACACATGGCGCTGTGTGTGCGTGTGTCTGCAAAAAGCTGCAAAAATGCCACACATGTGCCCCTCTGTCTCCCTCTTACATTCTGTCTCTCTCTCTCTCTCTCTCTCTCTCTCTCTCTCTGCTCTGTGGGTTTGTTTTCAAGGGCCAGGAGATAACAGAATTACAGCCACCTTGGGACGTGTTCAACGAGACTAATTTGGTGTGTCTGGGAGCTGAGTGATTGTGTGACTCACTGCCCTCACAAAAAAGCAGGAGCAACAGATTTGATGTGCCTAAATGTGTGTGTGTGTGTGTGTGTGTGTGTGTGTGTGTGTGTGTGCGTGTGTGTGTGGGCCCTTAAAATCTTTTTTTTCCACTTTCCACCTTTTTACTGGAAGAACATTGTGTGTGGCACTTATCAAGCTATTGAGGACATTTAAGAGTACATAGTATATATCACTCAGCAGCACAGTTCAGTACACTCATATCATGCTTTGGAATCACACATACAGTACAAGATTAATATATTGTGTAATTACAGAATAGTGATATTGCACAGTAATAACTAATTGGGTAATGGTAATTTGACCTTTACAATAACAATTTGGTAATGGTGCTTTAATATGTGCTTGGCATATTTGTTTTGGGATCTTGGGAGGAAGACCAGATGTTTGTTGGTTCTTGATGCTCTCAATACCAAAATGTTAATTGTTCCGAAATTTAAACCTGTCATAACCCTGTGAGACTTTCCAGTAAGAAGTGTACTGTCTTTTAAAGGGTAACCAAAAGTGTGTGTGTGTGTGTATGTGCGTGTGTGTGTGTGTGTGTGTGTGTGTGTGTGTGTGTGTGTGTGAGAGAGAGAGAGAGAGAGAGAGAGAGAGAGAGAAAGAGAGAGTATCTTAGGGAAGGGGAAAGAATCCAAAACACTAAAAGTAGTTATTTGCATCCTAGTGCTCTTCTTTAGCCCTGCTTGGTTTAAAGCCGCATCAAATAGGGCAACACAAACAAGTCAGAGAGAGAGAGAGACAGAGAGACAGACAGACAGAGAGCATCAGAGGGCCCAGTGAGGACACGTCATAAAGCACAGCTCTTACTACAGAGCACTGCCAGATGGCACATTAACAAAAATTATCAGAGCACAATAAATCGTCTCATTAATGCCTAAGGTGACACACAGCATAATAATTACATAACAGAACACAGCATACTGTAACCCCCCCCCCCCCACCACCACCACCACCATATTAGTCCTAGCCCCTCAAACAAAGTATTGATCAAGCATGAAGGAGGGCCAGAAGATACAGTGGCTCAGTCATCCATCAGAGGAATGCTGAGTTCAGCTGAGAGGCTGTAACAGCACTGGAGTGGCAGGCAGTGGGGCAAGTGCTTTGGCTCAGTAAATGAACAATTTTTGATGTTGATCAAAGCGGTCTGTGAATAAATGGAGGCAGAGCTGTGAAGAGATTGCTTGGAAGCTGCAGTCGGCATTAAGCTGGAGTTTGACCTCCAGGTCCACGGTATTTATGCACTATTCATGCTTTCATGCTCAATGCTGGCTAGTTCTATCTATGTTTCTCTCTTTCTCTCTCTCTCTTATATCTCTCTCTCACGCACACACACACACAGGGGGGGGTGAGGGGTACACAGGGACACACACGTACAGTACTGTACATACACACACGCCTGCACACACACACACACACAGAGAGAGAGAGAGAGAGAGAGAGGGGACACACGCCTGCACACACACACACACACACACACACACACACACACACACACACACACACACACACACGCACACACACAGTTAGTTAAGAACTGGACACACAATGTAAACAAAAGTAATCATCTGGTCTCAGAGGTCATTATCATTATCATATTTTAATTTCAGTGGCTCATTTAAATAACACAAAGCAAGGCTCTAATAATCCTCGCCTGTTGTTTGGAGTGCCCGTGGAGAGAGAGGCTTTATACCTGGAGTGTGACATAGCATGTCGATTACTACTCCTTCTCATCTAGACTTTCACAGGGCGAACACAATCTCTTCCAAAGCCATTATGGAAGTGTTTTATTGTGGATAAGTAAATGAGAGGAACAGAGGGGAAAAAAGGGGGATGAAAGGAGATAGAAAAAGAAAACAAAGAAAATGATGAAGTATTACATTGTTCCAGTATAATTCCGGTGAATTAGAACAGAAATGCTACTGAAAACATAATTGCAGTTAATGCTCCTCATGTAAAACATGTACCACTGTTTGTGTGCTTTTCTGAAACTTTCAACAATTATATGGCTCAAGAGGGGTAAAGTCTCCTGAAATGCAGACAAGGTAAGGAATTTGGCTTTAGGCTGTCATTCTGTCTCTCTCCAAAGATTACAATTGCTTACAGTTTCCTTAGCCAGTTGTAATTAGATGACCGATTCCGCTCAGGGCTGGGTTTGGGCGCTTACCACCACCCCGAGGGACTTCTGTCACTCTCTGAGGGGAGAGTCGTGTCCTCTGGGGAAATGGCACTCCTCATTATCCAACTGCACGTGTCTGTTTTATAAAGGCTAATGACCGTGGTCAGTCTGCAGCTCCGCCTGCTCCAGTTGAGGCACCTGGCCAGGAGAAATGCCATTAGGATTCACCTTACTGTTGTCCTGGGCAACACAACTTTGGCTGTAGTCAGTAGTTACGCATAGAGTAGAGGACGGGATGCACATCAACGTGATTTAGGCGTCTAATGCTGGAGGGGTGTAGGTCATCACTAGAGCAACACTCTTGTAGGTCAACTGGTCGAGAACAACGTGGTACACACACAAAGGTCACACACAAAGGTCATGGGTTTGTTATTGAGCTCACAAACAGAATGTTAACAATTTTAACACTTTGAATAAAAACATCTTCTAAATTAATTAATCACCTGTAAATGAAAAGATATGGAGGATGTTGTCTGGATGTTGGCTTTTAAATCCCAAAGCACAGGCCTTCATTTGGATTCCTGACGCACAAGTCCAGCAATTGATGCCTTGCCTTTGGTTAGTTCTACAGCTTATCAGTAATGAAAGCCAATATTGGACTTGTGCATTGATTTATTCCATAATTTACCAAAGGGTCAGCTAAGTATACATGTCACCTCATCCGCGGGTGCCTTTCAATTGATTTACAGACTGATTCACAGAATTGTTTCCCTTTTGTATCATCAACTTCATCTAAAGAATCTTTTTTTTCTTCACAAAACACTGCCCCAGACTCAAATTCCTAGCCTATCAATTTAGTTTAGCCACTTTCATTATCATTGCCCACACAAATGACAAAAAGTAGCCTGAGGCATATTCAGCCACACAATCTTGCCAGGTATATTGATCAAAAAGAAGGATTAAGAGGGGCAACACGATTTTACCATGTTGACTTTTTCTCTTTCTCTAATACTACGGAAGTACTTGTCACAGTGGCGGTTTGATTAATGTCGAGGCTATTGTGACTATACATCATCAACAGAGATGCAGAGACTGCAGATGATTAGATAGTGTTCTTTCTCTATGAGATCTCTCTCTCTCTCTCTCTTTCTCTCTCTTGGGAGAGGCTAAAGCACACACAGTGCAGTTTATCTGATAAGGGTTTTTAAGGGGATTTGCAGAGATATGTGATAAGGGCCAAGGGTGGAGAAATGCGGTATTTTTCAGCATAATTTCCTGGTAGCGGGAGTGTGAGTGGATGGGGTGTTAGCGAAATTCTATCTATCTCACTAGTTGCATTAGAGACATGTTATCCACTTTAAAGAAGTCCGATTGAAATAAGAGAGTCATATTGGCCATTTCCTGAAAAAACAACTGTGATTATTGAGAGTGTTACATATGATGTATTACATATATTGAAGGGATGAGAACTTATACTCTTATAATTTGTTGTATTATTTCGTTCTGTCTTTATCTTTGTATACACCTTTTAAATGGATAACAAAAACACCATTATTCTCTGCAGTAACAGTAAACTGAATTCACCTCCAACCCCACGATAAATATGTCCATTTTCCTACATAACCAACATAAACACTTGTTGGTTGTTGATATATTGGTATTGCAATCCTCTTATGAATAAATTGCCCAATTGTTATCAGTTACACTGCTTTTCCAAAACTAGTATTGCTTAGTTTTCCACCAGAAATAGCCTTCTGCTTCTTCATATTTCAGTGCGGTATATGGTGCAACCACTAGGCCAGGAGACATGAATGCTAAAAAAAGTAATGGATGATATTACATTGTATCACTGGACATCTGTGATAAATGACTGCACATATACTGCTAAAGGGATATGTTTGGACCCAACAGATGAGAGGGGTTTGCAGAAAAGAACTATGGCTCATCTATGAGGATAATAAATCTTATGTTTTGTTTGGTCAGACTTGGGACCAAAGAGGCTTGTGTGTAGAGGAGCCATGGACTAGCTTTGTGTGAATGGGCCTCAAGCTTGACAGGAACCAAATTCCGCTGCATACACGTAGCTTGCAAACAGCCCCAATACACTAAACAAAGCTTAAAGGAATTATCCGGAGTAAAATGCACACGATTTACGGATGATTGGGGGTGCATACGTTGAGTTGACATCAAAATCATGTCATTCGGATGTGTTTTGAGAAAGTTCGATTGTACCGTTTTCAGTCACAACTCGTAGCCTGGAAGTGAGCGGGCATTTCAATTGCGCCGCTACAAAACGCTATTTTTATACCTCTTCTACAGTTCCAAACAACATAACACTTACGTGGTAGTGAGTAGAGGGTCCCTAAAGCCAAACCGAAGTATCCCGAGGTCTTTATAGAAGGTCGAATAGAGAGTCCAGAATGAATTTCATCAAGCCAGTACCTTTCTGGAAATGTTGCCGTCTTTGCTGCCTCTTCAGGGGAAAGTCCGTAGGAGTCTTATTGCTGAGTGTGTTGTAACACGCTCTGGAAATTCACAATTTCGTCGCCATTTAAAAAAAACGGCGACGAAATTGTGAATTTCCAGAGCGCGTTACAACACTAAAGTGCATTTTACTCCGGATAATTCCTTTAACATACATATGGACATATACCCATTCACAAAAACACACACACACACACACACACACACACAAACACACACACGCACCACAGTAACTGTCTATTTCTATAAGTGTGCAGATGGCGGATAACCCTGCTCATCCTCACACACAAACACACACAGACACACACACACACACACACACAAACACTCTGTGAAAGGAGGTGAGTGGAGACAGAGAGTGCTGGGACTCTAGGATCACAGTCATCTGGAGAGCAGGCTTTAAGAGCTATGGCTGTAGAGATGTACTTAAGATGTTAAACACTCGACACTCTGTCTTAGCCAGGTGTTCCAGGGGTCACAGTAAGGTCGAGCTCCCTCTCCTGAACAAGTGCCTGGCTTTTGTAAGATACTGCCGCTGAATTGGAAAAAAAAAAGTTTGCTCCTCACTTGATTTGAATGAGTTTTTATTTTCATAGATGGTAAGAGCGGACACTTGGGTGAGACCGTAATCCGATCAGGAAGTCCTGGAGCAAGGAAATGGTTCAGCGTCAGGGTTTATGCTAAACAGGGCAGCCACTGGCTCCAAGGAACTACTTCTCTATATTAAGCCCAGCAATAAAATCATGAAAGTATATCGTCCCATTAGATTCACAGGGCAACCTCTAGCAGCGACTCTTCAAACACAATAACATATCATACATTATCAGCATACATGGGAATTCTGTCCCACTTTCTATTAAGAATCCTCACTATAGTCTATTTGAGCCAATATACGACTATAATGCAAAACATTTCACAAAAAATTAGAAACAAATTGTGAACTGTATCTTTAATAAAATATCTTTCCATAAATATTGAAAAGCACAACGTGTACACTGCATGCTGGTAACCAGTTGCTTATTTCAACACCATTGAAATACCTTTGAGGTGGTAACACATCCCTTCACAGGCTTCCGAAACCCCATGTATCCAAACTAGTGACACATTGCATCTTTCTCTCGGCTGCCGACTTCCCAGCCTTCCCGAGGTTCACACAGCATTCAGGGCGTCGCACAAGCCATTAATCACGAGACTCCATGCAAGTGTTGGAAAGACACTTTAAGTAGAATGCTAATAGAATGTTTTTTGTGTGTTTTCTGTTATTATGCATGATGTAATCTGTCAGTTGGAATTCTAAGTTTTGATTTGAATTTGAATGTCCAATTAAGCTGTAACCGTCACTCCCCTATTGGATGTATGTAAAGTGCAGGTGTGCGTTTTAAGTAAAGGGGCTTTTCGCCATTTTAACCCTCCACGAGAGTCATCTCATTTTTAAAACCAATAGCAAGCACTATACACACCACCGTAACCTACAGTCTGATGTGAACACTGAGACACACTATTACTCCTCAGTGTGTAATGTGGAGGACAGATGCATGTAGAGTGTGAGTGAACTACAGAGAGAGAGAGATGTGAGAAAAGAAAGCAAGAGAGACAGAATTCCATTAGCCAGAACTGCTAGGCAATCCAGAGCACGTTCAGACTTGCATCTTAGCCAAGCACCTGGGGACCAGCAGACGGCCCCCACCCAGACATGAGATGCAGAGAGGGGACAGATGTGCGCTCTCCACTTGCCCAGCTCTGTGGACGCCTCCAGTTAGCACTTCGTTTTCATGCCACACACCTCAGCAAAACGGCAAAGTGAACTCGGAATTAAAGCCATTCAGTTTCTGGCTTTATTACTGCCTCTCTCTCTCTCTCTCTCTCTGGAACAACACAGGGAATGTGTGGGGGGGAAGTTGATTGGAGTAAAAATGAAGGTAAGTCCAAAAATTGCAGCCTATCCACATCAGTCCAAAAGAATGGCACCTTCATTTCTTACTGCGTACAAAAAAAATTGCATTTCCCTCCGGAACTGAAATAGAAGGAGGTGGTTCTCCTGTGTGGGCGGCAATTTTGGCATCTGAACAAACAGCTCAGCTAATTTCTTTTTTCTCCCCTCCCCTCTCGTCTCATCTAGAGAAGGAGTTATTGAGCGTCTGATTGCCTGCATTGATTTTTATTTGTATCGGTTCGTCACTGGCACGAGCTCAGCACAAACTCAATATCCTCGCCCTGCGTCCAATATCTCATCTCAGCTGAGGAGTGTGATTTAAACCATGGGCACTCTGGCACCCCACGTCTCCTCAGATAGCAACCACCCCCCCCCCCCCCCCCCCCACACACACACACACACACACATATACACCCTCCAACACACACACACACACACACACACACACACACATACCAACACCACCCGTTCCTGCTTAGTCTGTCAAAATCGAATCCACTCAGCACAATTTTTCAATACGCCCTTCTGAGAATTTCATAAGAGCCTTTATTATCATAGGAGTTCTCCTCCGTCTTCTCTAGCGTTGACGAGACAGCCCGGCGTATTGGATACGCTTATATGAAAAAAAAAAAAAACACACTAACCAACAGTCGAGATTGCTGGCTTAGTTCATATGCGGCGGCAGTGGTTCGGTGTCAGCGCACTGGCCGACCTTTGTTGTTCTGACGTGACGGGTTGCCCGCGCCGCGTTTGATGAGAGGGGAAAAGGGCACCGCAGCAGCATGCGGTGCAGAGGGTGATGGCGATAGAAATCAGCTCTCTCTCCTCTGTTAGAGAGAGAGAGAGAGTGAGAGAGAGAGAGAGAGAAAGAGAGTGAAAGAGAGAGAGAGAGAGAGCGAACAGTGTATTTTTTCAGCAGAGGTTGCATTTGTCAAAAGGAAAGGACAGGCTCAACACAGTGAATGTCAGCTGGAGAGGGATGCAGTGATCAAGCTCAAAGCTGGCAGCACAAGGAATACACACACCCACACCCACACTGACACACACTCTCTCGCTCTCACTCTCTCTCTCTCTCACACACAAACACACACACACCTCCTTACTGTTACTGTTATGGAGTCTTTGGCCTGAAGACATTTCCACGCATTTTAAACGGCTCTTGATATTTTAGTTTGTTATTTCAGGTTCAGTGGCAAATAGTTTAGAGTCACCTCTGTGCCTTTCCAAATGATATGGCTGTGGGCCAAAGAGGTGCAAAGAGTGTGACTGTTTATTTCCATGGGGAATTTGTAGCTATGGGTTTAAATTTACTTTCTATTTTGTCCTTAAAGGAAAATTCCGGTATCTAGCACTTTGAGTCCCTTTTTTCTGGTTTGTTTTGGATGAACTAGAGTGGTGGACACCGAAATTTTGACGATTGGTCCTGTCTCGACTTTTCTGACTCGTTTTGAATTTTTTCAGACACCTCACAACCGCGTATAAACTTCCGCTCAATATTTGAGCCTGAAGCATAAACGGTGGCGCAGTAATATCAACGTGCAATGAGTCTTCCAACAGAAATGTACAAAATGGCAAATAAAACACGACAGAAACTGTAGTTCCCTACGCTACTGTGTTTTGGAACATCAACGAACACCACTAACCACTCGGTGAGTTGCACAGTTTTGAAAACGAATGTTAAGGGTTGTTTTAGGACATGTTTGAGCATGCCTGTAGGCAGCCACTCTGACTAGTCAAAGGCGATTCAAAACGAGTCAGAAACGTCAAGACAGGACCAATCATCAAAATTACGGTGTCCACTCTAGTTCATCCAAAACAAACCAGAAAAGGGACTCAAAGTGCTAAATACCGGAATTTTCCTTTAAGAAAAATGTCTGTGATTACTGCAAATCGAAGCACCAATGCCCTGTTCTTCAAAATGGCTTTTAAAGCTCATATTCCTGTGACGTTCACATCTCATATTCTCAACATTATATTCACTTCCAGCTAACTCTTAAGCCTCCCATTTTTTGGTTTAACAGTGACACCCAACTCAGGGAGGACTGTTGTATGACAGAATGTAAATATGTATTACAGACGAGCGGGTACAGAAGGTGGGTGTTTATTTCAGTACAGCTTTCCACAGATAACCGCAGGGTGTGAACATGGAGGTTGGAGACAAAGGATCGGCTGCTCAAACAGAATGCTCACTATTCAACTTGCTCCAGCACACAGATTCAATGGGCTGTATGTTCGCTAAACAAACCGCAGAGCCAAGCGGATATGTAACATTTGCAAATACATCTAATACCGAAACAAACAGATAGGTTAAAAACATCAACAAGCAAGACTGTGGACTCTTGTCAAGTCTTCAAGTAAACTTTCAGATGAGCCCCTGAGATTCAAAGCAACGGAACTAGTCCACATTCACAGCATGCTGTGTGCACTCTGTGGAAATTAAGCTCAGCATTGGGCAGTATTCTGGAAAGAGATAACAACATCTTTCCTCTAAATGGATTCAGAGTGCATGGGTCCGTAATGACACACGCCTGCATTCGCCATGGATGAAATATTCCATTGTCGGAGATCTGAGCAGAGTTCTTGGGTAATGACAGATCATTTAATACTTATTACAGCCTCCATGCACTAAATAGTCACTCAATGCTTTTTTTCCCCACATTTAGGGAATCATCATCATTTTGCGCCTGTTTAATCAGAGTGCCTTGCACAACATACTTTGAGGCACACAACGAAGAAAACACATTAAATTGTCCTAAAATACCCCCATATGACCAACTGTCTAGTACAGAAAATGGGAAGTAAACATGTATAACAGAAATAGAAGCCTTTGTTGTAAATAGTCAAAGCTATCGACATATCATACAGACAGAAGGATGGCTATAGGAGGGCAGAAAAATGTATCTGTAGTACGCAAATGTGGAGGCAAGCTTGCAGAGCACACCCACAGAGAGAGAGAGAGAGAAAGGGAGAGAGAGAGAGGCAGAGAGAGAGAAAAAGAAAGAGAGAGAAGTAGGCAGACAGACAGACACTCTCAGCATGATAAGAGTAGGTGTGAATCCCAGAGAGCTGCAATTATACTTGCTATTGCGGCATGAAAATCAGACAGAGAAACAGAGATGATGATCACTGAGTTCCTCTTCTTCACTTTAGAAGGGACAACAGACTGGACACAGGAAGGAAGGCATGGGGTGGTTGGGTTGGGTTGAACATGGGGTGGTTGGGTTGGGTTGAACATGGGGTGGGAATGAATGACTACTGAATGTGTGGTATTGTTTGGCACCAACTGACACAGAAAAGCCACTAGATGTAAAACTTGACATTGCTCAGTCAGAGGACTCAGCATTACTCAGTACCTTACATACCGTAGTCTCTGTGAAACCAGCAATGTAACCTTGAAGCCCACTTAAAAGAAAAGATAAAACATGTTTCCCATGATGTGTAATGATGTAATGGTTGGTCTAAAACTGACATGACAGTCAAAGATGCTGTTACAAAATATCACATTACATGGCACAAGGAATTCAGAAGAATAAAATTAGTATTTCAATCGATTACAGCTTGATCATATCCTTTACAAACCACAGATCAGGATGGCTCATCACAAACAATGATGCCCCCCCCCCCCCCCGCTCTCATTCCTTCCAAAAACTACTGCCATAGTTCACAAGAAATATGTATGTAGCAAGAAATATGTATGTAGTCTTACCAACATTACCAACATCACTGTTCATTTTTAACTATTGTATCGTTTTTATTTGTATGTCGCTTTGGAAAAAAGCGTCTGCTAAATCATATAACCATAACCATAACCATAACTAGAGAGCAGCCACACCATGTGTGGAACTTGTTTTTAATCTTGAAAAAGGGCTTATCAAAACCACCTGTATCCTTCTCTAACACAAATGCATTCTCAAAAAAGTTCTCTGTTTATTTAGCTACAGTATAAACACCACTTCTCCCAACTCCAACCCCTCCAATCCAGCAGCTCTTGTGTTGGGGAGGATGGGAGTGTTCACGTAGGTGGCCCAGCTTCCCCATCAGCATTCTGAGCCTCACAGAGCCAGAAAAGTCTGTTAATTACACCGCAATCGCACTGTCGCAACATTAACCGCTTATTCGCAGTGAGTAATTGCATCCTGCCATAAACAAAAGACTGGCGTGGCAGAGCATTTCTGTCGCCTTGACAACAAGAAGAGAAAATCATTGTGATTAATCAAAGACAAAAGAGAAAAAGTGCTGCTGGGTGTTGTGTCGGAGTAAACTAATATGCCAAGCTCAGCACAGTTCTGTTTAACACATAATCACCCTCAATCCTTCCACTCCAGATGCGAAATCAGTTTTAAAAAGTTTTGGATTCTGGGAAACATGGTTCTTTTAAACAGAATGTGGCTTTAGTCTGCTTTTTAGTACCAGCTCGCAGTTGATGGCTAAATAGAGGGTCCAATTTTGTGGCAAGCAGCTCTCTCTCTCTCTCACACACACACACACACACACATACATTCTCTCTCCTTCTCTGTAAAATACGGCACACACTCTTTTGGTATTGAATTATTCAGTGCAGCCTGGCAATAAAAACACAACTGAAACTCACTGACATTGAACTCTGTGTGCGGTTCAAGTCAGATTTGATAAATGGCGTTGCACATTAGAGTGGCTTGGCCAAACTATTTTTCTGCAGGTGTATTAAGAGTCTCTCAGCTATTCTCCTTGTGTTTTTGATGGCGGCGCCTTGCCTTTGAATTTGCTGTAGGTTTCACTTGTGAAGTGTGGTATGAAGTGTTCTCCAGACCATAGTGGATTGAAATAATAGAACTGTAAGAGAACTGTAAAAGCTTCAGTTTAGGCATCGACTCAGTCTAATATCTTACAAGATATCATAGAGAAATGGAGGCCGAGCTCTTCAGTGTTATGCTTTGGGAAAATCGTTGTTGATTGGAGTCTCGAGTAAATCAGGGTAAAGAATGGTTTTAAAACTAGATGTACCGCAGAGCGGTACAAAATATGACCGCCGCCCAGTCCAGCACATTTTTTCCACAAAAAGAAATCACGCTGAAAGGCCTATATGATTCTAACTGTCTCACTAAATTGCATTATCCACACTCAATTCTCACTGGTATCTGCTAGACAACAAGTACCAAAACATGATTAGTTCATAGATTTCACATGTAAAATTCATTTTATACAACCCCACCTCCATCTTGCCTGTTTATAATTCTGAGAAATTCTTGATTGTTTGTGTTATGTGTGTGTGTGTGTGTGTGAGTGTGTGTGCGTGCGTGCTTGTGTTTGTGCCTGCGTATGTGCCTGTGCATGCAAGCGTACATATGTCTACTGTGTGAGTATGTGTCATACGTATGATTACTGTGAATGTATGTGTGTGTGTGTGTGTATCTGTGCACATGTGTGCACATGAAATGGGTTAACATGACCCCTGGAGGCAAACATACAGAAAAAAATGGTCATCCTAGGCCCTACAGTTCTCAAGATATTCACAGAGAACTGTGTCTGCCCTACCCTCCTTTCGGGGGGTCCAGTCCAGCGGGGGGGCTACAGATCAAAACGAAAAATGACGGTTCCATGCTATCCATGTGGGGGTACATGCCCACCAAGTTTTGTGTACCCCGGTCTTTCAGTGTCCCGGGAATCCTTGTTGGTGTACGTCACTAAATGTACACATAAATTATTTTATTGTAAGGCCCCCCATGAACGAAAGTACACAAAACTTGGCATGCATTCGGAGGGTGTCATAATGATCCTACACTTTTAATTTCGTGCAGTTTTGACCTTGTCAGCCAGAGATATTGTGATGAAAACACCTAATTTTTTGCTTTTTCATTTTTAACTAGGTGGTGCTATACATAAAATAAGTGGTAATGGGATGGGTTGACATGCCCCCTTAAGACCAACATACATAAAAAAGGTGGACCTCCTAGGCCCTACGGTTATCGAGATATTCACAGAAAACTGTCTCCGGCCACCTACAGGCCAGTTGGTGTATAGTAACATAAATGAATTTATTGTGTGGCCCCCCATGAACGGAATTCCACGAAACTTGGCGTGCATACAGAGGGTGTCATAATGATCCTACACTTCCAATTTTGTACAGTTTTGACTTTGTTAGGTCACAGATACCTTCAATTACAACACCTCATTTTTACTTTTTTGTGTTTAACTAGGTGGCGCTATACATGAAATGAGTGGTTATGGAATGGGTTGACATGGCCCCTTGAGATCAACATACAAAAAAAAAATGGTCCTCCTAAACCCTACGGTTTTCGAGATATTCACAGAAAACTGTGTCTGCCCTACCCTCCTTTCGGGGGGTGCAGTCCAGCAGGGGGGCTACAGATCAAAACGAAAAACGATGGTTCCATGCTATCCATATGGGGTTACATGCCCACCAAGTTTCGTCTACCCCGGTCTTTCAGTGTCCCGGGAATCATTGACAGAAATTTGGACATGCGAAAAAGAAAAAAAAAAAAAAAAAAATCTGACTAAACCTATATGACCGCCGCTTCGCTGCGCGGCGGTCATAATAACACAGTGTAGGAATTCCATTTTTGTAAATTTTTGACATAGGCTACTGGGTACCCTAAGATGGTAGCCTATTCAATTCGTCAAAAAAAACAAAAAACAGATCGGGTCATGCTCCTACTTGCAACAACAATAGTCATGTTTACATAGACACTTTTAATCTGATTAGAAACGGAATATCAGCTCAATCTGAATAAAAATGATAATTTAAACACCTCAATATTTATATAAAAATGTCTGATTCGATCAGATTTTTAATTGTAATGAAATAGGTGGTGTAGTGCGTTCCTATTCCAATTGAACAGCCATGTTTACAGTCAATCGGATTGCCTTCTGTATCTTCTCAAAGAAAAGTAGGCAACAACAGCTATTCCGATCAAAGATTCTAAAGCACTTGAGAGCACCTGATCGCAATAGAATGTAACCCATGTAAACAGACGGCACCGATTTTTCAATTGGAATCGTTTAATCGGAATGACAAAAAACTGTCCATGTAAACATGGCTAATGTTAGTAGTGCAATAGCAGATGTTCTGTGCATGCACAATGTCAGACTCCATTCTCTGTATTATACATCAGAGTAGCATCAAAATGAGTTTGGAACCATGAGGTAAAAAATCTACACTGTGTTGCTTTTGCTACCCTGAAACGGAAAGTTACTACTCTGTCAAAACAGGAATGACAAAGTGCAAACATAGACACACAACCACTGAAATTGTCTCATAACAAAATGGCTAACTAACATTGTGAAAAAGGGGAAGTTTTGTGAATATCAGTATAGTTTTATAAATTGCTACTGATACTTCTAAGAGCACAGCGACATGCACTGATACCCAATTGCACTGTTGGTGTTCTCATTTAGACCTTTTTTCCCTTAAAGGTACAGACCCTAATTTACAGACCCTAATTTCTAGCTGTGCTTTGAGACAAGCTGAGACGACTGAGAAAAGCTCTTAATGTGGCTGTCAGGGAAATGTCAGAGCTGACGTGCTCAGTGACTGTGACTGTGCTGAAACACCCGCCGAAGACAATTAAAACCTCGTCATTTGGTGGCCCCTCTTTCTTTCGTCTCAGAGGAACAACTCAAATGTAGAAGGCTCAAATGAAAGGTTTTAGAGATAGAATCTTTTGAAAAGCTAAGGCCTAGGTGACATACTGAATAAATACATTTTCACCCCCCATCCCCTGAAGCTGTGCAAAGCTGAACTGTCGTGGGGAAGGGGCCACAGTGCAGTGGGGAAGTATTTGACTGTCAGCACAGTGAAAGAAAAAGACGTCTGGAGCCCTGTGAGTGTACACCACGTCCCCTAAGGGGTTGGTTTATGCCTCAGCCCAGGGCAAATTCATCAGAAAGTTCAGCCTGGTTTTTAAACTGTCAGTTAGAAGGGGGGGGGGGGCTTGTGGTTTGGTGTGGGAATACTGTCTATCAATCTCTGCCAAAGCCCATGCACCCAAAATTGTCAGAGTAAGCACTGGCGGTATTGGTAAGTTTACTCACAATATAAATCTACAACTTTATCCATGGTTCATTTTACAAATACACAGTCATACACATCCTGGAAAATGTTACAGAAAATCTCTCTCTCTCTCCTCAAGAGGGATGGTTGTGGTTTGTTGTTTGAGTATGTTGTTCATTGTTCGTTTGATTCCACTGGCAGTGCAAAATCATGCTAGTTTCGGGGGGTGAATACATGAATGAGTAATGACAATGAGTCTTCTGTATTCAGTCCATGTTAATCAGATGAGCCTACTGAGTAATGAAACAAATAATAATTAAAAGCCAAAATCTCATTAGATGCTGCGACACCTGAATCGGTGATCTGTTGCATTAATTTAACATATTTGCTTCTCCTCCATCAAATGTTTCACTAGTGTCAAGGGAGGCATTTATTTTTTAACTGTATTTTAATGAGTTTTGCCATGCAATTCCAATTACAGTGCAAGGTCACGGCATTCATGTATCACACCAGGTTCAAAAGTGAATTTCCTGTGTATGATGCTGACGTATTGCCAAATGCATTGACCACATTAAAATTTCATGAATGTGGCCCTCTTTTGAGTCCCAAAACAGCACTCTGCAAAACAAAGAGTTAGAGGAGGAAAACACGAGGCTCATTTGTAAATGTATGTTATTACATTATGCATGATCTGGCAGAGACGTGCATGAAAGGTTTTAATTGATGGCCATGGAAGAGGATGAATAATTGAACGCTGTTGTACAACGGACATATTGAGCCTTGGACATTAAAAATGGTACACCCAAAAAGTCAATGTCTGTTGACATTCAACTTCAAATAAGATCACACGATGTTTGAAAATGTCACATTCTTGTCAGGGATTAGATTTGTTTTGAAAAGAGCATCTGAAAAGAGAACACTTTAAACACTGGGTTACAGAACGCAGGGTAACTTGATGACAGGATTTGGCTCAAATCTGGCCTTGAAGTGATGCAGAGCTGGGTCGCTGTTCTGGGAAAAGATGACCTGGTCAGATACCTAGTGGAGCCAGTTAGAATGATGACCTGGTCAGATACCTAGTGGAGCCAGTTAGAATCACATTAACCAGTTAATTGCTGTATACTGTAAAAGCTCCATTTACATTTTACATGTATTCATTCAGCAGGGGGACAGTGTTTGTACCGGATCAGTGTTTGCATATTTAACATGTTTCATACACATGTTTCAACACTGCATTTCGGTCGTTGCTTTTTGCCCGAATGCCAGAATGTATCCACCAGCTGCCTGCCTGCAGCCTACTTCCAAAACTCTAAAGCTGCTGTCAGATTCGGTTCCGAGGACACAAGTTGCCAATTGTGTATCAACAACACTCAATAACAGTTTATGTGATGTGTTAATCAATTAAATTCCCAACAATTTGACAGCAGCTAGTTCTGGAGTAGGCTATTCAACTAGCCAGCTTGCTTGTGAGACTCAGGCTGCGCTGTCGGCACCTGCTTCCTTATTTGGGTTTTGGGTTGCCAGGTTTTAGGTTGAAATTGAAAGTAAGTGATCGTGTATGTGTAGGGTGTAGGGTGTAGGGTGTAGTTCATACACAATCTGGCAACCTGGGAGATGTCAGACTAACAGAAAAAATAAATGGATCAGTGATTTTAAAATGAAGTTTGATGGCCATGCAAATTACGGGAGTTTTCCGGGAGAAATAACAAAACGGGAGAGTGCTGGGAGATGACCTTGAAATACGGGAGAACCTGGGAAAAACGGGAGTGTTGACTGGTATGGTTCAGAGGGAAAGTATGGGATGGTAGATGGAGGAGTATAAAGGGGAAGTGTGGTATGGTATGGTAGATGGAGGGGTATAAAGGGGAAGTGTGGTATGGTATGGTAGATGGAGGGGGTATAAAGGGGAAGTGTGGTATGGTAGATGGAGGGGTATAAAGGGGAAGTGTGGTATGGTAGATGGAGGGGTATAAAGGGGAAGTGTGGTATGGTATGGTAGATGGAGGGGTATAAAGGGGAAGTGACGTCATAAGGGAGCTGCAGGAGTGAGTAGTGACACGCAGTGCACCACAGCACAACCCATTGAACAAATCATTGAAGAGAAAAATACAGTACAGAAATCAACAGTGATCTCGTTCACAATACTAAGATCACAGTACTTATGGTACATTAACTGGAGCAGGATCAGCACAGACCTGGTGTCTGAAGACAGTGCATCCCAAGCTAAGTGTTTGGAGCTTACAGACCAATCCCTAGCGCTCCTGAACATGCCTTCACACTTACCACCTCCAGAGCCCTGTGGGGCCGAGAGACCTCTGGGACGTCAAGGCCGATGAGGAGCCCTGAGACGGCTGCTGTCAGATGATGAAGATAAGACCAGACCAGGAGGGGAGGAGGGTGGACATAACCTCTTCCTCTTCCTCTTCCTGACCTCTTTCTCCACAGATGCCCTCTTCTACTGAACTATTCCACAGAATCTTTTTTCTTTTTTTTTTGCTTTTGCTTCTCTTTTTTTTCTGGTGTGGCCAGTTCTGGTGCGTAGGAGGGCCTTTAACCTGGTGGAAAGCGATCGTGATGAGGTTACCAGCCCTGGGCCCCCCCCCCCTCTTTATCAGCCACAGGAAGCCTAAAGAAGACTTTGACAGGAGGGTGAAAGGGTAACTGCGGCGGCTGCTGCAGCAGCTTTGCCTGGAGAAGGAATCAGAGAGAAAGAGAGAGTGGAGATATGGAAAAAAAAGCACCCACCTCTCATCTCTGTCAAGTGCAGAACTACTGCACCTCCACTGTCTCGCTTCTGAAACCCCAAAATATTTTTCTGGCCCTCAAAACAAGGTGTGGAGTGTATATTGAACCCCAGGGGAGACAACCACAGTTTTTGTTCACTTCTCAGAACTTCACCTGAGGCAAGCAACAATAAAAGAAATGGAATCAATATGGCAGGCCCTAAAACTTTAAATCACAAATATGTATGGGTGTTTTTCTTGCTGTTTTTGTTGTTGTTACCAGGTAGTGCTACAGTCTCAGGGCCAGCATTAGCTTGTGTTCATGTGATTAGCATCAGAATAGGATCTCTCCTGATACAAATTATTAGAATACCACTGGTTAAACTGTCAATAAAATATGCATAAAAAGCCTGAGTAGAACTTTAAGTTTATTGTCATGAAAGACTTGAAAGACATACCCTCACTAGAACCAACACTGAGAAGACAGCCCACCTCTCCCGGAATTTCCCGGACTCTCCCTTATATTGATAACAGCGACGCCTGCGAATGACATACAATCTCCCGCAAACCGCATTTTTGGAAGTGAGAGACGGAGAGAGCAAGTGAATGACAGACACAGCGACAGGAAATGGCAGGGAGAGCATTACGATTGGTCTATCTCTGTGCTTTGTGGGGAAGAAGGGTGTCGGTCATGGTACCTCCATGAAATTAATTTTTGCAGGGTGAGATGTCCGCACCTAGAAACAGAATACAACATTCTATACAGTTCAATAAATACAGTAATGTACAGCAGATCACACGATAAATGCATGAGCTCAGTGTAGTATCACTGTGTGGTGCATATGGGGGTACTAGCTGTTCGGCTGCCTGACTGCTTGGGGGAAGAAGCTTTACCTAAGACGAGTGGTCTTGATTGGACTCCACTAACATTTTTAAATAAAAGGAGTGAGAACAAGGCATGGGAGGGGTGGCTGGGGTCTTTAGTAATGTGTTGGGCTCTCTGGGCAGTGAGTGTTGTAGATGTTATGGAGTTGTGCTAGTCCTATGGCTCTGGCTGCTGTCTTTACAGTCCTCTGTAGCAGTCCACTGTTTCATGGTTCTAGTATGATCATATAGTATGTTTTTTTGTGTAGACTATGATTAGTGGGAGTCTGCCTCTCCAAACCTTCAAACTTTGATAAAATACAGCCACTCAATCTCTGCTATTAATTTGACCCAAGTCCCATATGCAGATGCGTGCTGCATTGCAGCGATGCTGACACTGCCATTACTGCTTGTTTGAATCTGTCAATAGTCTGTCACAGCACCTCATAAACAAACCCCCAGCCTGGCCTCTACTGCTGTGACCCAGCATTCCAGAGCTGGAAAACTCCAAAAATGTATTTGTCCTACATAGTGAACGATTCCAAAGAATAATATGGTAGGACTTTTTCGCTGGAGTTTCCCACCTCCAGTGCAGCACTTCATCCTATTCAAAAAAACACCCTGGAATGTGTCACACCTGACCCTGTTCTAAGCATAGAGGTAGCAGAGGTTGGCGTCCGCTCAGGTAGAGTCGTACAGCGATAAGCTGCCAAACAATCAGAGGGTGTCGGGGCACAGAGTGTAAAGAACAGGCCTGATAAGGCCGAGCTGGATCGATGCAGCGAAAGGGATCAGGCAGAGGCCAGACTCCTGTTGAGAAGAAGAACTCTGACAGACAGCCAGCGCTAAAGCCATCATTACTGCACCTGTATCTCTGCCATCACATACAGCGCCCAAGGAGGAGGGAGAGAAAAATCCCTCTGGGTTATTAGGCTGGGGAATAGGCTTGGCTGAGTATGGGGATGTACAATATAAGCTCGTGTTCAAAGCTGATTGGGGAGTATAATAAGGGATAAAGTGGTTTTATGTGGGCATGGTTAAGCAGTTGAATAAAAGCCTAAATGGCCGTCAAAATGGCCGTCAAAAGAGTGTATATCAGGGGTCGGCAATTACGTTTGGACCCGGGCCAATTTTTTTTCAGACAATGGCATCGCGGGCCATAGCTTTTGTAATGGGGGGGGGGGGGGGGGGGGGGGGGGGGTTATAGGCCTACTATTTAAATTATGAATTATTATATTATATTAAAATAAACATCATCTAACTTTTAAAATGCATTTAATTTAATTCCATTAAAAACGTTTATTTGCTTATGTGCGCTGTTTTTATGCCGCCTGCTGCATCTCCTGTCGTCTCTCATGAAACAGGCGACTTGCCTAGCAACTTGCCGTAACTAATGTGTACAAATATTATTCTTTTGGATGACGTGTAAATGATTAGCTGAACATTGCTATATGCTAGTTATCGATGCAAAATGTCGTTGTCAAAAGCCTTGAAAAGAAAAATTGATTCAGAATGCAGGACCTACAAAGAAGAATGGAAGCAGAGGTATGTGTTGAGCCTGCCTGCATTTATTAATGCCAAGCCTATTAATTTAACGAAACATAGGCTATTTTTGACCTTGCCCACTGGAAGAGGGAGACAGGACACTTTTTTTTTTTTTTTTTGCACAAGATTACGCGCACTCGCGTGCCAATACCGTTCCGACCTGTGCGTCATGGATAACTGCAAGGATGTTCCACCTGTTGTTTTGTCACTTTAGTAGGACTATCATCTATACCTCAATAAATGTTTTGAAATTGATGGGATTGCTGTAGGCCTTTTTTTCTTTTTAAAAACATGGGGTTAAAAAAAATTTCATTTTTTTTTTTTTTTATTATTTAAACAGCAAATTAACGTCATCTCGCGGGCCAGATAGAATAGATGGCGGGCCAAAATTGGCCCGCGGGCCACTATTTGCCGACCCCTGGTGTATATCAACTCCTGAGTCATTCCAATAAATGGGTAAACAAATGAAACTTTTGTATGCAAAGTGCAGCCATTTTCCTTTTCTCTTATCAGTTATACATTTTGCCTAGCACTCTAAAAAAAAGAATAAGAGACTGAGTGAAGCCTGCTCCTACCACAAAATTCAAATCAAAACAAATGAGTGTCCATAAAAGTACATCACTACCTCACAGGATTTGATGACAGCACAGCTGTAAAATAACACAGAATACAACCCACACAATATGGTAGCTGACGTCTCAGACATCCCAAGTCTCCCGGACGTTCCGGGAGTCTCCCGCATATTGATAGCGGCTCCCTGACGCCTGCAAATTAGATAAAATCTCCCGGAATCTAGAGCGAGCGATCAAGAGTTTGTGATACCTCCCTGAAATTACTTTTTGCAGGTTGGGATGTCTGACATCTGCAGATTTACTGAAACGGGTTGTAGGGTTTTTTTTCTCCTCTCCTCATGAACATCAACCACTCACTGATAGTAATGGGGCATTAGCCACCATCACCCTGGCAGTTTTGTAAGGCTCTAATTCAGTCTATGATTGCGTGACACTGTTATGTTTACTACAATCTTCTTCTCCACAGAGATCAATTTATTATACTCAGTCTTACTGGTCATGTTTGGTTCAAAACTGCTGAGTGTTTGGGCATAAACTTTAACCCTGGGCAGCGTGGGTCTAGACTGCTGACCAAGGAGGAGTGCAAACAGTGGGGCGGATATCAATGCCATCTGGACCCCGTTCATCTCTCCTCATAAGAGTGGCTAATTGCCCAGATGAAATATTAATGACCGCCATTGCCAATGAGCAGAAAACACTGTCTGATGTCATTTATGAGCAGCATATTCTCCTGTCACAAGTTCCAGTCAGGGTGTTTCCCACTGACACTGTACTGCAAAACTGATGGCACTACCATTATTACTCTGATTGAGCATTTGTGTTATGAAATGTACTACTGAGGACATTAACAAACCAGAGTACTAATTTATTTTGGTTAAAAAATGCATTGACCTAATAGCGCACTGACCTAATAGCATTGACCTAGTAGCTTAAACAAATGTACTATAATTAGTATGGACACCACTCTGCATGGGCATGTATCCGAGTTGGCTAAACGCCAAGTGCAGCATATTGTCCTGCACTACTGTTTTACTATTGCAGTGGACAAAATGGTCATTGATTGCCTCCGGTAGATTACAGTCGACTGTGGACTGAATTCTGCTCTTACCTGGAATGGATTCAGCCCAGAGACTCATCTGTCATCTCTTGCTCTGATGGAGCCTCTGATACAGAGACACAAAAACGCCTAAGGCTATCGGGCTCTTATCAAGGTTTTACTGAATAGAGGGAAACAAGGTCATACTCAGCCAATGTAAGGCTTCTTGACCAGTATGATTTGATACAGTTACTCTGCTTTCAAGCTCAAAGGAGCGCAGCTCTATGCTGTATTGAGCCTGGCAAGAGCATTTGTTTCCTGGGCCTCATGAGGTGAACTGGAGCAACACCCAGTACATTTGCTCCATGTCACAAAGCTGACAGGAAATAGCTCTGCCTCCTCACAGCATCCCATCTCCTCGTTTACACGGCTGTATTCTCTCTCCCAGTATCTTGACGCATTTGGCAGGTTTTTGTGTTGCTTGAAGCAGTTCTTAGTTGTGTCAGCATTCACACAGCATGCTGTGGCAGCAGCTATTACCCAAACGTCCCAACTTAACGATGAGGGCTCCTAAAATGTTCAAATGAGAACTGTCCAGCCTTTCCCGCACTTCTCCGGGATCACTGGCAAATTGCTTTCCACTGCAGCTTGATAGGAGAGTCACTGGGCCTTCCTCTCTTTGCCAGAATCCTAATGCATTGCATCAATACTGTTTTGCTGTCCGCAGGTAAAGCTGCTATCTCTTGCAAGGCAATGGGGCTGTTGAGTGGGTTCACACGCTCACGCCTTTCTCCACTGCAGGGACCCTTTTTGGCAAATTTCCGTCATCAGCAAAGAATCAGAGCCCAGCCACAACCCTCTTCTCACAGATAAATGACATACTGTCCTTCATGTCCTCACCCTTCACCCTCATCACAGTCAATTGTTAACCCTCACTGCCTTTTAATTCATTGTTTTCTTGTTGACTCGATTGATTTTTGAAATTCTGTTAATAAGAAAAGTTTTTTGCTCTTTCTGTGTCCTCTGAGTTGTGCAGAGGTGGTGTGTTAAGAGAGCTATTATTCTGACCCCTCACTGTGGTTCTGGTGTGTCTGGTTTTACCTGATGCGTCTGATGAGAGGACATTCTGTTGCTTGGCAAGCGACAGCTACATCGAAAAAATGATCAAAGGCACGGGCAAATATCAGAGTCCTTGTACTTGCTCCCAAGCCTGCACAGACAGTTTAATCAACAGCCCGGACAGATGCACAAAAAAAAAAAATCAAAGTTACTGACTTCCATAATGTCTTTCACAAGACTAGAAAGACCTATGCGAGGCGCAGGCAGAATAGCAATGCTATCAAAGGACATTAGGTAGAATGAGAGAGGCCCCAGTCAGCAAACTGGAGGACATCTGTTTGGTCTGTGAGTAATGATCTGGCATAAATAATACTGACCTAGAGATGAATCACTCATCCTGGTGAGGGGTGGGGGGGTGGGGGGTTGGAATAGGGCTGAGAGGGAAAAGCAATGGCATACAAAAAATAATATCTTATAAAAATGGATTTGGCCGCTGTTATTCAAGTTGCAATTTCGTCGGGGTGTGTATGTCAGCTCCTAGACAAAGGCGGCCCATCCTTTTTCTCCACTCTGTGTTTGTAGTGAAGAAGGGATTCACTCTTTCTCTTGCCCTTCATACCTTACACTATTGACACGGCAATTGAATATTAAAGCACAAAACATTCAAAACACAGAAGCAAACAATAATGTGTGCTTACACAATATCTCTCTCTCTCTCTCTCTCTCTCTCTCTCTCTCTCTCTCTCTCTCTTTGCCTTTCTGTCCTTTGGGTAGTTTGGGAGCAGGTGTGGGGGCACAGCAGTGATCATTAGTGGAGAGCAACAACTCGCCAACGATGTCACTCCTGCTGATGTCAATCACACAACACAGTAAACACAAACACCAACACTGAGCCACTTGAGGGGTGACAGAGCACGGCCCTCAAAGACCCATGAGGATTATTTACTGTGTTTTTACGTGGACTTGCATCATGCATGCTTACAGCTGGGTATAAGCACTGTGAGCCTGGGATGTTAGACCTCATTGGAAACTGCCTCAAACAAGCTAGTCAGGTACCAGTTCTCAGACCTAATGTTGTCCTTATACTTGACCACAGAATCCCTGAAACACAGAAGTGCATGTACTGGAATAATCTGTGAGAATTCTGAAGTGGCATGGTTTTGTGTCTTGCATTTTTAACGCTCCACACGTGGTTGTGAGGAAGGTCTGCAAGGTGATGCAAGGAGCTTATCGCACACTGCCCAAGACTGGTCAGTCAGCTCAACACAGGCATCTTCACAGGAGACCAAGAGCAAAGACAGTCACTCGAGGACAGCTGTGTGTTTAAAACCCCCCATATGCATTCAGTCTGAGTAAGTGTTGTGTAATGTATCATTGCATGCTGTCTGGGACCAGTCAGTCAGGCCCTAGCCTGAACACTGCACATCTTCACTGGAGACCGAAGGTAAACAAATAGTCACTTGAGGACAGCAGTGTAGTCTAGTCTAGTGGATCCAGAAGAGTTCAAAGTGATGTGTGTTGATTCAAGCCACACCAGCTTGAATCTCAGTGAGGTACTAGCCTCACACACAGAGGACAAAGATAAGATAAGAGTCAGTGGAGAGCTGCAGGGAACATTCAGGAAGGATCTACGAGGAGTGTTTGCGTTGATTTGAATCATACTTAAGCCAGTGAGGAAGCACAACCATAGGAGCAGGCTTCACTCTGATTTGTTTTGACCACTGGGCCTGAACTTGCGGCCGAGTAACAGAAAGCAAGAAAAGGCTACACACTTTGCAAAAAACAATTATGTCTCTGAGACGTGTCAATAAAATAATGACTCAGGGCAAAGTGCAGGCCTTTCTTGTTTCTTGTTGTTATTTACCCAATTGTAAAACTGCATCACCTTCTGTATTGGAAAAAAGTTTGTAAACGTTCTGTAAGTATATTTATATAGTTAGTGGGTGCTACTGCTTAGCTATACAATACTATTAGATAGTCAATGGTTATATAGGTTTGGCCATGAGCTCTCACAACACAAAGTTTCCTCTAAGTTCCTGGTTTGTCTAAGCATACAGAGTGTAAGTTATAAATGTTATACTGTATTAAACGCCATGACACATCATCCATCAGTGAATTGATGAAGTCAGTCAGGCGCTAGTCAGATAGCCATGGCTTTAAGGCAAGGACGATTTCCATGCTGGAAGTTATTCACAATTATTTTTATATTATTCTACAGCTCTGGAAAAAGAAGACCGTATGCACATTTTTCTGAGTGACAGTCAAAATTTAGAAACCACTGCAAATTTAAATATGACCGTCAAATCATTCGAATGTCATTCAGCAACCGTAGGATGACATCAGAAAAATGTGCAGTGGTCTCTTAATTTGTTTCCAGAGCTATGTACAGTGTATAGATCAGATTCATAGCCTACATCCTGATGCGTTGATATTGAGGCAATGATTCCATGCAATGACTTCGGCTTCAGGACCCCCTGACCCCTTGAGCCCCTGGGCCTGAGCCCGGTAAGCCCGTGCAGTGCTTGAAAAAGGTTTTTAAACCCTGTTCTACTGTTAACTAGTTGAGCGGCTTTGTGTTTGTGTGCATGACCCTGGCTGCATGCTGGTGTGTAGATGACTCCAGCAGGAGTTCCAGAGCTGCTGCCTCACTAATGACCTCCTCTGCATTAACACACACCGGCTCCCAGACCACCCAAACAACAGGTATACTTTAGAGTGGCCCTGCGCCCAGGTATGGATCCATAAAATATTAAAAATGTTTGAATCATAAATGCTTGCATCTCTGAGCGAGCAGGTAAAGTATGTGAGTAGAAAATTTACACACAGTCTGAGACCAGGGTAGTGACCCTTCTGGATGAATAGCACCACAAGGGGTAAGGGTTGAAAAACTTTACCTGGGAAATTGGACACTCGGTCCTCTTGAGTCTTGTGCCCCGTGTGTCATGTGTCCCACCGGTGCCCGAGGTGAGAGTCGCTCGCAAAAACACATGACCCCATTTTACATAGCGGTAGCATTTCAAGCCACAATGCCACAGTGTTAGTGAGGGTTCACCTGCGTCGTCCATCAGAGGATCACCTGGGGCCTCTCATAAAAGTGGCATGACAAACGCCACAGTGATGGGTGTTCATGACAGATTGTATTCAATAACATTGCAGCATCAGATTACCATTATGTCTAATCATGATGCATCCCATAATGTGTGTTGGCATGACACATGCTTTTGAAATCATAGCATCTTACATTAGATGTAATCATTCCCAGTAGGGGTGATGTATGATATTATTACTGTTCATCATCATCATTCAGAAATTAACTGTTATTATGTCCACTGAAAAGACATGACATGCTTAGGCATGGATACATTCTTTACGTAGATGCAAATGTCTTCACTAATAATACATATTAACAGTGTTCGCCAAAATCCTTTTTACCATGTGTCTAATGGAGACCGTCGGGAGCATTTGAGATGTAAGGCTGCAGAGAAGATGTCTGACGTATGGCATTCCACAGACTCTGAGCTGTCAAGTGCCTGCAGCTTGTCAAATGTCTTGCTTTGTATCATTTTGCAGTCCTTATCATTGTGCAGTCTTGCCTGACATTGTGGGATTGTTGTCTGGCTAGATAAAGTGTAAGTACCACAGTGTTTTCTTTTTTCTTCTTCTTTTTGTTGTGGTCACTGGAACACTGGCAGCAGTGGACTGGCCAATGTGTTGTGGTGAATTGTGGGTAATTGGAGAGGAATTGTGGATAATTGGAGAGGTAGCATCTTATCAGAGTTGACATTGGCCTCTTTGAGATTCCTTTCACTCTATTGGGCCTGTGGTAAAAGTGACTAGCGAGATTATATGTTTGTGTTAGCATAAGGGGCTACTCATACGTTATTATTCCTCATGGTATGAGTTAAAATGTCTGGCAGAGGGAATTCACTGGTGAGAGTGAGGACTGCTTCAGGAGTAAATATCTTCTCTAAAACAACTGCACATAAAAGGTTGATTTGGGTTGGTGTACGATGGCTTCTAGGCAGAATATGTTCCTAGATGCCGCATCCCAGAAACAAAGGCTCTGTCCTCTGTCCTTGCCAGTGCCCATTACTAGACGAAGGTTACAGGGGCTCATGTGTTCTGTAGCTTATTGTTTGACCTCCAGTGGCACGGGACCTTCACTTCATTATAGAGCAGCTCATGCCGCCGCTCCACCTCCAGTTAGTTTTCAATTACAGAGCGGCCCCTCTCGTCCTCCCTCCTGGCTGGGTCATGCTCAATATGTTTTAATTTATAGGGCTCCTGAAGTCAGAAACCCCCCCCCCCCCCCCCCCGCCCCCCGAGTCCCCCTATGCCCCATACACACAGACGCACGCACGCATGCGCACACACACATGCCCATCTTTCTCCTCATTTCCCCGCTCACTTCCTCCGCAGTCAGATGGAAGAATGCGGCTTTCCATGCATCGTGGTTGTGTTTCCAAGCTCTTCAACTGGGAATGTGAACTAGTAATCCCCTTGATACACTGCATATCCCTTTATTTTGATTCAATCAGCATTCAGATGTAAGCAAATAACACTTCAAGTGTTTTTTTTTTTTTATATCTCCACAGCACATTCGTTCTTTTAGACGCACGGCTCTGCCACTCCACTCAGGGGAGTTCCAGGATGTCAGGCGCTCGAAGGAGAGCGAGCATAATATCAGTCGTGAGGCGTCAAATCGCTCAGCAGTGTGCACGCTCCAGAGGAGCCGTTTAAATCAACTCAGGATGATATGAAGAAGCGGAGGCCGGGCCGGGCTGGGATGGGCACGCTCACACTGCAGTGGTGGATATGAAGCGCACACTTACTGTATATGGAGGGGAGAGGAAACTTTCCTCAATAAGATTCAATGGGGCACCTGCAGGCACTTCACTTCAGGTGAGTGAGGTGGTCAGAATACAAAGCAGTTCTGCATGGTGGCAGTAGTCCATGCCTTTCAGTCAGACCTGTTATAAGACACATTCTGTAGCAAGGGAGTTCATGGTTTCATGGGATTGAGGTCACTGAGTTTCTTCGAAGTGAAAGTAACTAACTAGTGAATGTCACATTTGTGCTTTGACCAGCACCCAAATGTTTTCAATGTAGTGTAACTGCAAATTAATTTTTAGGTGAGACTTCATCTTATATAGACATTGTTATACTGTCTAATATGGTACTGCCGCAGGTACACATTTGGTGAAGTCAAATGAGATGCTTTATTCATCCATTTCGTTCAAGGACTCAAACTGAACAGTTTTAAATGTCATTGAATTGATTTATCCATCTTTACTTCTTAATATGGAACCCGGGGAGTGGAGTGCTGCAGGAAGTTAACAGCCCTCAGTGCAGGTGTCCTCTAGATTAAGAGTTTCCTCATATCCCTCAGCCTGGCATAGAGGATCTGCTATGTTAATGGCAGTCATTTCAATAGCAGAAAGAGAGTATGAGAGAGAGAGAGAGGTGTGCTCTCTCTCGGAAGTGTAATTTGAGACCGACACAATGTCACTGTAGCAATGGCAGGGCACTGAGTGAACTGTCATTACCTTTCCGATATTCACTGCACCCACAGATGATGAGTCAGATTCCAAAGAGAAGACTTTGCCTTTTGTCTGGCACAGGAGCACAATGAGTTGTTGGGGAGTTTTATCTGACAGATCCCCTTAAAGCTGGCTGGCACAGGGTGCTCTGCTCGAGTCCTGCTACTGCCACCTAGTGGAAGCAGAGAGAAAAGAGGGTTGCGTTGCTTAGAAGTGCAGGGAGATGAGTGGAGGGATATCCAAGGAATAAAAACAAATTGAAGGAAAAGGAAGAAAACCTTAGGCATATCTTTATGTATGGAGAGAAAGCAGTCGTGGGATAAGGAGAGAGTGTTTTCTGCGCAGCACTGAAGTGGTGGATGAGAAAAGTGGAACTGGAAGAAAATCCAAAGCGTATGCACCGAGTTTGCAGAGAAAAGTGATGAAAGGAAAGAGGTGTTCATCTTTTTTTTCAGACTTTTTTTAGACTGACTGGCATGGGTATCCAATACATTTGAAAACATAATTTAAGTGAGAATTGATGTTATGAGAGTGTAATACCATACTGTGTCGTAACCCATTTTTTTTAGGCCCTGTCTATGGTCAAGTGTCCAGTATATGAAGCATTTAGAATGCTGGTCTTATCAATAGCAAAGATCACGCACACTTCAGAACTGCATTACAGGTTTTTGAATTCCACATTACAATACTGTTAAGGTGTGGCTCTGTAGTAAAACTTATTTGTAAGAACATACTGTATACAAATGTAATCTTAACTTCATCAGCCGGTCTTCCTCATATTTGCATTAACTGCTGTGCCTGGTCAAGACACGCGACCATTTCAAGTCTTTTGTCATGTACAGTACAACGACCCAGCTTTTGTCTTATCCCAGACTCCACCATAGGTGGTCGGCGCCAATTAAGCACGCATATGTCAAGGGCGTGTCTGAACTTTTCCACTGGAGCAGACAAAGCCTGCTAACAGAATATAAGGCTGGGAGAAAGGACAATCGAGAGGTGACTTGAGGCAACTTTCTCCTCCGAGCCGGCTTGCAATAAACCTGGGAACGTTTCCCTTTCTTAACACATCTCAGTTCGGTTTTGCTTCCACGTTATTTGTAATTTCTCACCACAGCTCTTTGCTGTGTTTGCACACACTACTACGACACATACATAAACATAAACACAGATATGGTGTGCCTTTATCAGTCCAGGATATGCAGATCTGTGTATCAGCACCACGGACAGCAACACAGCTATGATGATACATGGCACTGATTGTAAATTGTCTGTGTGAATGTTGTTATAACTCTCTCTCTTTCTCTCTCTCACACAAACACACACACACACACACACACACACACACACACACACACACACACATCAGTGTTGTGTTGTCCTGTGCTGTTTTGGTATGGGTTGACTTGTGTTGTGCTTAGCTGTGATGTGATGTGCTGTGCTGTGCTGTATTTTGCTGTGCTGTGCTGTGCTGTGCTGTGCTGTTCTGTGCTGCGTTGCGTTGCGTTGCGTTGCGCTGCATTGCGTTGTGTTGCGCTGCACTGTGTTGTGCTGTGTTGTGTTGCGTTGCGCTGCGTTGCATTGTCTTGTGTTGTGTTGTGCTACACTGTGTTGTGCTGTGTTGCGTTGCGTTGCGTTGCGTTGCGTTGCGTTGCGTTGTATTGTGTTGTGCAGTGTGGCAGCCGTGTTATTCATTAGCATGGCTCTATAGAGCCCCTCAGTCTGTGAGGGTCTCGGAGGGAGTTAATGTACTTTCTTAATAAGTCCCACCGACCCCCAGGAGACAATTGCTCTCCTCACCACACCTTCCCTCCCTCATTCCCTCATTTAATTAGCCAAACATGTCTGCTCTGTGGACTAGCTCTGCTTGAGTGGTTGAACATGGCAATAAAACATGGGTGTATACGGCATATAATAAATGCTGTGGATTGATTCTGCTGCTGCGCTCCTGGAACCTTATTGCTGAACGTAAAATAATTTAATTAGGATATGAAATTAACTTTTTTTTTTCTTCACACTCTGTGATATTGCTAGATGAGCTTAGGATGCCATACACAGTTCCTCACAGAACTAATTTACTTTAAGCTTGATGTGATTGGGTAAAAGTCCTGTAACTGCACTGTCATTTGATCACACACCTAGGGGTGGGTGTCATTTTTGTGCTATGCATGACTGGGAAACAATTCCGCTAAGTATGCTGGGACGCATGTAGCTTTCACACAAGGTATGGGACATGATGCTAACTCACACATCTTTGGAAACTCATTTTCTGCAGTTAGCCTGCTGACTTCCAATCACTGAGGTAACATTAACACCCACAGGAGCAGAATGAACTGGCTGAGTGAACAAGCTATGTGGATGAAAGGGGAGAGCCTTGAATAAATGATAACACTGCCAATCAGAACTTACTAATTCAAAGTATGAATACATATTAAGTGTCAGACTGTAAGTCAGACTGTCTGAAACCTGAACCAATGGTGACGAAAGCTTTTTGTATGACACAAACTCTAATACGTATGTTTCTTAATTCACGGATAATAGAATTAATCCAGAGATACTTAATCAGCAGCTATTTTATCATCCCACTACTACTGTTATAAGCTACAGTAAGACTTGTGTAAGACTAATTAAGCACTGTAGCACACAGAGGATGATCCAGCATGAGGCGGGTCTGTGTGGAGGCCAGGAGATCACTGGGGAGCCTCCTCCAGGTAGCAAAGAGCAAACAAGCAATTACCGTAAGAGCCTTCTCAACCTCAGGAAGAAGCCTGTATATGTGTGTGTGTGTGTGTGTGTGTGTGTGTGTGTGTGTGTGTGTGTGTGTGTATGTGAGTTATAGAGAGAGAGAGTGAGGCATGTGTGTGTGTGTGTGTGTGTGTGTGTGTGTGTGTGTTTATGTGTATGTGTATGTGTGTAAATGTGCATCTTCCTGCTGTACAGATTCAACACAACCAAAGCAAAACACAGACAGATGGAAGATACACATACATGTAATACCCACACCTATCCACACACGAATCCCCACACAAACAAGCTAAACACAAACAAATACAGACCAACCTACAGAGAGAAGCACACACACACACACAGAGAGAGAGAGAGAGAGTGAGAGGAGCATGTCTCTGGGTGGCGTTGCCAAGTGCTGAAATTCAAATGTAAATGATGCTTTTTTGTCTGGGTTGCTTGCGAGAGCGGCATCTCTGGCAGCACAGCAACAGCTCAGCTGTGGGTGAACACACACACACACACACACACACACACACACACACACTGGGGTGGAGGCAGTGACTGTCTGACTGACTGACTTCACACAACCCAGCAGCTTATGCCAGCATCAGCCCCATATTCCTACTCTCCCCATCAGACCCCCTGCCCAACGAGGACTACTGCAGGATGCCTACAGGGCCGGTGAATGGGCTGTTGGTCTTTGTTTGTTTTTGGTGTGCTGTATGGCAAGTGTGTGTGCAGAAGTGTGTGGGAGTGTGTGTGCACATCTGTGTAGTGGTGGTGGTTTGTGTATCTCTCCAGATTACAGCTTGTGAGTGTGGTTCTCACAAAATATTCCCATGTAGCATCTCTCCTGACTAGCACAAAGTACATTATTGAGTTATAACTCATTGAACTCATAATTAGATGCAATGATGATTTATTGATGACATTCACTACCAATGAAGCGCATGTTTTATGCCTATGGGCTACATGGTAACACATGATTCATCACATAACATATGAGCATTTCAGTGAAAAAAATATGTATTAATCTAGCAGTGCTTGAATGATTTACTAAGCATTTTCCTTTAACATTCTTAATTTATACCATCATTATTTTATTTTTCTCACATATTGTCTGTGCAATAAGTTAAATTTCAACTTAATGAAGGAAAGCTCAAGGAAATCTACTTCTGTAGCAAATACAGTGAATGAAATGAAAGCAGCACAGTCTGTCTAATGTTATTGCGGTGAACAACTACTGTGTATTCTTTGTGGCTCGAACAGCACGAGGCTGTATTCTGCTCGTAAGCTTTCATTATATTGTTACAATTTCTGCCACTCCTGCTGCTGCATAATTCATAGAGAGAATGAAACACACACTCACACACACACACACACACACACACACACACACACACACACACACACACACACACACACACACACACACACACACACACACACACACGGAAGGAAATGGGTTTGGAGCCACTAATTGACAGCTCAGACGCTTTGAATCGGAGCTGTACAGTTTAATGTTCACAAATGGACCATTTTAATATTCCCCATGAACGTCGGTTTGATGGCCACTTCTGCAGATTATGGCAGAGATTTACTGAGGCCAGAGGAATATTTTGGCCAAGGGAGATGTGAGGCTATCTCATGTGGGCAGAACGGCCATTTGCAATATGTGCACAATATCAGGTAGCCATGCCCATGTAAAACAGAAGTCCTTGATTGCTATTGTCTCACCCCTGCTGATAAACACAGTCCCTCACACAGTTCCTCTCTCTATCTCTCTCTCTCTCTCACACACACACACACACACACACACACACGCACACACACACACACACACACACACACACACACAAATACACAGACAAGACAAAGACAAACACACTCATACAAACTGTATTCACACATTGTTTCATTGCTTTGTTTGTCCATGGTTTTCTTTTGACATGTCAGTACAGTTACCAGTCACTCCCACAATAACCCATAATGATTGTAATTAACTGAGCATGTCTATAATGTATTCTGATTTAGCAGTCTGCAATGGCTTCTCCTCAGCTGTTGCCTTGAACATGCGTTCATTTCACTGCCCTCAGCACTCTTTGAGCAACACATTGTACGTAATCCAATGAAACTGACCTCTTTATAGCTGTGGAACAGCCGTCACAAAACCTAGCGCGAGGCCTTATCCTGTCTAGCTCCACATAAGATTTCCTTTCCCCCTGCAAACCAAACTGGAACTGTATTAGATCAACAGATTTCTGTATGACAGCACACTGGTGCAAAATGTGAATTATTTTAGGGTTACCTTTTGATATTTGCCCTGAAGTTTTCACGTCAGTATCTGGATCATCTTCAGAGACCGAAACTAACTGTATATCAGAAACAGTTTGTGAATACTCAATAACTAACTGACTGAACAAGTTGCATGACTACAATACCTTGTATATCGTAGAGGTTATCAGTTTTCCAAAAGGTCACAATCTAAAATGTTACAATCTAGACTGGACTATCTTTCCTCTTGTTTTACATTGATTGCATTACATTTCAAACAAGAGGTTGTTATTGAAATAGCATATTTGTACTATGCTACTGAGGATGTTGTCACCTACTGTAACTTGTTTTCAAAGGAACACAATGTGACAGAATCTCTGCCCAACTGATAGATGGCCTGATGACAGTTTGTTGCCAGTCAAACACCAAACCAACATGAGCGAGTCTCTGCAGTCTGAGAGCTCCCCATTCTGCCCTTGCTGTGAGATCAATATTACCTGTCATCGCAAGTACTCCATTCAAAATCCATCAACACTACGAAGTGTCCTTGCTACATTTTCTCATTGAAAACAAGTCAATATACTCATATTGATCATGCTGAGGACTGACAATGGGCGTCAGTAGAGTGTGTATACTCGTGTGTATATTGAGGTCATTACAAATGTACAGTATATTTGAAATGACATGTTAGTCAAAGATTCTAGTTAACTTTAGCTTTATCAACCGTCTCTGTGTTAGTGTTTACTGTAGGACTCAAGGATGCAAGGCTGTAATCCAGAAAGTGGAAAACAAGATCTCTGCATGGGAACAGCCTGCCTGCCTGCCAACCCTAGCAGATGACGTCTCTATGGCTTTATTTGGCGTGCAGTGGGGCTTCTTTGCCTTGAGCTTGTGAAGCCATTCATCCATCCGGCATGGAGAGGCAATGCATCAGCCCCACGCTGACGCAGAGGGAGAGGGATCGTTTTTACTCAGGGAAAACATTTCAAACAAAAGGCAACACCTCACTATTCAAACACGCGCGCACACACACACATACACGCACACACACAAACACACACACACACACACACACACGCACACACACACACACACACACACGCACGCACGCACGCACGCACGCACACACAAACACACACACACACACACACACACACACACACACACACACACACACACACACACACACACACGTATGTCTTTGCAGCGGCCTGAAGATGAAGACGTGCAGATGTATGACATCAGCTGAGGAAAATTTGTTTCAGCTTTTGGTGATGGATGAGGAAAACAAATGAAATGCGAGGAAGAATTTTGAGTCAGGGGTGAAATTGATATGTATGCACCTCTTCCTAAGAACAACAATGGGCCTCAGTGAGCAATGACATCATCCTCCTTGTGTAACAGCTTTCAGATGAGCCATCATTTGTTATTTGTGTGTTTTTCTGCATTTGCAATATATATATATATATATATATATATATATATACAACCTCGGAAACTGTCATGGAAACCTGTCAGGATTTACTGCTCACCTCATATTTTTCTGAAGGTATCTTACTTTTTTGTGTTGCTATAATCCACACAAGCCCAATACTCAATCCCCCATGTTTAGCGCTTTGACAGCCTACTCACTTTAGCGAAGTGTACTTGGACTAATTATTTATGGCTTGACTGATGTCTTTCCTGCTACTGTCTGATGAAAGTATTCAGAATCCCTTTTGCTGGTTTGTGTAATGCCATATTCCTTTTGTTTGCCTTTCAGACATGTCTGTAGTCTCATACAATGGAGCCATGCTGAGATGATTCACAGAGACCAAAGCTACAGTGGGCCCTCGGAGCTGTGAAGCCATTGAAGGCTTGACTGTGATGTGGGTGTGTGTGGACTTGTGGTCTGTTCTGCCCGTGTGGTGTGTGTGTGAGCATGTGTGAGAGCGATGATGAACTGCTGTTATGGACCACACGGTTACTCTCTTTGTGTCTGGCACCAGTCAGTTTAAATCAACTCATCAATCGTCAAACATCAGAGAGTCCCCAAGGTAGACCGCATTTCTACCTTCAATGCTCTTTGTATGGAAAGTGTGTGTTTGAGAAAGAGAGAGAGAGAGAGAAAAAGAGAGAGAAAGTGTGTGTGTGTGTGTGTGTGTGTGTGTGTGTGAGAAAGTATGAATAGCAACAACCACATATTTCGTCTGAAGCATTCAAAGCATCTCACACACACTCAGTTTGCCAAAAAAGTCTAAGAAAACTTTCAGTAACACTTTACTTGACGGGTGAGTTCATAACACCTTCATAGCTGCTGCACATAAAGCATTCAATGCTGCTTTGCAATCGTTGGACTTTTATTTTGACAAATTGTTGTCGTTCTGTCTTTCACATTCATGAAAGGTTTGGTATGAATGTTGAGTCATGTCTCATGAAACAGTCATGAATGCTTTATGTGCAGTTTATGACAGCTGCTATGAATGTGTTATGAACTCACCCGTCAAGTAAAGTGTTACCAAACTTTCTAAGGTCTCAGTCTGTATCATGGTGAACAGTTTTTTATATATTCTTAAATAATTTAGCCTACAGAAATAAAACATGGCAGACAGAATGTATTAAAATGAAAAGGGTGAATACAAATTGTATATCTTTTTAGCAAAACCACAAGGCTATTTGTTAAATTTAACATTCTAATCCCCTAAAACGTATACAATATACAATATAAAACGCCTTCATTTTATATTTTAAGGACTGGGACAGCACATTTCTGTATGCTTTTAATTATTAAACACTTTTGGCTGTCATTCCTATTTCTCAAAGTCCACTTCCATTTTAGACATGGCTAAATAATTAAAGATTTAATTTTTAGAAGTATTACGTCTATTCATTTCAAACAGAGTGTTTCCTCTGATGTGAAAAGAGCAGTTAAGAGCACTGCTGGCGTTGCTCTGTCAGTCATTGCTGTCCGACTCACCTGTGTCAGAACTAGGCCTTGGCCCAAGGAGTCGTCTGAGAATCGATCCTTAAATGTATGAGCACAACGCTCTGCTGAACTGCTGTCTCGCTGGTTCTAACAAAAACAAGAGCTAACTGTTGCTTTCCACTAAAGTCAAGAAGGAATAAGATGGTTGGGAAATTTCAACTTGCATTATTTATGAGGGACCTTTGAGACACAGACGTACACCATTTCTTGAGGGCAAAACTAAAGATATTTGTAGATTAATTGCGAATGTGTAGGGAGTGTGATTTCTTATTATTAGATGTAATGGGATCTGTTTTGCATCTGAGATCTACATTTCAAATGAATGACAAAATAAGCTGTAATGTCACAGAGGCACAGGCTATACACCCGCTTGGCTATATGTGGCCACACACACACACACACACACACACACACACACCAATGGAGCCTTCAGAAAAAGTTTAGACTTAGACACGTCAGGAATGTGTTCCATTATCTAATCAGGGAATGTCACCACAATTAGGGCTGGTGGTTTGAGTTGGACACCCACACTGTGATGGCAAAGTGAACCCAACAGCATCAACAGCAAGAGAAACTATCACCGACACCAAACAAATTCAATTACGAGTCCTGTCTCAACACTGTCTATAACAAAGTCAAAGGGCCAGAGACAGCCATGTTCAATTAAACTGGAATTAGATAGTTAGCTTCAGGCAGGCATCATATAAGAGAATCTATCTCAGCTATCAACCCTGGGTAAATTTACAGGGAGTTTTCAAAGAGGAGTCGGACGACTATCAAAGCTGAGTGACCTACTAGACTAAGTGTACCCAAGGAGAATACATTGAGATTGGAAGATTAAGAAAAGTGCATCAGTGGAAGATGAATAAGATTATGTGGGGCTTAAATTTAGATTGTATACATTTTTTACAAATTATAGATTTGTATTAGCCTGACGAGCCAGACCCACATTAAAATGTAGGGTCTGGGCACTCACCATTCGCAGTGCTCAGTCCGAGGGGCGGGATAATTGGTTGTCTTTCAAATTCCCTCTGCACGCAATAGGACAGCGCTATGAGTCCATACGTTTTCCCACCAGCGGAGCTAGTTGGCTAGTTCAAACTTTTGCCAACTTAAAAAAAGCTTAACTTGTGTCACGCTGTTTGCCAAAAGCAACATCCATCTTCTTTGTTTTCAAGTAGCAGGGAATTCAAACCAAACCGTTGCAACTCTGCCATCAATCATTATGTTAAGCCCGCCTAACGTCTCTATACACGATTTGATTGGCCTGATAGAAGTTTAATTTTTCCAGCTCACAAGCAAACGGAGAGTTGCTAGACTAGCCCTGGCAGCAAATGTAACTTGCTGCCGCTAGGGTGCGTCTAGATTTCTAGGCTAGATTTGTATGGCTTTTTGGGAGCCATCTAATGTGAGTGAAGTAAGGTCACTGCTTTAAGGCAGGTCAGCAAAGGATAACAAAATGAATGGGAGTAAAGTAAAGGCTGTCAAAAGGGGAGACCCTGCACGCTGGAGAACACTTGTAGGACACTGATAAAGGTTTTTTTATGTATTTATTTTGGGGCAATTTGCCTTCATTGCAACAGGACAGTGAAGAGCCTGACAGGAAGCGAGTGGGAGAGAGAGATGGGGAATGACCCAGGTAAGAGAAAGAGAGAGATGGTAAAGTTAAGACAGAGAAAGAAACCGAGAAATGAATTATGAATGTGTCAGAGAGAGATAGATGGAATGAGGTGGAGAGACATAGAGAGAGAGACAGAGAGAGAGACAGAGAGAGAGAGAGAGAGAGAGAGAGAGAGAGAGAGAGAGAGAGAGACTTTGCCCCTGGGCCAATCTGTGGCTGCTGAGGCATCTCAAAGCACCGGTGCAGAAAGCCATGAGGTATTTGGTTGCTGTCCAGGGTGCTGAAGCGCTGCTGACGGGATAAGCAGCACAGCTCGAGTCCCGTATACGCCACACCAGGGAAGGGACTGGAATTGTGACAGTAGTCTACAGTGGCCAGTTAACATCTTGACCTCTCGGAGGCCTTTCTGTCTTTCTTTTGTACAACATTTTTGCATAATATTTGTACAAATGTTTGTTTTTGTGGTGAATAAACATGGTGAAAAAACACTGGTTTACTGTACTCTATCATGCACCTCTCCTGCACAGGTAATATCCAGTGTCCCTCTCTTGCATTTAGCCAACCACTGCCATGGGAAAGTAATGCATTTGTCTCCTTATCTTAGCTATATTTTAGGGTGCATGTTACATAAAGATCACTCAGCCTTCAAAAGAATCTGATTTCAGAGCTAATCCTATGCAGTTTTAAGTAGGTATCTTATGTGGGTCTGTGTGTGGCTGGCTGCTGGCCATAGAAACCTTGTTTGAACTTCAGAGACAGAGCTGCTGAACTAGCCCAAGGCATTCTGGGATAGGTACCGACAGGCCAGCAGGGGTTTCCCCTGTGTATGTGCGATTTTGTGTGTGTGTGTGTGTGTGTGTGTGGTGGGGGGGGGGGGCAGTTGTGGTGTGTGTGTGTGTGTGTGTGAGTGTGTGTGTGTGAGTGTGTGTATGTGTTTGTGTGTGGGGGGGGGCAGTTGTGGTGTGTATGTGTGTGTGTGTATGTGTGTGTATGTGTGTGTGTGTGTGTGTATGTGTGTGTGTGTAAGATGGAGGGGTCTTCACCATAAAAGTGCCCGCAGACCTCCTCTGAGCAGACAGAGGTCCAGCTGGGTGTATTAATCTGTGGGAATGACAGATCACAGGCCTGGAAGCCCACGTCCAAACGCTCCCTCTCTCGCCTCCCCATGCCGCTGGTATCCCATGGTGATGGGGTCCTAGCTCCAGGCTCTGTGCGTCAGACGTTGTCAAACAGCTTTTTCTTTTTTCAGTTTGTTCGTTTCTAGAGATCTTGCTGAGGGCTTCATTGACTGAAGCAAACTGAAGTGCTTGAAAGCTCATGAAATTTGTGAATCAAAACACTCATAGCGATTGTTTTTGCATTTAATAGGTATATAGCGAAGCAATTTGGCTCATAATTGATCGTCACTGATGCATTGCTTTGAATAAGACTTGTTCTCTATGCGTTAAGTAAATTAGTCATGGGGATTGCAAATCCTTGTGGGAACAGCCACTTTATTGACATTATCTAAGTGATTCACTTAGGATATAATAAAGTATTTTAACTGCTAGAGGAGCCACAACAACACAGGAGCTCAAGAGAGCCCATTAAAATGGTTAACTAATTAATAAACAACAACAACAACAAAAATAACTGAATATATTTTGTTGAACAGCTGAATACGTTACCGTATGTAACTCAACTTGCATAAGTGATTGTGACTGTGAGGAAACAGAGAGAGACAAAATAGAAGTCTTGGAGGAAGAAGTGCAATTCAGAGCCAGGACTGAATATGCTAAAGAGGGCCCTTAGATCACACCTCATTTGTCTTCATAGCAGCTGACTTCTGTAAGTACTATTTGTTTCTGTAGGTGCCATATCTCCCTTTCCCTGTTCTCTCTCTCTCGATTACTTCCAGACAAATGACTGGTATTCGCTGCCCCTGGATCCATTCATTATGAGGGCCGAGAGAGCTGATGAAATTCAAGGGTGATAGTAATCCTTTATTGCATTCATTATGGCTCTGCAGCGAAATGGGACAGGTAGCATTTTTAAGGTAGATCTAATTTGCCTGGAGCCCAAAGGCAGAGTCTATCGCACTGAAAATAAAACAGTGCGTATGAGCATAAAAGGAGAATCATCGCTCTCCTTCGCAAACAGGATGAAGGTCAGTAGAATCTGCCATCTTCTTGTTTCGTCTCTGCCGAGTAAATTGCAGCAGAAATGTCAAGTATTACTTCAACAACAAATGGGCTCTTTAACTCCCACTCGCTTGTGTCTCTCCCAAAACCAGACGTACTCAGTCATGAGAAATCTGAGCTGGGAAACTTTAAGCTTTAAGTGTTTTCTCACGCAACGCTCTCCTGAGGGCTGAAACTGAGACTCCCCCAAAGCTCCTCTGCAACAACCAGCAACAGTCAACAAAAAGTCCTCACAAAATTCATAAAATGCACTGGTACATTTCAGAAACATAGATTTCCTCTGTGTCTATGCAACACCCCCTGAATGTATATAAATTGATCCTCAATTAGTTTATTAGAGAGAGAGAGAGATCAATACTTAATATATAAAAATAGGCCCTCAATTTAGAAGCAGGCTTCTTTAATTCCAACTTCACCTGTTTTAGTGGCTAACAACTTATTTTATAACCGTATAAAAAAAATAAGGTTCTCTGTTCTCATACATAACAAATTAGGAGCAGTGGTTGCCATGACTACCAACAATCATGCTTGCAAAGCACGACAACAGGTAATTTGATGTGCTGAACTTTGTTGACCCCTCTCACCCACCTCTAGAGGAAATTATATCCACTCTTTCTCTTGTTCAGTGTCATCCCATTGTTTATCCACTGGTCAGCGCTGCGCTGGTGCCGAGGTTTTTAATTATCAGGCCCTGCCATTAAGAGAGCCATTCAGCGTCCGCTAATAAGATTAGCATGTGGGTAGCAGAGGCTGGCCTGGCTCTCGGTAATTGCTCATCAGGAGAGTGTATTAATGGCCCGACAAAGACAGGACGAAGCTGTTTTGGCTCACAGAGCTCAAAGGGATTAGTTAGCAAGTGTTAATTTCCTATTTTTATTATTTATTTATTTTTTGGAACAACGCTTAAATTATTCAGTATTTAAACATGCAGTGGGAGAGCCTGAAAATGGGCTGGCGGCGGAGGATCACATCATCTGTTTGTATGTCCCTGTGTCATCCTTAACAATGGTAACTTATCTTCACAAGGCCTATAATATGTAATCTGCCTCCCATTTCTACCCAGCAACTGGGGGGGGGGGGGAACCTACATATTGTTTTTCTGCATTTGGATTTTTGCGCAATCTGGATATTTTTGTTGTTTCTATGACATTTGAAGGCAGCTTTATTCATATATGCCTGTTCTGTCTGTATGGCAATTATGTTATTTCTTTGCATACCATGCCAGGTTCAATTGACACAACATAAGGTTATATAAGAAACACATCTTTCTCTGTCACACACAGACTCACACAAAGGCACATTTCCTATTAAATCCCAACTGTAAATAAGGGCTTTAGGGCGTCTTACATTCACTACTCTTTTACATCTATTTCTGGGTTCATCAAGCACGTTTCCAGACAACAGAACCAGGAACACCTCCAGCCCTGGCCCATGGCCCAGACAATAGGATGCCCCCATGAAGTACATTTTATTTCCATTGAGCTGAATGCATGCAGGTCTGTATTGTGAACTGCGTGCATTCACATGGTAGGGGACTACATACAGTAGTCCCACTGACCATGTATGACCTGGCAAACATCAAGTCACCTTTCAAGGAATAAGGCCACTGCTGTCTTTTTGGTCCTCAGTAATTCTTTTCACCCCTGCTGTTCACTTCTGCCTTTTAAGTTCTACGGCCACTTTTGCAGGCCCAAACTGAACTCTCTCACACGCATACACAGTATACAATATGCAATCAGACAGGTAGCAGGACAAAGAGGGGGGATATAGACAGCTCTGGCAGGAAAACAAACTGGCGGACACACAACTATCACAGACGAGTGCAGCGACAGCAATTATGACTGACTGGTGCTAGGAAATGAGCAGAAAGACAGACAGGCGTGGACAGCCTGGTGGCAGATAGACAGGCAATCCATCAGACAGGCCTGCTGAGAAAATGACACGTCAACAAGTAAGCTGAGCGTATGAGACAGAGGAATGAAGTCTGAGGTTGGCAAGGAATTACAAGCAGTTTTTTCCTCTAGTTTTACATCGAGTGAACATCAACCTTAAATATCAGGATAATGTTTTTAAAATCATGGTAGTATGATAGCTTATCTTCCACTTGCTTCCACTGTGCTTTTCCCTCTATGACTGGATTTCTAATCTCCAACTTTAAGCACTCCTAGAGAAACAATATCTGCTTTGAGTAGCAATTCTGTTGAAGTCTGTCATGAGATAAATAACCATTTCATTATTTGCTGCAAGCTCACATGACCTTTGCCATATGAGAAAGAAACTGTTGACTCCCATTTTCTTTGGATATAATTATGTCTGCATTGTGTTCTCTCTCTCTCTCTCTCTCTCTCTCTCTCTCTATCTTTCTCTCTCTATCCCTCTTTCCACAAAGTGAACAGGCTCTCCTTTCTATTTAAGTGACCCCGGGGTACACAAGCACACAGATTACTTTGCAGCACTCTGCTGTTAAGATAATTATCACTGTCGTCCACAGCTGAAAATAACCCCAGACTGAGACAGCAGATGTGATCAACGGAGGTTTTACTCGGGGGTAATGAGAATAATGATGTAACGGTTTCTAAACGAGAAATTACGACCGCCTAAAATTTCTCATCCCCTAACTCTTAAACGCAATCTGTATCTTTTTCTATTGTCTGTTATTTCATGGCACAGACATTATGGAGGCTACTAAAATGGACAGAGTGGCCCACCTTGACTGATTGTGCATTTGCATTTATTTGAAGTCATTGGGTAAAAATGGAATAGAAGTAGAAAAGAGACTGAGGTAGTCATTACTGAAGCTGACGAATGAGAGGTACTTGAGCAGCCCTCACCGCCAGCCCAGTTTTGAGTACAGCAAACTCCAAATTATCACCTGAAGACTTCCAACTCTGAGGTATTGTAGCTATTAGTGGACTAATTTTTGTTTTTTGAATGGCCTATCGTGACTTGTTATCAGACTGTGCTGGAGTTGTAGAATAATCCACACATGCTTAAGCAGGTCTCCCACCAGAACCCTGTTTGTGAGGGCGTCCTCCAAAAGATTGCCAGATAAAAGAAAAGGATGAGAGAGAAAAAAAACGACAAGTGAGGGAGACAGCCGTTTCACGCCTGCGTCCCCTTGGATGCACTGCCTCAAAAGCTCTCATTATTATTGATCCATCCAAAAAGAAGGGAAGATCCAGGGGAAATGGATATGTTTGGTCAGGGTTTGGTAAGGGTCATAAACCCCATGCCCCCATCATGAGTTGTGATAACAGCACTGGTACACACACAAACACCTATACTTGGTGATGGATGAAGGCCATAAGCTCATGGATGTGTGTCTTAAGCCTGAAGACGAGGAGATGACATGTTAATGGCCTGTGTGTAGTGGCCTGAAAGCTTGATTTAAGTTTGATTTGGTCTAGGACTGTTTAAATCCCCATTTTCTGCATCCCTGACCAATGAATGAACATTTTCTCTCCACAAATGAATGTATAAATAGTGGGCCTTAACAACCAACAAACAAGACCAAAATAGCATCTTGTGTACAGCCAGTGTCTCCTCTTTAATTCACAGCTTTCAAGTGCTGTTAGCTTGAAAAACTGCCAGCTAAATTGCTTCTATCGGCACTGAGGGACATTTTCACATGCTGAGAGAGAGCGGGTCCCTATAGTCTACTGCCTGCTAGGGTAGTTAAGTGCATATGTGCTGAGCTCTTGCCAAAACAATTCAGGTGATAAATGTGCTTAGGCTTTTTCTCTTCATCACAGTGTGCATCTCAAATGGCTCTCTCCTCCCTCTTCCTCTCTATCTCTCTCTTCCTCTTCCATATCTCCCTCTTCCTCTCTATCTCTCTCTTCCTCTCTATCTCTCTCTTCCTCTCTCTCTATCTCCATCTTCTTCTCTATCTCCCTCTTCCTCTCTATCTCCCTCTTCCTCTCTCTCCTCTCTCCCCCCGAGACCCCTTCCTGGTATTTCCTCAACAGCAAAATGAGGGCTTTTATGTCGCCTACGCAGATTAAACTTCACCAAAAGAAGAGTCGGTGCTCAAGGATATATATTTCGGAGGCCATGAGAGGAGGCTGTGGGAAGGCAACCACCGGGGCCAATCTGAGTAAACACAGTTATCAGCTCAGAAATAGATCTCACCGAGCACAGCAGTGTATTCAAGCATGTTTGCATGTCCTTAACCTTGACTTAGACCTTGTTAGCCACACAATTGTCACATTTTCATGCAGTGTGTAGTGCAGTGCATTTCAGGATTTGTTGTGATCTTCACAGGTGTTCCCAACTGGTGTTTGTCTGATCTGTTCCACCTGTTGGGCCCTACAGTACCTGTAAATTAAATTACTTCAGATCAAGGCCTTTTTGATTCCACACAAGACCATTTTGTCACAACAACACATTTGCCTGGGTTTATCAGGCCTCACTGACTAAATGCCTGACTAAATGATATGATGATTACCCCCAAAGTAATTGTTTTGTTTTGCATTTGTGTAACACAGTGTTTCCCAAAGTGTGGTCTGGAGACTGATGTTCCACAAGCTATCCCAAGTGGTCCGCGATGAGTTCTTTGCAATACTGAACCAACCTGTAAATCCAAACAGTTCTGCAACACTGCCTATGTAAGCTATGCCACTTTAAATCATATCAATTCTCTGACACAATAAGGAAGATGCAAAGACAATAAGCAAGGTGGTTCAGTGAATAGGCCTATTGTGTAATATACTGTTGAAGTAGGTCTACTGTGGTCCTTGGTCTGTAAAAGTTTGAGAAACACTGGTGTAACATTACCTTATCTGTCAATCTCTGTACATGTGCCTACTGTAAATACAACAAAATATCAAGTATTTCCTGGCAAAAACACCAGGTAGTAACATCTTAGTGGTACTCACTTGCTATTACAACTTGAATCCTATTTTGTTTCCAGTTCCATGTACAGTATATTTATAAAATGTATCATCTGCTGACAGACAATTTTTTTATCATGTTGGTAGCCACCCATGATATCCAATACACAGTCTCTATACATAGGTCAAGTGTTCATAACTGGACACATGGGTCTATTTATTAAACCTTTCAACCACATTTCATTCATAGAGAACGTTATCAGCACTTGGTAAGTCATGGTGATTCTTGTCTGGAGCTGTTTCCTTCATTGCAAGGTTGGTTTGTGTGTGACATGCCTGGAAGTGTGATGGTCCCCTGCTGACTGCTATTTCTCCTGAAAGAACCGCCTTTGGCCCCCACTTATGTAGCACAGTATCCATCTCATTTTCCTGCTGTGAAGCCAGGGAGACATCCCATAATACTACCACTATGAGTTACTCATGTTTTTTTGTGCCTCAGACAGTTGCTTTCCAATTCAGATTAAAATAACAGTGTGTTTGTGTGTGTTGGGGAGGGGGGTGTCTGAGCAGGGTCTCTGTGGGTAAAGCTGCTTTGACCTATAATGTCTAGTGTGTTGAGGTGTCACCACCCCTGCCCCCCCCCCCCCAGCCTTGAGGGCTCACAGGATTTCAAAGCGTCGTTTTTATCTAAAGGCAGCCAGTGAAGCTCTGTGGATTCTCCCGCAGTTAAATCAAGCAACACATTTTAAGCTTTGATACCTTTTCAATTTTCCACCTCCAATCACACATTCATGCCATGCATAAAACATAAATGCATTCGCTTCGCTCTCCAAAGATGTAAAATATGAATTGGCACAGGTGGAGAGGGATTTTTACAGGCACCTATGCACAAGTAATGGATATGGATACAGCACAAGTAATGGATATGGATACAGCACAAGTAATGGATATGGATACTAAGAGTTTTGGATTTCCACTGTTTGTCATTACATACTGACCTTGATATTCCCTTGTGTCAAGCAGCATTTCCTTAGAAGGGCACTGACCATCCATCACTCTCCAGGCTTACTTGTTTGAACCCCTTTCACACACAAACACACACACACATATACACGCATGCATGCACACGCATACACACACACACACACACACACACACACACACACACACACGCACACACATTCACTCTCTCTTATCCACAAACACCGTCAGATAGTTCCTGACAGACATGATCTACCAATGGATTATTATGGTGGACTCTGTTTAGCTGGATTTCCTTGTGAAATACTTGCTTTTTTTCTGATGTGTGTTTGTTTGTCTTTGTGTGTTGCGTACATGAAGAATAGTATGTGTCAAAACATAGTTAATTACTATGTCTTGCTAGCCTGATGTCATACTCAAATTCTAGTCAGAATATGAGTCTGATACTGCTCCATTGGGACGTAATTATGGGGCGTGTTTCAACCGATACAGGGGGGAATGCCTCTGCACTCAATTGGATAGACCTAACCAATCAGAGCAGCGAAATAGCTTACCCTTAGATGTACTGTAGGAAGAAAACACGAACCATCCTTCTTCTCCACAAATGCCGTAACATTGTTTTCTGGTCTTTTGTAAAAGTTAGTGTGCCGTCAATATCTCCTACAACACTCATTACACTCTAAGAGATACGTAGTAGGGTAGGCTATTAGGGAAAAACTGATAGCCTATATCCCCTCCTTTTTAAAAAATTATTCCATTGAACACTGATATGCTACAAACATGTTATAAACAGAAAGGCTGTCGCAAATCCCTCAAACAGGTGTTTCTGACCTTAAATGTTTTGGGGACAGGACTAAGTTCGGCTGATACCCAGGCTAATGTCTTGCCTTACCAAAAGAAAATCAAACGGCCATGACCTATATGTATTACAAAAGAAACAAAACAACCATTGTGCTTGGAAGAAGAGAGAGAGAGAGTCCTTTTTTATACTCTTTCTTTACACATAAAAATACTTCAGTTTATCTGCAGAGACCCTTAGTAGGCCATATTTTGAGCCTAGTTAATGACTTGGAAGAGCGATTTATTTTGACGTCACAAGTCCCCAAAGTATGCTATATGCAGCTGTAAATACACATTCCGGCCTTACTCAGAACTGCACTGATTAACATTATTTTGGTCCCCAATGAACAGTATACTCATTATCGTCCACAAATAGACCCAGGTTGTTCTTAAACCGGAGCTGTCCTATAACATCGAGGCTCCATTGTTAGCGGGATTTAGGACAACACAGAGGGGCTTTTAGGGGCTATTAGTCATTTTTTTATTCTGGCGACATGAAGCCTCAGCCATTATCACCTGTATACTCAAATATCGCCTTGTCTTGGCCTGGCTCAATAGAGGGTATTGTATCTAAAAAGGCCCTTGGCTGTTTTAAAATCACTGTAAACCACAGCCTCTTGGGGCTTAGTGTTTAATACCAACAGTGCTTTTTCAATAGAACAAGACCTTGCAAAAGTCCAGAACAAGTCACAATCATGTCAATTCACACTTATCTCTTGCCACTATACAAATGTATTTTCTCTCAAATGGGAATCTATTGGAATTATTCCCTTGCACTGTGACATATAGAGTCGCTTTGAAGTAATGGGGACTTTGAAGGGCATATGTTGCATACAATATTTGCGCTGTGCCTGACAAACTGCTTTGATGTGGTGGAAGTAATTCTAAAACTGTTTTTTCCCTATAAGGTTGTTAAGGACTCTACATTTCTAAGAAAACAGTGACACTAAGAAACTGAAGATTTTGAGTGGCAAACACAGTGGCCCATGTGTTTGAGTCTGTGGAAGATAACATTCCATGGTATAATTGTACCAAAGTTTTGAGCTTGCATAATTACAAAGTATCTTCTTGCCTTTGCATAAAAATATGGCATACTCTGACTGCCGTAGAACAGTTTATTCATAGAAAGCAAATCCAAGGATTATCCTTGTCAGTGGTTGCAGTGTAGCCACATTTTGCTCCACCATCAACCCATCAGAACAATGGTGAAGAGAGGAACAAGCCTGTTTTCTGTATAAATTTGCATCCACATCACATATTGGTTATGACCACCGTTCATTTATTGGATAGTTTATATGTTTGAGTAATATTGTCATAATGTTATATAATTGACAGTCAGTCATGGAAGTAATAATATATAAATGGTAACATGAAATCACTGGGTACTAAAGGACATGAAAAGGTAAGACGTTATGTTTATAACATGGTTATAGCAATGTTATTGAAAAAAAGTTTCAGAGTTCTTCACACTGTACACATTATTAGTGAAGAACTGGGTCATCACAAACTCAATTGGATGAACTGTAAACTTGAGCTGTAAACTTTGGGGATATCTCCAAATGTGTTCTTTCCAAATAAATGATAAATGAGCCAATATTCTTGCTAGTGCTGTTTTGGGAAACGTTATTACCATGTATTTTAGGGTTGTACCATTAACCTGTTGAGGAGTACGGTCACAAATATGTGATTAGAATGTTTGCAATCCGAGAGTTCCATATTATGATGCGACAATTACCCTCAAAGATTTTCCCCATAGACTGTATAAAGAACACTGAAACTATAGATCGTTTGCGTAGAATTCTATAAGGAACCAGGAAAATAATTCACTCCTCAACAGGTTAAGTGCAGAGGCAGTGGTGGGAAATGATATGCAACCCACCAAGACAATCCACCAGCCTCAGGGCACAGATCCTGTACTGGAGGTAAACAAGTCAAACAACTGAAGGAGGGCTCCCTCCAGTATTGAAAGACTAGACAGGAAAGCCAATTAACAGACACAAAGACAATTTGTCCTTTCCCCATTTTCTCCTGAAACATCAAAGAAATCTAATACGAAGCTTGAAGGGAGTCTGTCAAAGCATGTTCAGCTGTGCAATATTTCTAATAAACATATGTATTGCATTATTCAGTGCCCAGAATGGGTGGCAATAAATTGTCAATCCTCAAGTACTACATAATACACCAAAGAACCTTCTTGGAATTTACCGTACAAGAGGATTCTCAGAAAAATAAATGTACAATATTGCGAGTTTTTAGGCTTTTTAGGTCAGAGTTGGGGGGGAAGAAATAACATATTTATACTCATATCACTTTGGAAAACAATTTAATATATACTAGACATTGTCCCAGTTTTGTCAAAATATCTGAGGGTCCTCATTAAAACAGAATTGTGTTGTCTACCAAAACAACTGGAATATTAATAATAAATAGACCTTATAACAAAGCCCCCACACACAGTTGTAAATACTAATGCCAGTAACATTTAGTATATGTGGTCACCATGACTACTTTGTATATGGAGTCTTTTCTGTATTTTTAGCCAATTAATGTTTACCTCTTTGACACAACTACAGCAACTAGACAAACAGTTGGGCCCAAAGAGTTAGCAATTGCAAACATTTCCCAAGAAGCTAATTTAATGTGCACACTAGCCTATCATCAGTCAGAAATTAGACAGATGCTCATTCTAGAATTGCCATCCGAGTTGGACCAGATCTAGGCGATGCAGACACAATGAAGAATCAGTCACTATCTGTTGTGTTTTTGGCTTGACTTTGGTACAGCATGTTTTCATAAGCTATCAACTTCTTGAGTCTCCTTAGGTTTAGAGATGGATGCAGACTCATAAGTATCTATTACAGGCTAATGTCTCATCCACCGCACCGGGGTCCCATATTACTCACTGTCAGGCCTCTCTCCGTGTCCCCTTTCTTGGCAATTTATCACGACTCCCAAGGATGCAGCCTCTGATGCCTTTTTAATGTTTCATAAACACAACATCGATTGTTTCTTTCTCTCTCCTTCAAAAAGGGGTCAGCTATCACATGACTGCAGCACAGGCTAAATATCAGTGTCCAAGGTACTGACCTCTTAAATCATCTGGCAGATGCTTGCGTTGTTCTTTACTGTTAAAGACTAATAGTACATATAGGAGGCTATACATTGTTGAAAATCCTCAGGGATTATAACCTAATCTGTTTTATGGATAGAAATGTAGCATAGCAGGCTCTTGAGAGTGTGTTACGAGGTTGTACTGTGTATTGATTACAAAAAAAAGGTTCTCCATCATACAGTGGAGCAATAACATGGAGGCCCCATGTGTTGCTGAAGTGTTGTGTCCTTTTCAGGCACTGTACCCTCTGTGCTCCAAGCACACCTGATTGAAGCCTGTGTGATTAAAATTCATTTGATTGGCTGAATCTGGTGTGTTCAGCTGGTCGATAGTGGCACTGATAAATTCAGTGAGGTGTGCAGACAAGGCAAGGAAAGACGGATGGAGAACACACAGTTGAGTTGGGGTCCCTATTGGAGCAGGGTTGAGACGGGTGGAGAACACACAGTTGAGTTGGGGTCCCTATTGGAGCAGGATTGAGAACCTTGTGGTTTATGTCAATTATGAGCTGTCATGATGGATTCAAACTCAAGGATTCATTTGATCCTGGGTTCATAAGAGCGGTTTACCAGATTAAGGCTGTTCCCATCAACATGCAGACTCCTGCCTGATCACTTAGTCCAGGGGTGTCAAACATAAGGCCCAGGGGCCAGATCAGACACGCCAGCAGTTTTCATACGGCCCTCCCAGATGTTTTGGATAGAAAGGAATTTTTTTTTTTAAAAAGATATTAACATCCAGTTGTCTTCCACAATGTGTAATAAGCATTATCTCTATGATATGATAAATTGATTAAACCTAGTACTACAGTACAAACCATCCTCAGGAAGGAAGAAGTGGAAAAACTAACATGGATGTAGGGCATTTCAAGAGAGAAAGAGCAGTATATGACAGCAGTACATTATTTGTACTTGTTTGCTGATAAGTCATACCATCAAATAACACTCTGATATCCATGCAGAAAAAATGATAACGACCTTGACAATAACGGGCCCCCACGAGGTCTCCAACAAATCCGGCACACTACCTAATATGAGTTTGAGACCCCTGACTTAGTCTGAGCTGAACTATGAGCTTCTTTCCAACAGCTTCTCTCCAACAGAAGCACACCAGTGTATGACATGGGCTAACACCATCACCGGCAGGAGGTCTGGGAATTTCCTATGTGTCAGTAGTGAGTAAAGGTTCTGCTGTATAATGCAACCAGTTTGTATTGAGAACATATTGTTGACTGTATTGCATCACTTCACATAAATAACATTGCTATGCTCTTGGCCTACAGTGTGTGTGTTAGACACATTCATTTTTTGAATGGTGTGATGACGAAACTGTGGCCCTCATACTGACAGTAGTGCTCATGTCCCAGCATGCATTTCACTGCCTCAGTGTGAGATTTTGGTGTCCTCAGTGGTGTCCGCTCTGGGGGTAATTTCCTGGCACACCACACTGTCAGACAGCCACGGGGAGTGGCCCAGCTGTTATCTCTGTGCTGCTCTCTACATATGAACCCAGTGTGTGTGTGTGTGTGTGTGTGTGTGTTTGTGTGTGTGTTACGCAGAGCCGGACAGTAACGGAGTACATTTACTTGAGTACAGTACTTGAGTACAATTTTCAGGGATCTGTACTTTACTCGAGTATCATTTTTGGGGAGTAATCATTACTCAAGTACATTTAAGAGGCAAATATTGTACTCTTTACTCCATTACATTTCTATCCATAACCGTGAGTACCCGTTACTTCTTCTAAAAAAAAAGAAAAATTTAGGAAACCCTCAATTTGTTGTTTCCCTCTCAAACGTGATTGGATTGTGCAGGCGCCACTGATTGGGACAGCCTATCAGCAATCACCTTCAGCTTTCCGCCAAAGTCAACTCCATGGTCAGATTTAAATAAGAGACGAAACCATGGACGAAACAATAGAAGAAAGACGTAGCAGGTCCATCCCGGGAATGTGCCAAGCTGTGGCCCCAACCTCGCCAGACTATTTACATTTTCTGAACAAGTTAATGATAGTTTTCGCTTCAAGTGTTTCAATTACAATTTGTATTTTGTATTTGAAATACATATTTTATATACATGTATTAGAAATACTGCCCATCCCTGACGACATGGTAAAAAGATGAAAATGACTTGATTTTACTTTAAATTCCTTTTACTTCTCCAGGGTATTAACATTTTTCATAACTCCATGTAGGACGTTTCTGTACATAAATGTAAGCACTGTGGCAGTAGTAATGCAATATTTAGAAAATGTAGGCTACTCTTGTACTTATGATACTCAAGTACTTTTAAAAACAAGTACTTCAGTACTTTTACTTAAGTAGACATCTGACTGTTGTACTTTTACTTGTACTTGAGTAAAATTTAGCAAAGGGTATCTGTACTTTTACTCAAGTAATGAAGCTGTGTACTCTGTCCGCCTCTGGTGTTACGTGCATGCGCGTGTGTGTGTGTGTGTGTGTGTGTGTGTATATGTGAGTTTGTGTGTGTGTGTGTGTGTGTGTGCATGTGCATGCGTGCATGCGTGTGTGTGTATGTGTGTGTGTGTGTGTGTGTGTGTGGCCACAATTGATGCATGAGGTAGCCTCATGGCTGTGCATGCAGGTGATGTTTTACACAGCTCAGCATTATTCATTACTTTCACTGAGGAGTCTGGTGTAAAGTGCTTTCCTTTGTTGTGGAAGAGCGCTGTTTTTGAGCTTATGTCATTGATTCATCATTGACTGCAGGGACATGGCACAAAGTCATCCTCCCGATGAGCTGGCAGCCTGGCTGAGGCTCTAGTCTCATTAGCCATTAGAGTAGTAGCTCCTTTGCCCAAGGAATCGCCACCCAGAGTCCAAAATGAGCATTTAGCCTGAAGCAGCCATCACATGCATTCTCTCTCTCTCTCTCTCTCTCTCTCTCTCTCTCTCTCTCTCTCTTTCTCTCCCTCTCTGCTCCGCACTGCACATTTCTCCTGACATTAAACATTACAGTGTGTAGGCCTAATGTTCCCCTGACATAAAACATTATCACAACCCTCCAACTCTTTTCCCCAATTCCTCACAGCTGCTGCATCATTTCATTAATAATACATGGAAAAGACAGGTTAAAGCTCAGCGGTGATATTCTTAATATAATTTCCCTAGTAATATTATATTATATTATATTATATTATATTATATTATATTATATTACTTTATATTATATCATTTTATAAGTCTGGGGTAATTACTTTTGATACCTAATAAGCAACATAAAAAGTAATAAATAAAAGGACACCTATTACTCTTCTTGAGAAACTTGCCCAACAGTGATAATATAATATAATGGCATCTTTGCAGACAGCGTCACTCTGTCATCACTCTTTTCTCCACTACCACCTAAGCTGAAATTGCTCTGAATGCTTTGAGGCAAACTCTGATATATATTCATCAAATGGTTTCAAATGACAATGGCTGCTACAGTTAGTCTCTCTGCTAAACATTCATTTGCCACAAACATTAATGCGCTAGATTCAACAAGCTGTGTGGTTTCATTGATGATTCCACAATAACACAAAGATTTTTTTGTCAAATTCTTTTCAAAGTGCATAATATCACAGCATTTTATGGTTAGGCTCAAGTGACAGTGATTGAAATCCATTTGATGAATACAAAGTTTTAATTCTTTCTTGCAATGTCTGAATGCATCTAATAAGATCCAAACCCCCACTAAGTCTAATTATATCTTACAAATGAAGCATGTTGTGATGTTTGTGATGCATGAGAGAGAATGGGAGGAAGGGGGGGGGCATTTTGAAATAACAGAGACGTTATAAACAGTGCGGCAAATTAACTGAGAAATCAACAAAGAATAATTAACATATCTAACGAAACTTTGAGGCGATGGGGGGTCCAAACTAAAGATTTCACACGCCCTCTCAGTTGCTTTCCCCAAGCCAAAAGAAGCAGATGAACAACTGCCTTCCCTTGTATATTTTTATATAGTCTGGCTGCCAAGGGAACCATGAACTTTACTGTTTGTATTTAATTAATCAAGGGAACCTGTTCTGCTGGCTCATTCGGGCTTCCAAATGGACTCTCACATCCTGGGCCAACCTTTAAAACATGTCTGTACTTGTTTTCTCTCATCAGGACAAAAAAAAAACATTTCTACTTGTCAGCCATTTTATCTGAGTCAAACCCAAATGGTAGCAGTCTATCAGCATGGTTGATAATACAGCCCTGGTGGAGCTGGTCTGAGGAGATGATGATAACAAAGATTGTTAAGGCGGAGCAAGATACTTCGTCGTAGTTCATGTCTATGGGCGCAAAATGGGGATCGAATCCTGTCTGCATAAAGAGGCGTGTCGATGACGTATTGATGAGCGTATGTTGCAACCGGCCAACATCAGCGGCATAAATAACCAGCGCACACCTGATATAAAGTCGATTTTCTCCAGACTGGAATGCTCAAAAATGCTAAAAATGTACCTGAAATGTTCAGAAGGGTTTGAGGATCATGAAAACGTGCCCGAAATTCACATTCTTAACTCTATAGAACCAAGACCTTAGCATATGTGGTAAAATTCTGAGCTATGCCCATAGACTTCAATGGAGCAGTCGCTGCCTCTGCTCTGCATATAGAGGGATTTTGACCCCCCCTCGTGCGATCCGGGTTCCCGGAAGTGGCTCCTGATGAAATATCTTGCTCTGCCTTAACAATCTTTGATGATAATAAAGAAAGATCATGCTCCAGCAGAAGCCAGCTGTTAAACAGGCCCTGCGGGAGGCATGGGAAGCACACACAGACAGCAGCACGTGTAATGCTTACAGGGCTTTAATGGTAAACCAATTGCCAGGCCCGTCGCTAGAAGGCAAGCAAACCAAGCAATTGCTTGGGGCACCGAGCTGGCCAGGGGCCCCAAGACAACGACTGGTTAAGAATAAAATGCAACGACAAACTGTGAGCGCCCCTTTGATAGTCAATGCAGTAAAGTGCAACGACACTGTTACCGGCAATACCGGGATCCCCCTCAAGGGGGCCCCTCTCAGTAGTCGCTGACAGCAGCCAGCCAGCCAGAGCTCACAGGTTCGTGAGCTCTGCTGCCGGGAAAATATAAAACCTCGCAGTTATGTCTATGGTCATAATAAATCGAAGTTATGCGTCCGGAAGCCAGAAAAGAAAGAACAGAAAGGAAGAGGATGACAAGAAAAAACAAGATAGTGGTAAGTGATAAATTACACTGGATAAAATAGCTCTACTGGTCTTGTACAAATGGTGTAATGTCGCAGCAGGAAGGCTAGCCTAGCAAAAAATGTTTATGTTAACTACCTGCCTGACGGCCCATGCTGCTTGTAACAAACTAGAACAGTTAGCGCAACTTTTTTTTCGAACGGACGGAATATGGTTACATACTGTAATATGTTTATTAACGGGATAAGGAAGATGCAGATCTGTTCCAGAATCACTGTTTATCGTATTTAATGACATAACATTGCTATAGCTTTTTAATAGGTTTTGATGAAAGTGGCATAGCTTTTCTGCTATACTAACTATCGACCATGATAATCTATTTACCAAATTGGGGTTAGGAAAACCACACGATAAATTCCGTGCATCAAAGCAGACTGGAACATTCATGTCTAGTAGTATTCATGCACGCCAGCTGTTTACTGTCTTTAAAGCACTGTGCGTCTGTCTAATTCTCAAACAGCAGAATGCTTAAATGCTATGTTAAGCTACAAGTAGGCCTAGGTCAATGTATAACATTAGCTTGGGATGTTTTTACAGTAAGCATTGGTAGTTGTGAAAGTAGCTGCATCCCTTTTAAATATCAAAATATGGAAATGCTAACATATATTTTCTTTCTCCCTCAAGGTGCTTTGCTTATATTTCTCAGCCCTCAGGCTCTTCCTAAGGATACCTCCACTGATGAAGGTAGAGTGAATTTCTCTCACTGAGCTAAGCTGTTAATGACCATTTCCAATATGCTAACAGTGAAATGGTCAAACGTACTTTACAGGTCATTTCAGATTTTTTTTTTTCAATTATTTTCCCAGGTACACCATCAACTTCATCCTCCATTCATGAGGAAGAAGCTGACATTGGATTTTATGGTATGGTGGTGTTTTTGCAAATGTTCAAATGTTCAAAATGTTCAAAACTAATGCACAGTATATATGCAACAGCAGTATTTGCACTGTCAAAATTGTTTATTTATATAAAGTGTGGGTGAATTTAAACTGTATGGCTATGCTGTGGTTCCTGTTGGAGTTGCGTGCGGTGGGGGGGGGGGGGGTTCCATGTCCATTTTGCTTGGGGCCCCCAAATTCCTTGAAACGGCCCTGCCAATTGCAGATGTCTGTGAGAGGATGTATGAGTGTCTCCAATGGAGGGACTGGGCTGGCTATTGTGGTCTGATATTGTGGAGTATATTTAGACACATACAGTATACAGACTCAGACACTTGCAGTATGTGCATATGTGCATGCCCATACAAACACACACAAACACACACAAACACACACACACACACACACACACACAAACACACACATACACAGACAAAACAGAAACAGGCACAAACAGAAACACACTCACTCAGACGACCCTCCACACACATGCACACATACTGTACAGAGAGAGAGAAAGAGAGAAAGAGAGAGAGAAAGCTCACAGCTCATTATCTAGGGTTGCAAAAATCAGCATGTTCAACACACACAAACACACACTCCCCTTCTCTCTCTCTCTCTCTCTCTCTCTCTCTCTCTCTCTCTCTCTCTGTCTCTCTCTCTCCCTCATTACAGCATTCCATGAGGCAGAAGGCCATAGAGTGCGCCATATGCCCAGTGGAGTAAACGAGGCCGGTGGGATAACCCAGAGAGATGTTTTATCAGGCCTAGTGGGGGAGTACTATTACCTCTCTCTCACACTCTCTAGTGGACCTATTCACTTTGTCTCTTTTACGAGACAGCTGCGCTATAGTAATGATAAGCAACCTACTGCCTTCCTTTGTCCAGGGCTACTGAGTGTCTTCCTGCTAATGGCTCCCCGTGAGTCCCATCCCAGTTTTTGCTGTGATTTAAAGACAGGGTTCGCTCGGGCCAAGCAGGATGGCGTGAGCGACCGCGGACGGCTGTGGTTTTGATTCACGGTGCGTTCTTATGGGCGACAGGAAATGAGAATCATTTAGAGGTAGCGATGAATCGCCCTAAAGGGATCCAGGCGATCAGTGGGAAAGCTTTCATTTGGACTGATTAAGGACAGCTGCAGTAGAGTAGGAGTAGTCAGTGAGCAGCTTGGTTGCCACATGATTATTCTTCTCTGTGTTCTCTCCAGTTCTACTGAAAGTTAGTCATTAGCTACAGTTACTGTGCTACTTCCTTCAAAAGACACCGAATTACTTATCCAATTGCTGCATAATAGAAAAACTTACTTTGAAGCTACTTTTAAAAGTCTTCTTTTTTACATGTGTGCTATATTCAGCGATTGCAGGCCCAAAAACAAAATCCCAAACATAAATGATCACTTTCATTTAATCTTTCCTAGCGATCCGCTAGCAGCCCGCCCCATAAGTAGGCCGTCAAAAATCCACGTCTCTGTAGGCAGCCTAGGATCTGAGATCTGTACACAAAAACAATTGCTAACAAATAAAGTGTTCCAACCAACAAGCGACGAGATGCGCATTAACACGTGTGATGAGAGAGCTGTAAAATCACTGTGGCTTGCTCAAAATAACTATGATGAAAAGTAAGTGGTGGAACAGTTAAACATGATAGACACCGTAGGATCATACATCTTATGCAGGCTCGAGGCATCTGGAAATGTCTTTCTGCACAGTTTTCCACAGTCTCTTGTATTTCACTAATTAGTTGTCTGACTATCATTTGACTGTATAACTGAGCTGCTTTCGACACATAGCCTACCTACAGAAACCAACCTGAGACTGTGCAGAGGTCATTTAAAATCAATTGATTGGACCACTCACTGAATGCAAGAGGGCCTTTCATGAATATGAAGATAACTGATGTTTAGCCTCATTATACGGTATAGTCCCGTCATACTCGCATACGTCATATTAAAGACGTGCACACAGACTCCTACTCTCATCCTTCATTTCAGACTCTGGCTCACTAAACATGGTGTACACTTTCTCCAAAGCTCCCTTATGTTGTCATCCCATCTCCTCTCACTGTCTAACCCTGACCCACCCTTAACGACAGACACCTTCATCCTCATCGATCCGTTCTTCTTATTCCGTGCATGGACACACCACTGACCCAGTTGGAGTCTCTGCTCGGTTTCTCCCATATTAAAATGACTGGAACAATAAGCAGCCCTATACATCACGGCCCGCTTCTCTACCCCAGTGCCGCCCATGCGCAGGGCCTTGTCTTCCATTGTGTTCACTGTCTGAGTCAACACAATTACACACGGACTGAATCACATCGCAGAGGCGCCCGGCCGGCAGGCAGTGACTTAAATTCAGTTATTCAGTTTCTCTATGAAACACTTCATGCTCCGTGAGCCAAAACATAAGGTTAACAAGTCGTCAAATCAACTCCAATCTGATTTGCAGTCGTCAAGCAGCTCCCATGCAGTTACTCGTTATGCATGTATATCAAGCAACAGGTGCTATGTTCAGTGGTGACAGATGATATGTGTTTATGTCCGATTTGTTTGTGTGTGTGTGTGTGTGTGTGTGTGTGTGTGTGTGTGTGTGTGTGTGTGTGTGTGTGTGCGCGCGTGTGTGTGTATGTGTGTGTGTATGTGTGTGTGTGTGCGTGTGTGTGTGCGTGCGTTTGCTCCCACTCTTAACTAAGGCTACTGTATGTTGCAACTGTGTGTGCATTGCTGGGGACTATATTTCAAAAGGATTGTGAAAATTAATGAATTATAATAGTATTACAATACAGAGCTTGGAGATTTAGTATAAATCTGTTCACACCCACTGTTAAATCCTCTTAATAATTAAAAAGAAAAAAAAACATGCTCATTATCCATTACTGCATGGACTGCTGATGTGGTCACTTTCCCGCTCCTTTCATGAACAAAATTGGATTCACTAGCTTAAATGTAAAACATAGCCATATTACATGGCTATATTTTCAGAATTGTGTCATTTATAATAAATGAATCATTTGCCCAGTGACTGTCAACAGACCATAAGACACAAGTAGGTTTCCCAAAGGCCTCTTAAAGCTGTCTACATTAAGCTGTGTCTTATAACTTCTATACATTATACCCTCCATATTGTTGGTCTGGCCCACAAAACAAAAGCGTTAGAGACAGGCCCGGAGTGGGTAATCGGGAGAATCGGGAGAATTCCCGGTGGGCCGCTTCACTTTTGGGCCGGTCGAGGGATTGGAGAAAAATATTGGCATTTGTCACGTTAATCTAAACACGTTCGCATTCTATACCTAACACCGCAGCCTCTGCATGGGTTGTTCTCCCCTCCCAAGAAGAGTTAATTGGTTGGGTCCATATAGCCCGTCTTTCCTAAAAAGTTTTCTCAGATACCAGCCGGGCCGGCCCTACCGTAGTGATAAGCGTCAGGGAGGATGGATAGTAGAAAGATGCCATGAGGGACTGAAAAGGCCAGGTAAAAAAGACGAAAAGTATTGGAGGGAAATGCTGCCAAATGTGCCATGCTTCCATTTTTTTTTGAAGAGGACAGACATAAGTGGCAACTGGTAAAGAGAGATAGCCATGATTATAACGGCGTAATTGGGCTAATAACCTACTGGACGTTGTAGCGTTGTCAACCTATTTGCAAGTAACATATTAAATGAATTAAAATATTAGCATTTTGGTATCATCCAATATGGCTATTCATAGACTTTGCAAATATTATGCAAATATTGATAACAAAACTCAAGCTTGATCTGTGTATGCAGTAGCCTATAGGCCTAAAAACAAAAGTAGCCTGAGCAGCAGATCAGCCAGTCCCCCGCTGAAAATTATGAGCCCGAAATTAACTATGATATAGGGACAAGTAGAAAGGATAATAGAGTTAACCATATGAATTAAAGTTATTTTATGGAAGAAAGAACAGTAGGCTATGACAGCAGTTAGGCTACATGATCAACCTATATGGCTTGTTTGCTCAGAAGTGTGTGTAGTAAAGGAGCAAATCACCAAACAACAACATGATAGCTGACCCATGCAGAAAAAAGCATGTAAACAATACAGTAGTTCAATAGGCCTCTTAGTGGAGTTGTGGGATACATTTTAAATGCTTTATTTCTTTCTTCCTGTTTTTGTTAACTTATCAACCTATTCTTGTGGAATAGTGGAATATTAGCCTATAATAAAAACTACAGGATAATAAGAGCTGAAATGTTGCCTTATTTATCCAATTTCCACCACTACTAAAAAAGTGGGCCGATCTTGGGCCTGAAACTCCCGGGCTGAAAAGTGACCCCACTCTGGCCCTGGTTAGAGACCATCAGATTCATGTCACAATCCCAAAACTATGTGGCAGAAATGTATGCCAGAAACATGTATTCTGTCTCTTAAAGTATATAAAAAGGTTTGGGAAATGCACATAGAAAAGAAAACAACTGAAGATACACTGTTCAAATCTTCATAAAACACCATCATTGGGGAAACCCTGTTCTTTCCTTGGGAAAAATCATACGTATAAAATTCAACTACGTAAAGTGCAGCTTAGGGGATGAACGTCTGCTCAGCTGCCAACACCCTTTTCTCCATCCATCAATAGGCCTATCTCCATCTGTGTTTGTGCTGTGGCCCATATACAGTATCAAAGAGTGGCTGGCTTGAATGACTGCTTTGGCTGGTTGTGACTAATTAGTGACCTCGGACCTCCATTTTGTTGGGGTCTACCAATTTCAGCATGACACATCCATGGAGATCTTCTGAAATCAGTCCATGATTTGAGGGAACCGCTGCCAGAGCTGATCAAATCTAATGTAAATAATTCACTGATGACAGAACGGCAGTTGGCCAATACTGTAGTGTGTGTGTGTGTGTGTGTGTGTGTGTGTGTGTGTGTTCATCCTGCAAAAGATTTTAGGAGATTTTTGAGACACCCAGAAAGAGTCCATTTTAATTTTTACAATGTCCTGTATGGTGATGAATATTCATCAGCTGCATCTTCGTCAGAGTTAATATTTGGCAGTTGTGCTGGCATATGCCACCACTGTAGTAGGTGGTCGGGAAACACAGAGTGTGTACAGAAGGATTTCTAAACTGTATTTAACGAGTTTGGATGCCGACTCTGCAGGCCGATTTAATAGACAAGGCATGTTTGGCAATGTCTCTGGCCAGAGACATGAAAAAACCTTATGGTGTGTCATGTAGGGAATCAGTGAACAGCCTGTGATCAAGGCATGCAAACACCCTGAGTATTCATAACCTGTGCAAGAAATACTCAACCAAGTAGTTCACGTCTCAGAGTGGATTTGAACTACAATGTCTAACTGTAACCCAACAAATGGTATTAGTATTTTTTTGTTTTATCTCAAGCAAGTACATAATTTGATAATTTTACCACTTTTCTCTCATTAAACATGAGGGAATGTAATGAGCAACAAAAACGGCCATGTCTGGTAGCTAATGGCAAAGACATGTATAAGCAGCTGGACCAAGGAGGTTCACAAACGTATCAGGTAAGTTCATTAAGGAAAGTTGTTTTAAATAACAACTGCAAAATAAACGTCTCATTTTCAAGTCATGTCATTTTTATCATCAAGCTGTTAAGCCTGGGAACATCTGGCAGGGTTGGGGGGGACTTCAATTCTGTAAAGCAAACTTATTTGAAACTAATGCTAGACACCATCTGGCCACAAACGAGAACAGCACACGCTGTGTATAATGAACTGATAGATTTTATTCAGCAATAAAGTTAGATGTCTGTTTTTGGTCTCTGAAAAAAAGTCATACTTAATCAGGAGATGTTTTTTGATTGGTTGTTGGTTGTTGTTTTTCACAGCAATACTGTGAACTATTGCTTCGAATTCTCCAAAACTCTAACTTTAAATTTGATGAGGAGTGTTTGGCTTGGGCAGGGCATGCATGGAGAAACCTCTGAAAGAGTAAACTAAAAAACTGTTACTTACTAATTAGTTGTATTATTTACTAATTACTAGGACTTTTGTTTGTTTGTTTGATTATCTGTTTTGTGGTTGTGCTGTCACCTTTGTTAATTTGCCAGGCTTGCGCAGCAATGATGTGTACAAAACAGATGGACTGATTAAACAAAGTCACCGAAGTGAAGGACAGAGAAGAGCTCCGGGATGCCCACATCCTCTGGAGAGAAAACATTCCAACTTGAGCTAAAGCTAAAGTTTAGTGTCAGTTACCTCACTTCAAGATGGAATGGGATTTGAAGAAAACAGGTTGAAATCAACAATACCTAGAAAGTCAAAGAGAGTGCAGACCTCCATGAAAACAATAAGCTCTTAATAATACAATACAAAGTTGAAAGAAATTAAACTGACTCACTCCAAAAAATGTATGGGCTCTTTCTTGACCAATGCTCTATGGTAACAATTTACCCTCAAAAATGTTGTATGTGGGTATCATGATTTGTAATTATAATTATTTACAACTGTAAAAATAATTGTCAGTATCACAAATATGCCCTATAAATGTATTCTTTTTAATACAGCAACATTTCCATGATTGCACATTATTACCATAGTCGATACCATAGTTTTACCATTTTGGTAAAATGTACAAAATTAATTGTTAGTGTACTCACACGAACGGCCATAAACTAAGCTTTCCAACGATATGTATATCGAGGGTATTGCAAAAAGTATCGCTAAGATAACCGCATCCAAAGTTGGCATGGTTCTCCTGTCACGATACGCCAGAAGAGGAGATTGTGTATAGCCTAGCCTACTTTTAAAATGCGCTAGCCTACTTCTCCTGGTCCCTAAAATGACGCCAGGATATTTCTAAAAGTTTGTGCTTTTGACCGTTTGTGCCCTGAAAGGCAAGTCTTTCACATTCATATTTGGTTACATCTGCCAAGAACGATATAGAGCTGACACATTGAGTAACGAGTAATGAGTAGCCTAATGAGTAAATTAGCTCTACCGTAGCCTACCGTAAAACCTTATAGCGGCGTGGACAAAGGGAATGACTGCTAATGTGTTGATGTTATTATGTTAGTATGTTTATCCGTGAAATTTGTTCACAATATGAAAGTGTAGACTGTATACTGTCGAATTATGCGAAAACGTGAAATTCGACATTTTAACCTGTATGTTTGTTTATCGTGGATTTTCTCAAAATAGCACCGTGCGCAAAACGACTGGTTTTCGCCTTGCAGGGTCACATATGGCTACAACCCCCTTCTTTTTTTAGAATTTATATTATTTAAACAATTTTAATATAGTACTTTATAGTGGGGCAGCCGTGGCCTACTGGTTAGTGCTTCGCCCGACCAGTAGGAATGACTGAAGCCCCCTTGAGTGTGTGCTCCACCTCACTTCACTGTTTGCTGAGTGTGTTTCACTAATTCACGGATTGGGATAAATGCAGAGACCAAATTTCCCTCACGGGATCAAAAGAGCATATACACTTACAGTACAATATATACTTATACTTAGTAATAAAATGCATTTAAAATGTAATAATTTATGTAAAAGAGGGTATCTATATAGGCAAGGCAAGGAGAGGCAAGTGTATTTACATAGTGCTAATCATACACAGAGGTAATTCAATGTGCCTTATATAACCAAAGCAAAAAAAAAAATAAGTACATAAAATAAAATGATTTAAAGACATGAAAACACAGAATGACCTGTGATATCTGATATATATATCCTTGCATTTGTTGATAGTTTGACAGTTTCTTTTTTTTTACAATTGACAGTTTTTGTTATTGTCAAAGTTTTTGTTGGTTTGTTTTTAAATTAAGTTCACAACATATCTTTCCATTTCTTTAAAAACTTTTTTTCTGTCTGACAATCATAAAACTGAGCTACATTGTACCAACGTGGCTCCACAGTTCTGATTGACACCCAGAACATATACAATATACATAGAAATAAAACCGCTGCTCTGATGAAAAACACTATTGTGAAAATGTGCCTCTAAGCAAATGAAGATAAACAAATGCAGGCGGATTAGCCACTGTGAATTCTCCTTTAATCGTCTTTAAACATGGGATTGATTACCAGAGTAAATAGCAAGAAAGAGACAAGACGTGGCTGTAATGACGGAGTTTTGTCAGTCAACCTAACAGAGAGGAATTGGGGAGCAAGTTTATGCAGTGGAACACCTTGTTTTTTAATTGGACTCATTTGAACCCCAATCAAGGCCAAATTCTGCAATTAGTGAAAGTAAAACTAAATTAGTTGGGAGCCACTTCAAAATGGAATGGGTTCCTCATTGATTCATGGCTCATACTGCACCTTTCCACCAAGTGGCATGGACTTGGCATGGACTTTATTCATTTAGGTATTCTCTTAATAAAGTGGAATGGATTTGATAAAGACAGCCAAATGGATAGATGGATACATTGATTTACGACATGGTATGAGTGGGGGAATGCACACTAATAATTTAAAAAGCGATTAGGACTTTTTAAGACAGTATAATTATCCAACTAAGAAAAATGTTTAGGTCACTGTCAGCTAACCTTAGTGATCATCACCCAGGCCCTAAGCCTCAAGTCTTTTGCACTCTTCATATATTTAACATTCACAACATTGTGACATCTGGATATACCCAATACATAACTAAGGTCCTGGTAAACTATTTATTAATATATGTTTGGTAGATAGGCATTCCATGAGTGGCAATATCCCAGAACATCCCCACTTGGCCTCCTCACCACTAGTTATCACTCTGCATTGTGCATGGAATTGTCCGTGTGTGAATTGCATTCATTCAAAGTGAGAGTGCAGTGATTTCATAACGTTACATTTCATAGTTATTGAGTGAGTAAATTGAGTAATTGTTCAGATCAACGTGAGGACAAGCAAGTGTACCAATTATTTTGCACATAACAATTAGACAGCCTCTGGCCGGTAGCCTAGGGCCAAACCACAGCTGGAGGTGGGGAGGGGCATACACCCCAAATGAGACATTTACTGCTTCAATTTTGAGACAATTACTTTTTATAGTCACAAATCAAACTTTACATTTAAACTTACATTATCTCATTGAATTGGGAAATGAAAATATTCAGAACTGATTGCAGACTTTTCAAGGGCCCTCTTCCCCCTTGGGGCACTAGTGATCAGTACCCTACCGCTGTAGCAAGGCAGCTCACTGCTCCGGGTTAGTGTGTGCTTCACCTCACTGGGTGTTCACTGTGTGCTCTGTGTGTTCACTAATTCATGAATGGGATAAATGCAGAGACCAAATTCCTTGTATACGCAAGAATACTTGGAGTACAAACCTGATTTACATTTGCATTTACATAACATTGCAAATATAAACAGAAGCTACATTTTCATTCACCTCATTACAAAATTTAATTTGCCTTATTACAAAATGTAATTTAATGTATTGCAATTCCTCTGATTTTCTATGCTCTGTAACACACACACATATGTACATTTCATACAAGTGTCCAAGTGGTGCTGGCCAAAGTGATCCATCCATGCCATTTCTATCAACTCAGAAATAAATATTTTGATTGCCGGTCTTTTTTTTTAATCAAAACATTTCCTGCAGCCACACACTGCAGTATAATGAGCATCCTCTAAAGTGGCCTGCTACAGTACATTCATCAGCGCCTTTAAATGAGAAATCAAGAGGCAGAAAGGATATAGTGTGAATGGCTCTGTCATCTGTGTTGATGTGTAAGATATCTTATGCAATTCAACATTGTGTTAAAAGGTGTGTGTGTGTGTGTGTGTGTGCGTGCGTGCGTGCGTGTGCGCGCGTGCGAGAGAGATAGAGAAAGAGAGAGAGTGTGAGTGAGTGAGTGGATGGTGGTGGTTCTGATCAGTCTGCTATAGGGGAGAGCAAAGATGTAGGTGGGTGGGAGTGTCACTGAAGGCAGCAGACCCAGTTAGGACCCCCTGTTTTGACTTCTTTGTGCCTGACTGAAAAAGACATACACAAGAGAGGACGCATGAGTCCACAATAAGCATGAAATAGTTTTTTGTACATCTGTAGAGTGTGAGGTTTTACCTGCCTTCTGGAAGAGTAGAGAAACACACAGAAAGAGAGAGAGAGAGAGAGAGAGAGAGAGAGAGAGAGAGAGAGATCTTTAGTGAATGCATGCTACTGTAGAAGGCTCTGTGGACTCTTAATGAGTCTTAACTGGAGATCAGAGCATGATGCTGGTTAGGGGTCAAGACACCAGACGCTCAAGCTCTCTATCTTCAAACTGAGACTCAGTGATATTCAGCAATCTCTTTGCATCCGTGATGTTTCGGCCTCATGTACTCAAACACATACTTCTTCACAGACACAGACATTGTGTGGTGCAGTGTTGGTCAAAGATGCTATATATTGTTTGACAGACATGTGACATTGTTTTTTCTTTTTCTTTAAATAACATTCTTGCTGACTGGCAATCATAGTCTATATAGAAACTCCTCTATTTTCCTAAGAATAGCAATTTGTACATAATAACTGGTTCCAACTTTGCTTTGCATTCTTGGCAAAAATGGAGCTATTATTCATTTGTCATTTATGTCTGACAGAATAATGATAGTGTTGCAAATGCTGCAATTTCAACAGCATCTTTCTCTTTGGCAAGACCTATTCTTATTTCATGGTCGAGCTACTAGTGGTGATTGGTGGAATTCTTGCAGTCCTCAATATATCTATGTAATCAGACACCCGTCATTGAGATGCCGCTGTCATAAATTGAATGCCACTGGTCTGGTTGATGTTGCAGCCATATACATGCTGTCTCTCTACGGTTGATGTGGCCCGTTAAAATAGCGGTCATTAAATGTTGTGCAGCGTCCTGTCAGACGACTTGATTCCCAGGGTGAAAGGGAAAGCAATGTGCATATTTTCACTCCTTTGAGTCTGTGGTTTGCACAGTTTTTGCCAAAAGTTTTGATGTCACAGAAGAATTTGTACGGTGGTGGGAAAGGGAATTGAGGAAACCAAGCAACCTGAGTTCACACTTAGTGAACCTCTTGAGATTGCTGCATTCTTTTAAAGCCCTAATTGCCCTCCTTAATTATCAAAGCGTTCATCTATGGAAGTTTTGCTATATAACAGTTTAGAGAGCAACCTTTGATGAGCAACTTTTAGACTTTAGCCAGTTGCTCCAAACTTAATATTGCTTACAGACACTCCCACCTCTATGTCCCAGTACCCTTATGGCCCTTTCTATTTGTCTTGTAAATCCGCCGGCCGAGTTGGAACGTGTAAATTACCATACATACCCAACAAGGGAGAATGAGGGCCGTATTCTCGTGTTCTAAACCAATGTCCAGCACTAACGAGACAGCAGCTGCCCTGGTGGGATCCATGTTCTTCCCAAAAAGACTACAAACCCCAGTGTTCATGCTAGCAACTCATTCGTACATGTTGTATGGGTGGGCGTACGATATTTACGAGTCAAATGGAAAACGCCATTAGTCTAGTCAGGAGGGGCTACTCAGAATATCAAAGCTAGAGGAGGTTGCTTGTGTGTTGACAGAGAAGATGGGTCCCTATAGGCCCTCACAAGCTATTTTAGTACCTACTCAAATGACTTCAGTCACTCTTTTGTCAGCCGTTTTTGGTGTGAATTATTCAGAAAATGGGAAGAGTGTCTGTTAAACAGGGTGGTGACCTGCGTTTGTGGAGCTGTAGAACTCAGTTTAACTTCATTATGTCAGTCAGTGTGTGAAGAGGCATGAAATCATATTTGACTGCAAGTGTGAACAGGTAGGGTTTTAAGATTGCCAGGGACCCTTTGTGTGCTGCCATGATAACTTTGAATAGAAGGTTTTACAGCATGATGTGTGGTAAACTCAACAAAATTCATAAAGCTTTATTCCTCCATTCAGCATTTCAGAGCAGTGCAAAAACAAGCAATATTGGAATATAAATTATTTTTTTATTCCAAAAGTTGAGACATGTTAATGTCATGTTTTTACTCTGCCTGAAAAGCTGTGTATTACAATATGAAAATCTGTTGGCTGCTCACATTTGGCTCACAGTGCTGTCTCTGCACCAACAAAAAAAATACTCCACAAATTATCATAAGTCTTTAATCACAGGCGTATGGAGAATGGCATCTTCTCCTGCCAGCCACGCATGCCAGTCTGCATAAACCGAATGAACGAGAGGGAGACGCATTTTACCCATAACACATGCACGTCTAAATAAGGCACAAGGACAGGCTGCTAAGACTAAAGCAAAGGAGGGGGATGAATCAGGCGGCGAGACTGACAGGAGGTGTAAACGCATCTGCTATCTATCTCTAGTCAATATCCACCGCAATCCGATCAGGCAGTTTCACTTGAACAGTCTGTATTAAGACTTGCATATTCTATGTTGTCCATGTGAGGCTGGGGTCTGTTCCATATACTCAGGCCTGCAGATGTATTTTTTTGCCTAGTGTGTAAAATCTAAACTGGCACGTCTGTTTATAAGCCTGGTGTTTACAACAGCGTGCCTGAGGGTCTAATGATGTGTAATATGAATTTACAATGAGGGCTGAGATTATCAGAAGGCAGTGAAGGGAAACAAAGTCAGCACAACCCCCTCAAACACATGTGACATGTCCCCTCTTCCTCACATAAACATCCCATTGATTACTTCCCTTGGGACTGTAGGGTCCTGTGAACATCATATAGATTCTATGCCATGTGTTACCAGATTACTTTGTACTGTTTTGAGCACGCTGTGTGTTACCATCTTCCATTTTACATAATTTCAGTTTGTATTTGTTGAGTTACATGCTCTCATTAAAGGAACCGTATGTAAGATTGTGGCCAAAACTGGTACTACAATCACTTTCAAATTACTGTAGAGCGGTGTATCCACCCCCTCCCCCCTGACTGGCAGAGCTGGCAACCCGGATGCCGAAACACTACTGACTTTGTGATTAGTAGATAGGTGGAGGATAGCCAAAAAACATGACAACATCAACATCAGTTGAGGGCTGCAACTTCACTTTTTAAATGACAATATCCTGGCTGGACTACTGTTGTCAGTGATATGAAATGAACATGATTTCTTAATGTCTAGTGACATATCAGGGCCATTTTATGATTAATTGAAATACATTTCTTACATACGTTCCTTTAATCATATATTATGTTATGTTGCTTTCTATTATTTTGTTCTAGATTATGCTACTAACTATGTATGCCAAAAATGTACAAGAGCTCATTGTGCGCATGTGTTGTGAATCAACAGTACTTTTAGGAAAAATGTGGGCGGGGGAAGTGGTTGAGCACTGCTCTCCCATGCCCACATCCACGGCTGAAGTGTCCTTGAGCAAGGCACCTAACCCCTCACTGCTCCCCGAGCGCTGGTGTAGCAGGCAGCTCACTGCTCCGGGTTAGTGTGTGCTTCACCTCACTGTGTGCTGTGTATCACTAATACACGGATTGGGATAAATGCAGACCAAATTTCCCTCACGGGATCAAAATAGTATATATACTTACTTATACTTACTCATGTTAAGTGAAGGTGAAACTTAGTAGACAGAATGTCTTGCTGCTCCCTTGGGTACTGATATTATGCCAGTGCGTTGAGATGTACACCAACAAATAAATAGTAGAGATGGCGGATAGAAATGAAACCTTAACAGTATGTCATGGCCTTGAATTAGATTAATCAATGAGGTGTAATCTAACAGTGGTCTTGGAAAGGGCAAATACCCTATGAAAACACACTGAACCTGTGTTCAGATGAATTTCAAATGAGCCTTCATAGATATGTCTGTTGAAATGTGCTCTGTGCCTGCGGTGCTCACCCCGCCAGTCTGTTTGTCCTTTGTGATTATTTACGTTGGTCCTTCTCACCACTTGACCTAGAGTTCAATAAAACAAAGAAAAGAAAAAAAAAATGTTGACTACACATGAATTATATATGATGTGGAAGTATTTGGGCTGGTGGCTTGTTACTCTGAATTATGCATGGGCATGCATTTATTAGGGCAGCCAAAGATGGAATATAAACTCTGCTTTTAAATATTTCACATGCATTCTGTAGTTCGCAGCTCTGTGGGCAGAGCTTGTGGTCATGTTGTACATTTTTTTTTAATATAGATGATGTTGACCTTTTACAGGGCACAAGTGTTTGCCAAGGTCTTAAAACTTCTATGATGTGTACAGAGAACACGCATAGATCACCCAATAGGGTGCCTACGGGTGCTCTGCTGCCTTGGCAAACTCTACCTTCCAAAAGGCCAAAGCTATAAGCAACAGTAACAGACTTACGACGTGTGATCAATTAGCCAAGTAACTGACTTATTTTGGCAAAGCAGCATAATTTGGTTTATGCCCATGTGAAATTTGACCATATACAGGCGCGCCTGCAGGTGTACGTCCGTACGCACTGTGTGTACCATCAGGCTACTCAACACCAAGAGAAAATTTCCCGTGTGTGTGTATTCACACTGTATAGACTGTTCTGTATAGGGCTGTATCAAGTTGTCCAAATGAATAGGTCATTGAAGACGTTGTTGTTGTATTATTGCATGTGAATGTTGCTATGCTACTTTTTTGCTGACCAATGCAGGACCTAAAACCGGGAAACGGACAAATATTGTCCACGCGTGAAATGTTTTTTTTCGGGGGGGGTGTGCGTACCATAGCATTAATTCCTGCAGGCGCCCCTGACCAGATATATGTGGATTCAAAACATGGCAATGCACTTTGAGTGACAGTCCAACAAGTCAGGTTTTGTAGATGTTAATAGCACTTTGAGTGACAGACCAACACGTCAGGATTTGTACTGTATATGCTGAGCACTTTGAGTGACAGACCAACAAGTCAGGATTTGTAGATGTTAAGAGCACTTTGAGTGACAGACCAACAAGTCAGGATTTGTAGATGTTAAGAGCACTTTGAGTGACAGACCAACAAGTCAGGATTTGTAGATGTTAAGAGCACTGTAGGGCGCTTCTCTCAGCAGATAGAACTGTCGAACATACGGCAGTGGAAGCATCCCGACCACAGTTAGGTCCAAGTACCCATGGGGACCTACACCTAGGTTGATTTCCAACCTTTTATCTCTCTCCCTCTTTAACTACACTTTAAAGAGTACCGTAGTTTAGTTTTCATCATTATCTAATGGTATGTAATCACTTAATTTATTTAATAACATATTTATAAATCATTCATAATCATTCACTCACCTTTATGAGTGTACCCTTATTGTAAAAGTGGTATCCACTTTCCCTACTTCAGATATGTACTTGGGAGCATCCGTGGCCTACTGGTTAGGGAATCCAGGCATGTGACCGAAGGGTGGCCGGTTTGATCCCTGACTGGTAGGAAAAAATGTCGGTGAGGGGAGAGATTTTACAGTGCTCTCCCACATTCACATCCATGGATGAGGTGCCCTTGACCAAGGCACCTAACCCCAACTGCTCCCCAGACGCCAGGATTAAGACTGCCCACTGCTCCGGGTGTGTATGTGTGCTCTGATTGTGTGTGTGTGTGTGTGTGTGTGTGTGTGTTTGAATGGGTGTACACGGTGTGTGTGGGTGTGTTGTACACTACCCCCTGATGGATAAAATGCAGAGAACAAATTCCTTGTATATGCAAGTATAGGGGAGAGTGGGGTGAGTTGTGCCAGTTTTTACTTAAAGTGACTTTAAAGGGAGGCCATGATAGTAATGCTTCCAACTACAATATGAACATATATTTCAGGATGTGGTGCATCTCTGGGAACAATCACTTTTGATCTGAAATATAGTATTTAAGAGATATAGCTTTCTGAAAAAAAGTGGTCTTGTGGCACAACTTGCCCCCGGTGCGGGGTAAGTTGTGCCTTTGAAGAGAATGCATTGGGGTAAATTGTGCCATTGATTATTGAAGTAAAACAGTATATTTTGATCTCAGACACTGTAGTGCTTTATAAAAAGCTAGACAAATTCAATACAAAATTACTCATTTAAGGTTTTTTAAAGTTATTTTATAACATCAAAGGCCAATTTTCTACAAGCCTATTGCGCCACATGAGCACATCAAAGGTCATTTTCCGTTGTGACACCAGTTTCATCCATGTTGTAGATCTTGTGTGGAGGGAAGTCATACCTGAAATGAGATTAAAGTTTTGTTGATCAGAGAACTTTACAGCAGATTTAGGTGGTTGGATGTGGTTGTGTAGATGTCAACTCTGCCACTGCTACTACCTAGAGATGATGTTCCCCCTCTCCTTCCCAGGCTTCCTGGTCAGTGTGTGTGTGTGTGTGAGAGAGAGAGAGGGAGAGAGAGTATGTGTGTGTGAGAGAGAGTATGAGAGAGAGAGACAGAGAGAGAGTCCTGTATACAGGAGTGTCTTTCTGGGGCTGACATGTCAAAGCCATATGATTACCTGTCCGTCACTTTAGGTTATCAAAGAACTCCCCCACGTTGTGCCTATTAATGGCAGTAGCTCTACCAACAGAGGTTGCTTCAGGAGTGTGGCATGACAAATGACGGCGTGCTTTAAAGGCTCCAAACCAATCACATAGAAAATATTAAAAGTTTATTAGTATTATATCTCTTAAATTGTCCCTTATTGAGCCCTTGCGTCCCTTGTGTTTAGATAAGTTGATGATATACACTCTAAATAAGTACCCAATTTTGCTTCTCTTATCTGCATGAGCATTGAGCATTCCTGCTAGTGCCTTTATATGTTCTGCCAGCTCCTTCTCCATACAGTACTGTATGCCCTGCCTCTCTTCCTCTTAACTCTGTGGCATGATGGTATATTTCTATTTTTGGTCTAAAATTAAGAATGTCACATAGTTTTAGTGATAAAATGTAAGAATAAAATGCACAATTACAATAAAATAATATGTTTAAAACATTATTTATAAGTGGGGGTGAGTTGTGCCACTGGCACAACTTAACCCAGGCCCTTTGGCACAAATCACCCCAACCCCACCATTTTGGAAAAAATGCATCATCCATCAGATTTGAGCTAACATCATGCTAGCTGTATAGACTCATAATGTAGCTAACCAAAGCACTAAAACATGTGTGAAATGTTTTCAAACTTGTCTATAACTGTTTTGACACAACAATCAAAAAAAATGATCATAGAAATTTTACTTTGAAAGGCAAAAAACAGTTTTTTTAACTTAAATGTGCTTACCTCTAATGCAATGAGGCTCTCTTCTCTGCAGGATGATTGAAATGGCTGAGTCTTCAAAAATGTGTGGTCACATGACCAATTTTTTCTATGGTTCCCTAGAAATAGGGGGTGGCACAACTTCCCCACTGGCACCAATCACCCCACTCTCCCCTACTTGGCCAACAAACCTGATTTATATGATTTACATTTAAATACATGCTTTCTGCCAGGGCTCAGACTTCAACTGAGTTTGTGTCGCGCGTGTGTGTGTGTGTGTGTGTGTGTGTGTGTGTGTGTGTGTGTGTGTGTGTGTGACTTTGACTTAATTGCCTTTTAGCCCCACCAGCTCTGAGCAAGGCTTTGAAGAGTCATCTCGTAGCATCAGCAGTGTACACAACAGCATGTCTGTGGCCCTAATGATGTTTAATATGAAATTAGAACAAGGGCGGAGATGATTAGAGGGTAGTGAAGCGCGACCCTCCCACCCTCTCCTTCCCGCCTCTCCTCTTCCTTGCCAAAACATCCCATTGATTACTTCCTGTGGGACTGGTGTGCTCTTTGAAGATGCAAGTGGGTATTGGATCAGGAACATAATCAATACCTAATTACAGTTATCAAAAGAAACTCCAGTCATATGAACAGGGCCTGCTTATTAGCTGTTATTGGGGAGCTGCCTTGGCTGTCCTAAATCCTGCAGTATGAAGGCCTGAATATGCTTGCTGATACAACATGGCATCATGACCCTACATTAGTGTACATTTGCTGTAGCTTCCTATTAGATAATGTCTGGTGTCTGAAGAACTTTCGGTAACACTTTACTTGACAGTATCGACATAAGAGTGACATGACACTGTTATTAACACATCACACTGTCATGACACATGAAACCTAACCCTAATCCTAAACTTTAACCTTAAGCCTAACCCTGACCCTAACCCTAATCCTAACCCTAACTCTAAACCTAAACCTAATTCTAACCCTAAACCTAACCCTAACCCTAACTTGTTATGACAAAAACCGAATGTCACTTAATAACAGAAGTGTTATGTCATAAACGTTTATGACTTGTTCATGACACGTTCATGACAGTGTCGTGTCACTCTTATGTTGACACTGCCAAGTAAAGTGTAACCGAACTTTCAAAATTGTGTTTAATGATCTACAAATACAGCCTATTGATAATATTCTGCAATGATGGGCAAACAAGCCTAATAAAGGCTTCTTTGGGCAAATAAGTGACTTAAATTCATTTTAATTCAACTTTATTTATGTAGTGGCAAAGCGATTGAAGCTGTCTACAAGTGCTTGAGTCTGAAACCTTTCTGCACAATTAGAAGAATAACTCAACAGGAAGATACATACAGGTACAGAATGATTTTAAGAATACATTTTTGATACATGTGGCATAGTGTGTGTGCATGTGTTGTGTGTGTGTATGTATGTGTGTGTGTGTGTGTGTGTGTGTGTGTGTGTGTGTGTGTGTGCGCATCTATGTGTGCATGCATGCATGTGTGTAAGAGACGGTGTCTGTAAGATATCCACTAATGATCAATCACTGTGCAGATCAGAGGTTGTCGGGCGCGTTGAATCAAGTTCAGTCACTCCTGCATCCACGTGCAGGAGGAGGAGGAGGAGGAGGAGGACATCACAGAAGCCATTGATCTCTGCTCAGGGCCATGTGATTAGAGAGCACATCCCAAACACAGGAGAGAAAAAAGCATGATAGATCATCCCCCCCTCTCTTTGATGCACAGGAAAAATGGAGGTCATTACTGTTTGAATGTTGGTTCCACAGCCCGTCAAGTTTTTCAGCCGATAGTGAACATTGTTCAATCATTCTCCTTGTGTAGAATTACAGAGCTCAGAGCATACACAACGGATTCTACAAGATAGACCACTAGCAAATTTAAGCATTGGTAAAATTAGAAATGTTAAGAAATGGTGCTGGTGTGATACTTAAACAGTAAGGTTGGGCTAAATTCCTCTTCATTTGTGGGTTGGTAAATGGTAGGAACAAATACAAGGTAAGACATGCCATTTTGCATATTGCTGTCATTGTTAGTCGTAGCATAATGGAATGAATAGTGGGTTTAAACGTGAACATTCTTGAATTTCAATTTGTCTTCCCCGACTCAAAGAAAACCTGAAGAGTCAGAGCTTAATATTGAGTACTGTGGTAAATTGTTCTGCACATCTTTTCATGAACATTAATATTGTGCTAGTTATGGAGAAAAAAGTTCATACCGTATACCATATCATCCAGTGCCAGTTCAAACATACTATTCCTGTAGAAAACCCGTAGCCCAATTACATGACCGCATAGGCCTTGGCTCCTTTAAAAAATTGCATAGGGAAAAACATAATTTCAGCTATATAAGCATTCAATAATGAATACTGAATATTATATTATAATATCATAAATGTGCAGTGAGCAGAATTTAAGCATGGCTGCATGTGATATTTCTTACAGATCAAAATGACATAGCCTGATAGCTGTTTTGAGGTAAGGCTATATGAAGGCTATTCAGGATTTGCTGATGTTTTGATCTTTCAGAAAAGGAAGGGAATCATGCAAATGCAATAATAATTGCAAATGCAAATCCCAATGAAGCTACCGGAATACTTTTTCATCCTGTGCATATATTACAGTTCACAAAAAAACATGTGCAATATACTTCTGACTGAGACTAACACATTGCATCTGCATTATGCAAGTATTTTTTTTTTTTACTTTTCATTTCAAAAAAGATTTCTCATTACACAGGATTCCTGTTAAATGGCAAACTCATGGATTATTAAAAATGCCACAGATTGTTTATCATGTAATTGCAAATTGAAAAGGACAAACTTCGATGCAAGAAATATGAAATCTATATTCCAAAGAATTGTGCACATTGGAGGATAGATGGTTAGGGTAATAAACAGGTAATAAACACACAAACACACACAAACACCCTCCTGTTCTATGTATCTTTTCTTCTTTTTGTCTATCTTTCTTTCTGTCTTCTCTCCTTCTCTCCTTCCATTTTGAATGCCACTAAATCACTACCATCTACAGAGCCCTAGAGAGAAACTAAGGCTACAGTAAAGACACCTGGCTTGAAGGTGCTGATTGCAGCATCACACGCAGAATGTGACATCGCCACATCGCACTCAGAGCTGGAAGCAGGCACAAATGACTCTTCACAGCAATGTTAACACAGTAGCGGAAAGCTATGTTTTTTTTAGCATGTGCCACCCTTCTGATATCAGGTTTGCAATCTCTTTTCACACATTGTTTCCTGGTTTCATTTCACAGCAGGACTGTGTAAGCAGCAGTGGCGGAGACAGCATCCTGCTAATTATAATGACTGTGAATGACTGGGTACCCCTGGGAACATGACGCTAATGATGAAGGATCTTTGCTGTTACTGTTTAATTTGTTTCATGATATGAAAAGCAACATTGCACTAACAGTCAAAGAAAGGCCGATTGCGATGTCTGTTTTCTAGAGAGGTTGGTTATTACAGAATTAACAAAATGTTGTGATGGCATTTACCCAGTGGTGCCCAAATGTATAGAGTATCGAAGCCATCACGTAGAGTTGTCAAGGCAGCGATATCACTTGATTTAAACAAATCAATCTAACCATAGTAGCCTAATCACCATAGCGGTGGCTTTCTATTTCAATAATTTTACAACGTTTCTAAGATGTTAGTATATTTTTTTACACTGTAGGAATTACATACTACAACATATATTCATACCAACACGATCAAATTCGTGAGAGTTTTATTTTAGCATGGGTTTCCATGGGAGACCTGCATGTAACTTCACAGCATGCGGTTAAAATCCTTAAATTCACGGAAGTTTTTGGCTTTATTTTTTTGGCAAAAAACATTACTCTTAACAACCGCCAGTCTTTGAGAAGCCGTGAAATATCCACTGGAATATTGTTTCTTTCTATTACACCTGCCAGGGAATCCGTGTTATGTGGCTAAGCTGATGCCTAGCAGGTAAACACGTTTAAATGGCTATATTTATTTATTAGCTAGAAATGATGCCACATGTCTACATCCAATGCTATTTAAACTAGGGCTGTCAAAATAACTGTTTTTGATTAATTCATTTGAGAAAAAATAACTAATAAAAAAAATAGCGCAGATTAATCGATTCCGTATGACCTTTGACCCCGAGCCGTTCTAGCCAGTAACCATTAGACTGTAAAATGAAGGAAAGAGAAGAAAATGTGCTGCCTAGATCATTGATTGGAACATTTACTTTAAAAAAACGGCCTGATGGTGTTAAAAATAAAAATATGTGGTGGTAAAAATAAAGTGTTAATTAAAATAAAATCCTCTGCAATGTCTGCAGGAAGGAATTTGCATATCACCTGAGTTCGTCAACTCTAAAGTCGCACATCAATGCGAAGAAATATGTGTTGATATTGAGGGGAGTGTTCATTTATTTCCATTGTGTCCCCTAGGTTATATCTGTGGCTTTAAATGCCTTGTTTTTGAAAAAAAACTTCCCGAAGCACTTTTGAATTTATTTCCTCAGCATATTAGGTCATATCATAGATTATTATGGCCATTATTTGAACACTGAAAATAATAAAAAAAGAGTTTTTGAACTTTAATGTCACTTATACTGATTATTCAATGATTCTTTTGAATTTAAATACTTAAAAATTAGCCCGGTTGAAACCAGACCCCGGATTTGCCGGAAGTACGTCTGGGTTTTTCCCAGGCTAATTTAAAATACTTTCACAGCAAAAATTATATGCAAAAAATGTTTTCATCGATTGACAGCCCTAATTTAAACCACTTTGAAAGTTTGTTTAGATCCAGTGATTCTGCCATCATGGAAACGCAACGTCACACTTCAGTACTCTATTGCATACAACTGTGTTCAGTGTACACACCGGTGAACATCCAGCTTTAGAAGGTAAAAGTACCACATATCCTACCACATATTTCACTATTCTAATTAGCCGATTCTAATTAACACAACTCTTCAGCCAGGTAGATCAGCTATTAATAACATCACTTGTGTTAGGTGCACAGGCAGAGGGAATCCATGGCACAGTTGTGTTGTCTGAGGCCAGATGTAGCTTTCTCACGTTGCAGCCATCTCTACATCTCAAAGTCCCATTCTTGGTTGGTGGCAGGACCTTATAGATTTCTGAGCAGTACAAACAGGAAACACCTTGACCTCCCTGGTGTCTCCTGAGAGAGAGAGAGAGAGAGCGTGTGGTTTCACAACACCAGGAGTGCTGTAAGATTATCTCCCTTCTAAGATTATCTCCTCCCCCCCCACCCCTACATCACGGGAGATATTATCTGGCCAACTGGGTAGCAGAACACATTAATAACAATGTGGAGACGAGGGATGTGATTTAGTTCAAGGGTGCGTATGGGCAGAGAAATCAATGCTGAGCACAGATCTGCCCCCATTCATCTGTTCCCTGCAGCTAGAGAGGTGGTGTGGACATTCCTCCACCACTTTGCTGCAGCCAGAGAGGTGGTGTGGACATTCCTCCACCACTTTGCTTGATGGTAGATTGAGTATCCAAACTCAAGTTTTATCTGATTGAAGAACTTCACACTTACAAAATGCGCAAACATATGTGCACACACACACACACACACACACACACACACACACACACACATACACACACACATGGTCAGAGTTGACATCATGCTGTGATTTCATCCCTGAACAAATATGTGTCTTTGTTTATTTATGTACCAAGCAAACTTTCTGGGCTTGGAATTTTCAGCACTTTGATGACCATACAATTTAGTGAAGGTAATTTTATTAAACATAGGCCTACTATCTGACCATGATTACAAGCTTTTTCTCGGTAGAGTGTGTGTTAGTGTTTGATTTGTTTGTACAAGCTGTATATATGTGCTGATACATTGCTATATAGTGACAGCCTATATCAGATTGTTTGAAAACGAATGTATCTCTAAATCTAAGTTTTGACTGACTTTCAGACAAAATAAGATTGAATATATATTGTGATCTTCACAATGGTGAATTTACAATACAGCAGGTGGTGCACTTTTACAGCTTACATTGGTTAAAATTACACTTAAGAGTTTATTTGTTGTGTGACCTACAAAAAGAACCACTTTCAGCATACAGGCTTAGTTGCTAATGATGAAATATGATTTCCATGAGATCTCCATGTCTGATTTGGATTGGCATGTAAGATTTAATTGCCCATACTAGGGGGTGCACACTGTACACAAATGTGTATTATATGAAGAAATGTGGTACACGTACACATGCACACACACACACACACACACATCACACAAATGCTTATATTCACACACACACTACACCACACACACACACACACACACACACACGTAATCATACAGTTGGTGTTATTTTTGGCCAGCACTTGAACATAAGCAGAGTGAGGGGTGAGTGTTGTGTTTCTATAGAGCGCAGAGAGGGACAGTAGTATGGGCAGCACCCTCCCTACTACTGCTACTGCTACTAATGTATTGAGCCCCTGTCAAAATCCATGTCATAAAGAGACTCACAAAAGCAGCAACATATTACAGACAGTCATGAAATTATCAGTTTTATCAGTTCAAAGGAAATTAAAACTCAAGAACAATCATGAAAAAGTCAAGCAAAACTGGCCTTGCCTAGAGACAGCCATATCTGTGGAGACCTGAAGGGCAACTAATCCACATTAACCTAGCGCTGTGAACCTGGCGCTATACTTTATGTAAGCATCCGTTTATCCTGTATGGGTTCTCAAGTGAGGGGAGGCTTAAGATATTCTCTCCTTCCAGCAGCCCATCCTTGCAAACACGTCTCCCAATGATGTACTGTATAGGGCCATTTTTGAAAAACAAAAAGAATATATACAATATACAGTAAGTATATTCTTTATACGTATATATATATATATTTATAACTATATATTTATATTTATATATTTATTTATATATATATTTATATATATATATTTTTTTTTATATATATATATATAAAATGTGTCCTATAGATTACATGCATAAACTGTAGATGTACAGGGGACATGGCAGTCTGCAAAGGAAATATGAAATATACTATGTATCCTTTCTCTATCAGGGCCAGTGGTGAAAAGATGTGTCAAGTAAGGCAAAGAAGTGTGTCCTGGTGTCTGAAGTGAGGTAATAATAAAGGGATAATAACTTGATCGTAAGGGAGAATGCAGGCTGATGAACTGTTATAGTTCTTAGGGGAACATTTTGAAGTAAACTGTCTGCTAAACAGATATTTCATTCAAAATAAGTAATTGAAATGACATAACTTGATTCATGCAGCAATGTAATTATGAAATATTTCACTGTGAAAATATGGCCTGTGTAGCACCAGTTTTGCTCTTCCATTCTATCCATAAATGAAAGCTAAATGCTCCAAAGTTCATTCCCTCAGTCAAAACAGTTTGAGGTTAAGTGAGGTTAAATTTGTGTGTCACTTCTATGAATGACAGTTACATTAATCGCATATGACAGGCTTGGTAATTGACTGTTTGTAACTTTGAAAGTGAAAAGCCAATTTAAATTTAATCATAACAGGTCGCAATGCTGCACTTGAAGGAGCCTGTGAGCACGAAGTCTGATTTTAGGGGGTGGGGTTGGGGGGTTTGCTGGACGCAGAGGAAGCATCTGTGAAAGACTTACTAGTCAAATGAATGGAAATGGGATTGAGTGTAGAAGATGGGATGTTGTGTGGCCTTCAGATGTCTGAGGAGAGGGGTGAAGTTCTGGAGGAATCCATCGGACACGCCGCGGCACAGTGCCTTTGAGGCAGGTATATGGGGGAGGGGGGCACAGGGGTCACCCAGCATCTGAAAAGGCTAATTTCTCCCGGTGCTTACTGTATGTGAGGGAGACAGCGGATTAAATACAGTGGATAGAGACGTCGGAGCTGGGAGGGTCCCCCAACAGGAGGGATCAAAAGGGTGCTGTGTGAAGGGAGGAGGGGGGTCACAGAAGGAAGTGTGTGTGTGTGCATATGTGTGTGTGTCTGTGTGTGTGTGTGTGTGTGTGTGTGTGTGTGTGTGTGTGTGTGTGTGTGTGTGTGTAGTTTTACCAATCCTCTCCATAAGTGCAGAGGACAAAGCATATATACAGCCATTTTGCTAGGTGCTTCTCCATCACAACTAAATTGAATTGCTGTAGTAAACGTAAGGCATGGAGGGGGCCGGGGTGCAGAAGATTCATGGCGGAAACTTACTGCCTGCCGCAAAGTCAGAAGTTCAAAAAGAACTGACTCCCTTGGACTGTAGGGAGGGAAGGTGTGTAATTACTGCAGTGGCATGTCCATAAACTACGCAGGCTCTGTGTCATCATGACCAAAGGCCAGCTGCAGGATATCCGCTCAGTCCAGAGCTGGTGTCTGTCCAGTGGATCACAGTGGGTATATCACCATCAGGGGTACCGGCAGCCGCTGCTGGAGTTAAAAAAAAAAAAAAAAAAGATGTTCTGGTATTTGTGTATGGGCACTTTCATCTAAATCGACTCTTTCGGTTTTTTACCCTAAAATAACAGGTTCAAACTCATTTTAATGATACCTTGCCTTGCAATGGGGAGGATGGGATTTGCTGACAGTTGCAAGGAAAACCTGGCATTGCATGTATACATACTGTTGCTTGCAGGGGTGTGCCCCTTTTCGCCCAATGTTGAGGTGCTTTCTTAACATCATTTTCCAACATGCAGGGCAGGCCAACAAACATTCATGGAACCCTGTACAATAAAATAATGATGCTAAAGTCGTAAAGTGGACCCAGTATGTTGAAAATTGATGACAAGGAGTAAATGCCAGTTTTTATATTCTGTTATTTTAATACAGTAGAAATGGTTAGTAATGCTATAGCAAGAATCACTTCATGTTCTACACGTGCTGAAGCAAATTCTTGTTCAGAATTCAAACTGCTTGGGTGCAGTTTCGATAAAAGTTTGTAAGTGTTCATCAAAGCCTCCAATCTGCTGAAGCAGTATCATTGAACTGGTGCTGAATGTGTGTGCTTGATGGGTGTGAACAGAGCTCACAGCCAGCGTCGCTGAGAGCAACAACGGTAGGAAACAATGAGACAGGCCAGTTCCGTTTCCATGAACACATCGCTCTGGAGTTGAAGGAAACGAGACTGACAGAACATGGGTGTGTGCAGGGCTTACACACACACACACACACACACACACACACACACATACACACACACACAATCTACCTTCCCATACACAAACAGACACCTTCCCCTCCACACATACTGTACATACACTCATTCATTCATTTGGAATATAGAGATTTCTGTGTAGGCTTGGTTGAATGCAATGTAAAATAACAAGTGGGCCTAGAATCCAACAAAAGTACTTACCAGGTGATGTCCATAAATGTGTAGTGATGCATGCCAAACTTTAAATTGCTGATAAGACCAATTCAATTTCAGTTCAATTCAAAAAAACTTTGTTTATCCCCGAGGGGCAATTTCCCCATGCAGGCATAGTGATAAGGCAACATATAAGACAGGACAAAAGAAAGAACAGGACAGACAGGGGTGTAAGGGGGATTAGCCCCTGGAGGGGGAGGAGGAGGGGGTTGGGAGCATATTCAAGTTCAAAAGGCGAATAGACTCAAAAGTAAAGGCAGCTTTCTTCCTGTTAGTCCTAGCCAGAGGACAGCGCAGTCAGACCCCTGCCAGAGGACAGCCATTCAAAAACTCTATGGAGGACATGGGTAGAGTCTTCTAAGATACAGTTGGCTTTCTTTAATGTTGCCTTGTTGTGCAGTGATGTCAGAGACTGAAGAGGGTGGTCAATGATTTTGTACACAATGCTCTGGAGGTGTTTCATATTTTTGATTGAGAGGGAGTAAAACCAGCATATAGATGAAAAGGCCATTATACTTTCAATAAAGAAGGTATATAAAAATGTTGAGAATCTTCCTGCTCAATCCAAAGGAGTGTAGCTTCCTCATAGAAATACTGCCGCCGTTGTCATTTTTGAAGAATCACCTCTGTGTTAGAGTCAAAAAACAGTTTGTCGTCAATGACAGTGCCCAGGTATTTGTATTCATGTACAACTTCAACTGGTTCTCCATTAATTGTGGTTGCAGTCCTGCATCCTCCATGCTCAGTGAAGTCAATGAACATCTCCTTGGTCTTTGTAACATTTAGCTCCTAAAAGGAGCTATCACACTATTCCACAAACTCACTGAGGACAGGCCCGTGATCTTGGACAGAACCAGGCAGCAGGGAAAGGAAACTTTCACTAAACAGCAAACTTCACTAGATGACGATCAGTATGGTGGCTTCTACAGTCATCTGTTAGTAGATGAAAAGCAGTGGTGAGAGGACACAAGCCTGGGGTGAGCCCATGGATGTGTATCTGATGTCAGAGAACCTCTTGTTGACCAGCACCTTCTGTGTTCTTTGAGTGAGAAAGTCTGTGATCCACAAAATTAGCTGATGATCCAGGTTGAAACAGTTCATGAGTTTTTTAGCCAGCATGTGAGGTTGAATGATGTTAAAGGCATACGAGAAATCCGTGAATAGGAGCTGGACAAAAGAATTTGGGCTTTCTAGATGTTCATGGATGGCATTCAATATGTAGATTTTGGCATCATCCACCCCTATTTAGCACAATATGCAAATTGAAGAGGATCCATCTTTGAAGCTGTAGCATTGATAATGTGAACTTTCACAATCCTCTCAAAGGCCTTCATGACAAGGGAGGTGAGGGCTATAGGTCTTAGGTCATTCAGGACTCTAAGACCAAACCACAACTACAAGCTTTAGGAAACTGTACTTTGAAACCTTCTGTAAATTCAACCTCATTGTTGTCAAGCTCTGAACACATAGGCCTGAACACCCATCTCAACATACTGTTTGTGTGTATGTCAATTTTAATCCACTTTGAGCGCTTTGCTATGTTGCCCACCCAAAAGTTCTTCCAGCCCATCCAAGTGTAGTAGGCTGTACTGGCCCTGGGGTGTGTGAGGCGTGTGTGTGAGAACTATTGATCACCTGTCAGACGCACATTCATAGAAACAAACAACAAACACAGAGTCAGTAAGGCATCAGCCCTTACAGGTTCCTCAGCGCTGTAAAGGAGAACAACAAACACAGAGCCAGTAAGGCATCAGCCCTTACAGTACATGTTCCTCAGCGCTGTAAAGGAGAACAATAAAGCCACTATAGGATAGCGTAAACAATGCACATGTGTACAATGGCAGAGCAGGTTGTTATAATACACACCTGATAATAATCAGTGTGTAGAGTGAAGTGTAGAGGCATGATAATCACAATATATACAGTTTGGATCCAACTTCATGTTATCTGCAACAAAGACAATGAAGCTGCATGTATCGGCCATACAATATCTAAAAGTGTTGTAAAGAAAGTCCCACATATAAAAGTAATTCAAAATAAAAAAAAACACTAAATGAAACTTACGTGGACACTGATGGAGCGCTATTCAGGCCACTGTGACACAGCTTTGCTGTGTGCTTTATAGTAACATGTCAAAGTAATGGTATATTTGAGTCCCCTACAGACCACTTATCAGGTTACTAGCAGGTTACTAGAGTGCTGACCATCATCATCTCTTTTAAAAGGTCACTCTTGAATGACAGCAATGTAAAACCAGGCTCTCTAATGTCCTGATAGTATGTCCTCACACAAACACATAGACACATACACACATACGCATACACACACACACACACACACACACACACACACACACACACACACACACACACGCACACACACACACACACACACACACACACACACACACACACACACACACACAAAGTAGGAGAGATGATGACCTTAAACCTGCTGGGATTTAAAATAAAGTAGCTCCTGTTTGTGGTGTTAATTCTCATCATGATTTAGTTGTCTGTCAAAGGACTGATGTACTCACAGCAGGTAAGATGAGCCTGTGGAGGCTCTCGCACACACACACACACACACACTAATTTGGTAGAGGGCACATGAATGATAGATAACCTCACAGTGTGTTTAATCCCCAAAGGGGTTACATAAATAATGTTCTTGCTCATAAAGAAACAAGGACAATGACAGCACAGTTATTTTACCATTTATATTTATTTCATCCTTACGTAAAACTTATTTTAACAAACAACATACTTCAACCAACTATTTAGAAATACAATAAAAACATATTTTAGATATTTTAGTCAAGAGAACTCAACTTGCTTCAGGCAAAATCAGGAGGACAGCATAATATTCTGTGATTAACATAAGGGTCATCATTTTAGGTCATATGTAGGTAGGCCTATAGTGCATGCGTTTACATAAATAGCCTAATTTAAACACAGAAGCCTTAAAAGGAGCAACCTGTCATAGTCTGTGCAATTCCACATTTTGACACAGACATTTTGCACAAATATAATGGGGGAAAGGTTTCTTGATGATTATTATGAGTTTATAATGTGTAATGGCTGACAGTCATGATGCAGGTGTTTTCTGGAAGGCATTGAATAAAATGAATTGACTGTAATTTTCTGGGGCGAGAGCACTGATTAGAGTAGAATGGAGTTCAAGCACTCTCATGTCAACCAAAGTCATCCAGAAATGTTTCATCTAATGTGTGTGTGTGTGTGTGTGTGTACTTTTTATCACAGTATGTTATAGGTCTCATTGGCATTGTCATATTCAAAATGAAAAAGTCTTCTCCCATAACTGAGCTGATTAGAGCATGATGCTTTCCAGCTGAGGTGGCATCAGGTTCAGGTTCAGGTTTACTATTATAAAGCCCTTTAAAAACAACAACAGTTGACCAAAGCGTACAAGTAAACTAAGAAAAGTTATACAAATGGCCTATAACAGAAAGGGATATACAAAACACAGAAATAACACAACACAACCAAACTCATCCAGAGTCAAAAGCCAGGGAGAAAAAATGAGTTTTCAGGCCTTACATGAATGGGGAGTTTGTTCCAGAGTTTGGGAACAATGACTGCAAAGGCACGATCCCTTAATCTTGAGGAAGGGGTGGCTAACAATAGTGGTTGGTCAGATGACCTCATTGATCTCATGGGTGTGTGTGGATATAGATCTGCTGTGTAAGGAGGAGCCAGTCCTTTCAGAGATTTAAAAACAAATAACAGAATTTTAAAATGTATCCCAAAGCGCACAGAAAGCCAATGAAGAGCCTTAAGAACTGGAGTGATGTGCTCTTGTCTGTGTGTTCTAGTCAGGAAGCGTGCCGCAGCATTTTGAACTAGTTGAAGTCTTGACAAGGAGGAGCAACTAAGACCAGTGTAGAGTGCATTGCAATAGTCAAGACGGGATGTAATAAAAGCATTTATTACACGGCTCTTCACAAGGCAAGTAGAACGCTCCATTGGCTTGAATGGGATTTCCTATATTTTCATGTAATTACCGCTGCAAACATATAATTACCGCTGTCAATGGCAACAGGTTTTGTGCTTCTGATACGTCTTTCATATCACTACGCAAGGACTGGAACTTCAATCAAAAGTGAAAGCATACGTTGATCAGCTGTGTTCTAAGCAGAGGTTGATCAGCTGTGTTCTAAAGAATGTTTGATTCAAGTTCAGCGTGTGTTGTTGCGAACTATTTGTTTCTCAGCAAATGCCACGATGAACGGTAACAAATAGGCTAGGCTATGTAGGCTAAAGTCATATCATGGGGAGTTTATTATTTCGTTTTGGCAAGTAGCCGTGTAATAAGCGGGATAATGTATAGAATGCTGGTCATTATTGGGAAAACTAGATGTACCGCAGAGCGGTACAAAATATGACCGCCGCCCAGTCCAGCACATTTTTTCCACAAAAATAAATCACGCTGAAAGGCCTATATGATTCTAACTGTCTCACTAAATTGCATTATCCACACTCAATTCTCACTGATATCTGCTAGACAACAAGTACCAAAACATGATTAGTTCATAGATTTCACATGTAAAATTAATTTTATACCACCCCACCTCCATCTTGCCTGTTCATAATTCTGAGAAATTCTTGAATTGTGTGCATGTACATGTTTATGTTATGCGTGTGTGTGTGTGTGTGTGTGTGTGCGTGCTTGTGTTTGTGCCTGCGTATGTGCCTGTGCATGCAAGCGTACATATGTCTACTGTGTGAGTATGTGTCATACGTATGATTACTGTGAATGTATGTGTGTGTGTGTGTGTGTGTGTGTATCAGTTTGTGCACATGTGTGCACATGAAATGGGTTAACATGACCCCTGGAGGCAAACATACGGAAAAAAATGGTCATCCTAGGCCCGACAGTTCTCAAGATATTCACAGAGAACTGTGTCTGCCCTACCCTTCTTTCGGGGGGTCCAGTCCAGCGGGGGGGCTACAGATCAAAACGAAAAATTACGGTTCCATGCTATCCATGTGGGGGTACATGCCCACCAAGTTTTGTGTACCCCGGTCTTTCAGTGTCCCGGGAATCCTTGTTGGTGTACGTCACTAAATGTACACATAAATTATTTTATTGTAAGGCCCCCCATGAACGAAAGTACACAAAACTTGGCATGCATTCGGAGGGTGTCATAATGATCCTACACTTTTAATTTCGTGCAGTTTTGACCTTGTCAGCCAGAGATATTGTGATGAAAACACCTAATTTTTTGCTTTTTCATTTTTAACTAGGTGGCGCTATACATGAAATGAGTGGTTATGGAATGGGTTGACATGGTCCCTTTAGATCAACATACAAAAAAAATATGGTCCTCCTAAACCCTACGGTTTTCGAGATATTCACAGAAAACTGTGTCTGCCCTACCCTCCTTTCGGGGGGTCCAGTCCAGCGGGGGGGCTACAGATCAAAACGAAAAACGATGGTTCCATGCTATCCATGTGGGGTTACATGCCCACCAAGTTTCGTGTACCCCGGTCTTTCAGTGTCCCGGGAATCATTGACAGAAATTTGGGCATGCGAAAAACCTATATGACCGCCGCTTCGCTGCGCGGCGGTCATAATAAGTCCCTTCAGGGCAGAACAAGACCCCTCCGCTGTGTGTCGGGGTCCAGTTCGCCCTGTCGGGACTTATTTTCCCAATAATGACCGGCGTTCTATACATTATCCCTTACGTATGGCAGTCTCAAGGTGACCAGGTGATAAAAAATGTTTGACCCTTGATAAAAGTCTGAGATGGAAAAAACTGTACCTGACTACATTACTTATCTGTTTCTCCAGTTTGAAGTTCAAAGCTCAAAGTGCTAAATACCAAAATTGTCCTTTAAGTATCACACAGACTGGTGCAGATATTTGGGTGAAGTCGGTGCACAACAAAATGCCTCCCCTGGAGCAGATTACCCCCCCAACAATGAGTCATTAAGGGTATTGGTATTGTGTTGTTGCCTCCAGAACAGAGCACTTAAGGACCCCCTCATACATTATCCCGCTTATTACACGGCTACTTGCCAAAACGAAATAATAAACTCCCCTAGATATGACTTTAGCCTACATAGCCTAGCCTATTTGTTACTGTTCATCGTGGCATTTGCTGAGAAACAAATAGTTCGCAACAACACACGCTGAACTTGCCTGTGCCTGTTGAGGTGTCCACAACTCTGGCAGCCTTGATAGGGACATCAAGGAGGTGGTCATCCCCTAGCCCCCACCCCCACACCCCCTCAATACCAGTGCAACACTCACCTCCATCATCACAGGCTATCAGACAGCAGATTACCCCCCAACAATGAGTCATTAAGGGTAATGGTATTGTGTTGTTGCATCCATAACAGGGAACTTAAGGAACCCCTCATAACTAGTTGTTAGCTGAACTAATGCTCACTAGCTGAACATTGGTGTTCTGAAAAGGCTACACTTGTTAAAAATGGGATCTAAGTAAATGACTTGAATGGGGCACTTCACTATACTCACCTGGTGTCACCAAAAGAGGTTGATGCCATGTCAACACCTTGTTACAGCTTTTTCCTGTGTGTGTGATCATTGCACTCCCAAAATGGGCCATTAGATGCAAATATGTGGAGTCAGCCCAAGGAGACCCAAATCTGCAGGTGTGTGTTTGTGTCCAGGCTCAAATGACAACACCCACTTGGGTGGAATGGGTGACGCTCGAGAACCCTCTATATCCTCTACTGCTGTCTGAGTTGATTGTGCAGCCATTAACAGTCACAATCACAAGAAAAAACAATCTGTGTAGTGAATCACCAACTTCATTAAGCTCTTGACATCCACAAGGGTGATATAAAAGCATTTACCAGTCCTTTGTGGGTCTTTCCAAAGCCTGCCCTGAGTTTGACATACAATAACACATTATTTTGGGAGGGAACTTAGCAGTCACCAATCTGCAATAATGGGAGTCATCTTTTCAATGATGCGTGCCTCCTTCCCCTCTTTTGACACGCCCAAGGAGATAGCCACATTGATCACTGCAGCTGGCTTCCCTTGGATGAATAATAAAGAGGCTTGTGGCAACAGAGACACACACAAACACACAGAGAGAGAGAGAGAGATGTCTTTGTTTTTCCATTAGATATCATGTGCTCCTGTTGTTATGTGGAAGTGAATGAGCCTTATCAAGAGGCTTTATTAGGCAGGAATGGTATTTACAGACAAGTAAATGCCACTCATCAAAGACAGTGTAGATGAGCACCCTGACCATAAAGCCAAATAGTGGACCGAAGGTGTGAACTGTGCTGTCAGTTAGTGTGTCCAGTAAAGAGACAGTGTTGGCATCCCATATAGCTGAGTGACAGGACAGAACCCTGCCCAGAGCAGACCACCACCTCATTCACACCAAACCCAGAAGACTCACACAAAATCCAAACCCAATCCAGAGCCCCTGCAACATTACATTTGTGATTCACTGTAGAAAATCAGCCAATTCTGCACAAAATTGACCATGAAAAAGAAAAAAAAATCAAAATGTCCATTCTTATTTCCTTCCAGTGACTTAATTTAATTTTGATTGACTTAAACTGTCCATTGTTTTTTTTTTCCACAGTCACTCTGACTTCTGACAGTTCAGCGACAGATCTTACATATGAATTTCTGACGGAGCAGGATCCGTCAGATGCCCCAGAGCAGGATCTGTCAGATGCCCCAGGCCCATGGGCCAGAATTGGACCAGACTCAAGTTCAACACAAGTTCAAATCTATGGAGAGTTGAGGGGAATTCTGCAAACATTAATTAAACAAGCTGAAGACACTGAAAAGCAGAAAACAACATTCCTCTCGCTCCAATGAAAGTTGCCACTCAAGATTTATGTGAGAGGCGCTGACTCGTAAAATAGGCATAGAGGGAAAGTAAGTGATCACGGGAGAGTAAACAGTTGTTCTATTAAATCAGTGCTCGCAAATTAACTCCAATGAGCAAATGAAAATTGAGCAGATCCACTTTAATTGGGCATTGCAGCTATGATTTGTGGGTCAATCATTTAATTGTGAGGCTAATTAGTTTTTGTTTTGTTTTTTAAATGTAACTTCAACTTCAACTTCAAGGCCTACACCGACTCAATCCAGCTGGTAGTGACATTTTGTGCTTTTTGGCCAGTGATTGCATTCTCAGGTAATATTAGTTGATGCTTCAATCACCAGCAGGCTTGTTTACAGTAACACTTTTCTGGTCTACACAAGAAAACGATTAATAGTTCACAGACCGCGCAAAACGCCGCTGCACAGGTTTTAACCAAGACCAGAAACAGAAGCCATATCACCCTGGTCTTAATGTCCCTGCATTGGTTGCCTTTATTGGTTTTCCGTATGCTTCTGTCAGGTCACTCAGATCAACTGATTCTGGCCATGTAAATGATTTCATGAAGAGATATAAGCAATATGAGGGAGCTGGCATCTTTCACTGTATGACCCCAGCCTTTGGAATGGCCTGCCACAGGAGCTGAGGTTTATAAAAAAAATCTTAACACAAAGCCTTTCATTTAACTTTTATCAATTTTACCATTTTATCCACTTCATAATCTATTATTTTAGGTATCTTAGCTGTACTATTTTTTGAAAAGCTATTGTTTCATGGTCATCTCCATGGTGTCTTCATGTTCTTTTTAAGGTGTCTTAATGCTTGTTGATGCTTCCTGTACAGCAATGTTGCACTAAAGGCGCCATATAAATAAAGAAGGATTGATTGATTGATTGATTAATTCATACACACAAGAATATGTTGATCACGTCGTATTACAAACTCTTTGGTAGATCTTCGGGTGCACTGTTAATCATCAATAATAACTGATACAAAACCCCTCATGACCCTTCAAATCTTTGACTTTGATCGGTTAGGCAGAACAGAGGTTATCCAATCCCACAGCTGTCCAGACTGCCTCAGGTGGCTGTTAGCTCGGCGCTAGGACTGCAAGCTGTGTTCTGAGCCAGCCTGTGATCAGAGCTCATGGCCACCAGACTGGAAAAAGACGACAAGTCTTGCGTGACTTGGAAGGACTCCACACACAGTGTTGGTGTCGGGGTGAAACAGTGATTTATACGGATAGGAATGCAGAGAAGAGAACTCTTGAGAGGGAAACTGATGTAGCATTTCTGCTCAGTGGGGGCATCAAGTATGTGATGATATGTGACTTTGACCTTGAACAGTGTAGTGCGGGGAAGGTGTCAGAAACAAGGGGGAGATGAGATAAAAGCAGTATGGAAGAAATGAATGTATTTAACACAGGCAACACGCTAGCAGTTTCATCTGACTAGCATGACAACATTAGCGACCCCCGGGAGCAAGTGGGTTTGTTCCAAACTGTCACGCAGCACACTCAGTTTGAGACATATACACAGAAACTCATCAATAGTATCAAAGTCCCTGACCTTACCAACTTTAAGGGTAAGCATTTCTGTTTCAGAACTCTTTAGACATACCCTCTCAGGTGTCTGGCCATTTTGAGATTTGCTAGCATATAGATGCTCTAACAAAATTCAATTTCCCCTTTGATGTCCAGCTCCTCCATCACATCCAGATGTGTCATCTGACACTGAAATGGATGGGTTGCTATGGCAAATGATTCAGGACAGGGCCCGCCTCACTAAAGAGCAGTCTGAGCTTGAGTTTCTGATGAGCTGAGTGATGTCTGACTTGGTTGAAAAGAGGGGTGTGGGAGACGGAGAAACCCATTACCTGCAAATGATAGGTGATCCACTGAGCCTTTAGATGGAGGAGATGGCTGAAGACTGATAGGACTTTTCTACGCATCCAGCATGACGGATAACTCCTGTTAGCATCCCGTTATTTTTTTTCTTTACTTTTCTCATCACGGACTTGAGTAAGAAAAGATGAGAAAGTTAACTTTCAACTAAGCAGTTCCTTTCACCATTGATTTCTTATGGAGGGGTTGGTGACCGGGCTCTGGCTGACAGAGTCTGAAAAGAGCACCATACAGTCAACATTACAGCCACCATTAAAAGTTGTATCAGTGATGGCGGGGTAACGTCACTTCTGTTGATGTTAAAACAAAACAGAGAGCTAGCTCGCTACTCCCTCCCCCTCCCTCTAATGCAATTGAAACTCTCCTGAATGGCATCTCATCAGTTATTGGTTGGAACACTTTATTTTGCCTTTGAGTGGTTGGCAACACTTGTTGATAGCATTTGTTTTTGTGTTAGGTTGCCTACAGAGACACATTTTTTGACGACCTGCTTATGGGGTGGGCAGCGGATCATTAGGAAAGATTAAATGAATGTGATCATTTATGTTTGGGCCTTTTTTGGGCCTGCAATCGCTGATACAACCATTAAGGCCAAACCATACAGTATCAACATCACAGCCATTAAGGCCAAACTTTCAGCTCTGGATTCCCTTCTCTTTTAAGTTAAGGTTGAAAAAAGTGACAAAATTAAGTTTGCCCAAAACATACAATATTTGGCAGTTGGACAATGGATTGCAACCCCCACAACCCACCCACCCACCTGCAGCAGTTGCTTTCATGCATATCTTCGATCCCTCTCATCCTTTTAAATCGACAACTGGGAGAAATAGATTTATTACACATTTCTTTCAATTCTGCAAAACATTTTTAACAGACCTACAGCAGAGCATACAGATCTGTACTTTCTATTGTCAAAACCCCATACAAAAGTGGGGTATGCTGTCAATCCATGTCTGTTAATGCCCCATCCATTTGGGTGAAAGCTCATGATGGGTTTGACCAGTGTTCGCTGGGAGAGAAGAAGGCTACAACAATAGAGGGATAGACAGAGGGATGAAGGAAACCGCGACAGTAACTGAAGAAAAACTAACAAGCAACAGTAGGAGCACTTCTGTATGTTGTTATGATTCCCTGTTGTCCCCACAATGAATGTCAGATGACTCTGGAAGTTGTCAGAGCTCTGGAAGTTGGGGTTGATAAAAGACAAATACATCCTCCTCAGTCACTGTGCCGTGTTTGTGTGTGTGTGTGTGTGTGTGTGTGTGTGTGTGTGTGTGTGTGTGTGTGTGTGTGTGTGTGTGTGTGTTTGTGGTGTGTGTGTGTGTGTGTGTGTGTGTGTGTGTGTGTGTGTGTGTGTGGTGTGGTGTGTGTGTGTATAGCTACTGTTGAGATTGATGTCGCTGACCTTCCAGCAATTTCCCAAGCTCTCTAGGTTTACTTTAAAGGCCACACCTGGCCTAGATTGAAGGTGAACACCTTTTAAAGACAAGTACAGAAGAGCAAACCTTTATCTAGACAGGAAATTTGACTCTTGACTAAGAGGCACACACACACACACATGCACATACAGACACAGGAATAAAAGTGGGCCGGTACAGCCTGGCACTGCGTACCACTAAAAGATTCAGCAGAGGAAAGCAGCAGCTGCCAAAACCAGGGCTGCCAACTCTCATGCACTGAGCCTGAGACTCACCGTTCGTCACCCCTAACCCACAGCACATCACTCATAACGCCACACTTTTTCTCACATTATATAATCTTTGATGTATTTGAAATGAAATTGACGAGATGTATTAAGACAGACATAGGCTGACTTTAAAACATGGCAGCTGGCAGCTTGGGTATGTAATAAATTATTGTTTATGAGTGCATCTGACTATCTATCTGTCCAACTAATTGATCTACAAATAAACATCAAACTAGCCTATATGAACAGAATGTTTTTAAGCCATTTTTTTTTTCCAACCTAGCCTGCAGCTGCTGCCATTTCACTGAACACAAGCTACCATCCAGACAGTGCTCCCTCTTCAATAGAATGGTTCAAAAACACGTTGCCATAGAGACCCAGTAATAATTAAAGGTGGTAACCTATGTTAAATGTGACACCCATCTTGAGAGTTAGACTACCCTCATTACCACCCCTGAGTGCTTTCCCATTATGGCCAAAAGCCCACTGCCCGCTATTGGGGGAGTCCGATCTGAACAAGGGATATGCTGGAAAAAAGCGGGGATTTAATTGCCTGTTCGGCAGGCTAGGTGGGAGTTTAATCTATGAGTCTTGTTGCATTCCTCAGTGGCGTTTTGGGCAGATCTACAAGCGGCAGTGGCGGACTTACTTTCAGAACAAAAGCTTGGCGCTGCTTGCAAAGTCGCCACTAAACTGTGTTCTTTCACTGTTTATACCCCTTCTTCTCTCTGAACGCAGCATTTGCATTTTAATGCGACGGCTGAGGAAGCAGAAAACAGTGTCATTATTGCGATTGTAATTGCTACGAGCCGTCATACATAATGCAACGGAGCGAGCGCTACACACTAAACAGATCATCCTGCGCCGCACCCTAGCAAAACTTCAGTAGACAAGATTGATGGCTCTCTTAGGTCTTTTAAACATAGGTAAATGAGGCTGGCTGAGGTGGCAGGGAACACATACCAATCATGGCAATGATCTAACCCAGTGTTTCTCAAACTTTTTCAGACCAAGGACCACTTAACTAATAAAAAGAAACTCACGGACCACTTAGCTAAAGATTAGACCTACTTCAACAGTACACAACAGGCCTACTCACTGAACCACCACCTTGCTTATTGTCTTTGCACCTTGCTTATTGTGTCAGAGGATTCATATGATTTAAACTGGCATCTCTTACATAGGCAGTGTTGCAGAACTGTTTAGATTTACATACAAGTTGGTTCAATATGGCAAACAACTCATCTATATTATATTTTACCACGTCTGCCCGCGGACCACCAGTGGTCCCCGGACCACACTTTGAGAAACACTGATCTAACCCATGGAAATGGCAACTCCCTGAGTTTGCGTCACACCATGAGGAAGTTTGCATCCCAGTGAATTTCTATGAACAATAATCACTCCAGCACTGACAACAAACAAATAAACAAACAAAAAAAAACGGTCTCCTGAGTGTATTACATATTCATATATTCATTTAGACACTTTTATCTAATGTCACTTAACTGTAGTCTGCAGGTGTACATTTTCATCAGTATAAATGGCCCCTTGGATACCGAATCAATGACCTTACCTGTTGTGGGTGCGCTCTACCAGAAGATGTATGGAATAGCACCCTCACAGAAGGTGATAACATGGAGGAGGTCTGTGGAGGGAGCCGTTAGAGAACCAGTTATGCAAGGGGGGCATTGTGCTGATAACATACCATTTAATTCCGATTGAGCTGTCTGTTTCATGATAGCCAGAGAATGGCCTCTGCTCTAAATGAGCCTCATGCTATTAGTTGTTGAGTGCAGCGACTGAGTGCAAGTGGCTCTTAAAGGAGTCTTAAAGAGGCCCTTTAATGAAGTATGCTGATGTGTGTGGTTGCTGGGTGAACACACGAGCCCGGATGGCAACGTGGCAATGCTCCGCTCACCGGCCCATGCCATCAAGGCTGGGGCAGAGTGATCAAGCGTGGAAGTGGAGTTCACAAACACAAGCACAATGCAAAGGGAGAAAAAAGAGGAGGAGAGAGGGAAGGAGAGAGAGATGGAAGGTCGTGATGCAATGTGGTGAGCGAGCAAAATCACACACAGCCACACACACACACACCCACAGTATGAGAGTGGAGAGAGAGCTGGTATTTGATATGGTCTGAGAACAAGCTTAAAAAGTCAAACCTTTCTCTCTCTGTGTGTGTGTGTGTGTGTGTGTGTGTGTGATGTACACTTCCCTATCAGCAGCTCTAAAATAGCTATCAGCTGTCAACTAACCTTATTCACAACCATAGCCTAATCCTTGATCTTGACACCAAGTCTCAGCCTTTTTATTTTAACATAGTTGAAAATGTGGCAAAAGATTGTTTATTGATTTATTTATGTTTTGACTATGTTGCAATACATATGATTCATGTATTTTGCTATGCTTTGATACAATGTATGTATTACTTTATGAAAATAAGATAGGGCTCAAAAACAGGATGACACAGCAGATGCATTAATGTCAGAGCGAAAATGAACTTTTATTGCATGTCTCTGGCCACAGAAACATCCGGAACGTCCCCATTCATCTCCTCACAGAATATTCTCAACAGCTTACTTAATTATATCACTAAATGCTGTCGAAAATACAGCAATAAAAAGCAGAACATTCACGTTGCCTTGGCGACAATTGACAATGTGAGAATTATTGTAATTAATGCAAGTGGAGAGAAATTGTCCATTAAACTATTTTCAGCAGCTCGCAGTTCTGTAACTTCAACAGCACCCACGCACACCAGACCCTATCATCTACGGCCAATCAAAGACAAGTGAACAAACAAAACAGTTCTGCACCATTGTTTCAAAGTTGAGAAGTTATTTGTGAGGAATTGAGAGTGGTATCATGTCAATACCATAGTTTGAAGCACAACAGTGCACTTGCACCGAAATATGTCAACCCCTTGTGTTTAGATAGATGAACATAACATGTATCCATAGAAGCATATCATATATCTGCCTACAGTATATTGTAGAGTAAGTCAGGTGTTTTTAACTTTTCTACTCTTTAAATGGCCACAGTGTGATGTTCTTGTTCTCTCTGAAGCATCAGGGCGTGTGAGTGAGCACAACGCCATGTCAGCACAGGCTGCTGTTTGACTTTGAGATCCGCCCCATATCACCGACGCCAGAGCCATAAATCATCACAGGCTTATCAAGGCAAGCACGAATGGAATCCAGACACCTGTCCTTGTTTTGGGACTCCAGGTGACTTTGACTGAAGTATGATGCAGGGCTCCATGGACTTAATGCAGCAAATCCACTCTTCCTGCTCTTCACCCTCAAGAGATGGGCGATTTCAAGATTCTGGCATTAAAAGATGTCTGATTTAAAAAAAAAAAAACAATCACCTACTGTCAATGTTCAAGGAGGGAATCTGAATCACAAAATAGCAGAAAACAAAATGCCGTCTTGGAGCCTCACTTTGATTAATAGAATATTGTTTCAGTAAGTCCTCATATATCATGTGATTCTGACAGTGCGGTGTTATCTTCATTCAGACATTGATGAAAATCGCAGAGAAGGAAAACCACTAGATGATTATCAGTTTATTTTGGTCGCTTGACAGGTTTTGTGCCACTGGGAGCAGAGCCTTTAACCCTTCCTCTGATGTTCAATTCAGCTTCCTCTACAATCTGCTGACCCTGGGGTATGAAAAATAGGATTCATTTCACAAGTGTAACTACTACTTTCTCAGATGACAGAGGAATCAGGAGGATCATGTAGTACAGAAGACTGCATATGAGAGTGCGTGCTTGGGCATCAAAACACTTCCACATACCCCTGCATATGTATAATTGATACAAATGTATTGGAATTGTAAATGTTGGAGCTGTAAGGCAATGTGGCAGCAACCTGACTACATCCTGATCCAAGTGCCCACAGGGATCCTGGTTCTGGCAGCCATTTCCCAATCCCATCCCTCTCTCTCTACATCAGTTGGGGATGTATATTCATCAGGCTTGTGCAAAATTCCAGAACTGAATTAAAACTGGCTCTTAAATTCCAATTCAATTCATGAATTTCACTTGCATTTCAATTGAGGTAGCAAACAGGAAGCAGAATTGCAATTCGAATTGTGCACAACCCTGATATTCATAGACCTAGGCCTATTTAACAGTTTTTCACAATTGCTAAAACACATTTTTTGAAACCTGCCACCCCTTTCTCAAAACTATAAACACAAATCCCAAATCTCAAGCTACATTCCCAAAACCTTTGCCAACCTCAGCAAAACTGAACAATTGCCTCAAAACAGTTGTACCTGTGCTCAAAAGTCTTCAGATCATTTCACAAAGCAGTCAAAATGAAAACACTACTAAGTCATTAGACACTACATCAAAAAAGGGCAAACATGCTTTGCTTTTGTTGTGATGTTCCTTCTGTTTTTTTTGTTTGTTTTTTTCTGTCAATGTAATGTCTGTCAATGATTGTCTGTCAATATAATGTTTTTTGTGTTTTGTTTCTGTTGGTGATTGTAAGGGCAAAATCTAAAAATGTTAAATAGTAGTGCAGTAGAAGAAGACCTGTCATAATGATTGGATTGTAAATGAAAGCACTACATTTAAATAAAGTAATAAAAAAATACATTTTGCATCTAAAAAACAAAACAAATGAAAAAGTTTTCATAACTCGGTGGATTCAACATTTACTGTTAATCCAGTAAATATAAAGTATTGAAAATGGGCGTGTGTGTTTACAGTTTTGAGAAAAGAGTGGAAGGTTTCAAAAAATGTGTTTTAGCAATTGTGAAAAACTGTATACCAGAAAAGATAGGCATTTCAGCACTGTAAATGAGAAGTACATCTCACAGCCTACAATGTACTCTGAATGCCTCACTGATAGTTTCTGTCCATTGTTGATATGAGCCTGTTCAGCAACCTGTTTACACTCTGAACTGGCTTATATTGATTGTCACATCATTATACACAAGTGTTATCAAAAATGTGTTTAGACTTTTGGAGACTTGAGAAGAGGTTTTGCTCTCTGTGTGTTAGTTTAAATAATTGTGCTATGCATGTCATTTTAGTATGTTAGCAATTGGAAAAAGACTGTAAGAAGTGCATCACAATGTACAATGTGTTTTGTATTCAGGCATTTGGGAATTTGATGCAGAGTGGGGTTTAGTGTGTTTAGTGTGTTAGCAACTGTGAAAAAAAGTCTACTTTTTGTAGAACGTTACGCTTACGTAACGTAAGTCCACTTCATTTTCATTTCAAAGTATCTGCATTGTTCTGAACATTTCAACCATAAATTATCTAGGAACAGACTGAAAGGGTCTATACCTATAGAGTATATCTATTCATAGGCCTATACTAAGGCAATGATTGAATAATGTTCAGTAAAGTAATGAGTTTGTACATTGAGTGTCAATAAGTGGCAAATAAGTGTGGCATTTTGATAGGTTGTGTTTGAAAACCGAAATCAAGTTACTTCCTGTTAGATTTTTGTGTGTTAGGTAGAAAATTGTGTGTGGTGTTTTCCAAAATATGTTTTAGGATATTGAGTCAAACACTGAGAATTATTGTATGGTTTTGCAGATTTGGTGTGGGGTTATGGTGTTTGGAAGACCTGATTAGAAAAGTGTGTGACAAGCAAAGAGTTAGTGTGTAAGCAGTTGAAAAAACTGTAAGGAGTGCTCTGCATAAGCAAGGAACAACACAAGCGTGGAGTCCGACTCAGCTTTTCTTAGGGCAAGGATATGCCTTTCAAAGCCACTGTACATTTCACATCAACAATAAAAATCTTTGTGTGTGTCACGAACAAAGCATTAAATGTCAACGTCTAGAATTCATCTATTCCGCTGCCTCCATACTGTGGTTCTTACGGAAAACCTTTGCAGGTTTGCTTACCTATGCACATACACACATTTTTGTGATGTCATGTTGACTGCAAAATATCAAATATGTGATATTGAAATGGATACAGGAGCACCCACAGTAATTGTTTGTGTGTGTGTGTATGTGTGTGTGTGTGTGTGTGTGCAGGCCTGTGTGCGTGCATGCATGCGTGTGTGTGTTTATGTAAATAATAGATGTGGGTATTGTATGAGGAAAAGTCCCTGTGGCTCTGACAGGTGCATAGTACCATGATCTAGCTGACATTACTGCTACATTTTACCTCCAGATTTAAGCCTGCTCTGTTAAGACCTAGAGGTCTTCCAGCTAGCACTATGCATAAAAAGATACATGTAAATTCATTCAATGGGACATCAGAATGCTCTCCCCTCTCTCCCAGTGTGTGTGTGTGTGTGTGTGAGAGAAAGAGAGAGAGAGAGAGAGAGAGAGAGAGAGAGAGAGAGAGAGTGTGTGTATCTGTGTGTGTGTATGTGTGTGTTTGTTAGTGTGCTTTGGGTACACTCCAGCAAGATGTGGGCAGAATACCAACGGACCGAAGAATTCAATTGTGTGTGTGTGTGTGTGTGTGTGTGTGTGTGTGTGTGTGTGTGGAGCGGCGTGCGTGCATGCTGGCGTGTTTATGGGTGTGTAGAGCACCACCAGCTACAAGTCACAGTAATTAAGGACATCTGCTTGGCTGGAGAGAAGTGAGCATGAATAATACTGAGCACTTGCTCAGGGAGAGGGGGACTCTCTCTCTCTCTCTCTCTCTCTCTCTCTCTCTCTCTCTGTCTCTCTCTCTCTCTGTCTCTCTGTCTCTCTCTCTCCCGGGCCTTTGATTTCTCAGGAAAAATGAGCAGCAGTGTCACACTGGCCGACGCCTGACCACAGTGCGCCCCGGCCGGGACACACGCACAGTGGACAGGCCAGCATCCGAGGCGAAATTATTTATGAGGCTGTCCCTCATGGTCAATTTTGGGATATCTCTCTGCTGTATGTATGCCTCTTTTCTTCTTTCTTTCTATCCATTACTTTAGATGTGTCTCTCTTTCTTTTTCTTTCTTTGCTTTATACCCTGATCCTTCACTTTCTTTATATCCGTTACTTCAGAGGTAGTGTCCCAATGTCTGTCTCTCTCTCTGTCTCTGTCTCTCTCTCTCTCTCTCTGTCTCTCTCTCTGTCTCTCTCTCTCTCTCTCTGTCTCTCTCTCTCTCTCTCTCTCTCTCTCTGTCTCTCTCTCTCTCTCTCTCTCTCTCTCTCTCTCTCTGTCTCTCTCTCTCTCTCTCTCTCTCTCTCTCTCTCTGTCTCTCTCTCTGTCTCTCTCTCCTTCTTTAGTCTTGCTGTCTGTCTGCCTGTCTGTCCCCCAATCTCTCTCTCTCTCTCACTTCTGTATGCCCATATCCCTTGCTTTTTTTGTCCATTAATTCAGTGGTGGTTCTACACTCTTACACTCTCTCTTTCTCTTTCTGCTGCAAGCCTCTATCCCTCCCTTTCTTTCTGTGTCCCAATTTATCTCTCTCTCTCTCTCTCTGTCTCTGTATCACTCTCTTTCTCCCAGGTCGCCACTCTCTCTGCTGTTTGTTGGGCCTGTTCAGTGGCAGGGGTGTTGGAGGGGCGCTGAGGACGTCATTACCAGAGTACTGCTGATATCTCTCCTGCTGGAGCCAGCCATGCAGTCCAAGACACACACACACACACAGGCAGACACACACACACACACACACACACACACACACACACACACACACACACACAGTCAGACACACCCACAGGCACACACACACACACACACACACACACACACACACACACACACACACACACACAGACACACACACACAGAGGAGTGTCAGAGGAGCACAGTCTGATAGGATCTGTGGGCACCTGTAAAGGCTGTAAGGGCTCTCTAACAACACTTCTTCAGAGAGCGGCTGGGAATCTTTTTTTTTTTTTGGCATTGTACAATCTGCTCTCTCTTATTGGAACGGCTGTAGACCACAAGAACACTTGGACACGCCTGCACAGCACTGCTTGAGAACATTACTGTAATAACCACAGTTTTCGTTGTTTTCATTATATATACGTAACAGTAGCCAACTGGTACAGTAGCTTAGTACATAACCCTCCCTCTCTCCCGACACCTTATGACGGGCTAGCAACAGACACTATCATCAGTGTGTTAGCCTCTTTGCTGAAATCCCTGCCTCCCAATCCAAGGTTGGACTGCATTGGTCAGCAACACAACGCAGGTTGCATATTGTACTTATGCTGATACAATTTGATTTAAATACCAATGGTACTGCCATTGGCTACTCATGCTGTTGTTTGTTTTATCTTACTTAATCCATGAGTGATTCCAGAGAGTTAAGCAGTAAAATTATTAGCATGTCTGAACAAGACTATAGTGTTGTTTAGACCTGCACACACAGCTGAACTGTGGATTAGGCTGTTCTATCAGCAAGCGTCTGTGGTGTCGTTTGACCTCTGTGGGCTCTGTGACCTTCATTTCATTCCCCCCCAACACATTCCCTGACCCTCCTACAGCGCAATCATGTCATGCCAGTTTTCAATTACAGACCCCCATCCTCCTCTCAACCTGCGTTTTAATTTACTGGCCTCCAACTCACATTCAGCTTGTCCATTAGGCTCCGTGGAGGGGAACGTATTTTTTTTTTTTTTTTGTATATTTTTTTGGCCTTTTATGCATTTAATTGACAGGATAGTAGAGAATGACAGGAAGTGAGTGGGAGAGAGTGTCGGGGTGGGATCCGGAAAGGACCACGGGGCAGGAATCGAACCCAAGTCGCCGGCATGCGGTGCTGGTGCCCCAGCCAGTTGCGCCACGGCTGGGGCCAAGGGGAACGTATTTGAATGGCGCACTGTAGAGGGTGTGGGTGGGTGGCTGGCTGGTGGCTAATATGAAGAATGTGATGAGGGAATGAGGGAAAACTGCCTTACCCATTTCACTTCAGTGGTCATTTGTATGGATGCTGGTGTGTGCTCTTCTTTTGGACTGGAACGGTCGCCCCAGCGTGTGTCTCTCTCTCTCTCTTGCCCCAGCATGTGTGTGTGTGTGTCTCTCTCTCTCTCTCTTGCCCCAGCATGTGTGTGTGTCTCTCTCTCTTGCCCCAGCATGTGTGTGTGTCTCTCTCTCTTGCCCCAGCATGTGTGTGTGTGTCTCTCTCTCTCTCTTGCCCCAGCATGTGTGTGTGTGTCTCTCTCTCTCTCTTGCCCCAGCATGTGTGTGTGTGTCTCTCTCTCTCTCTCGGGGACTTTTCCTCGCCGCTGGACGGCCTAACTAGGCATGTCCACAGCAGCGGGCCGGAGAGGATTATTTCTGTTCTGGGCTGTCACTTCTTTCAGACATGCCGCTCTGTTCAGGATCCACTTCAGTGTGTATGTATGCTTGTGTGTGTGTGTGTGTGTGTGTGTGTGTGTGTGTGTGTGTGTGTGTGTGTGTTTGTGTGTGTGTGTGTGTGTGTGTTCACATGTGTGTGTGTGTGTGTGTGTGTGTGTGTGTGTGTGTGTGTGTGTGTGTGTGCATGTGCGTGTGAGTGTGTGCGCGTGTGTGTGAGTGTGTGTGTTTACATGTGTGTGTGTGGGTGTGTGATGGGGAGAGAGAGAGACAGAAAGAAAGAGAGACAGACAGAGAGAAAGAGAGGATAGGCAGAGATACGTTTACATAGCAGCATACAGCATACGGAAATATGAATGTATTCGCTCCCAAGTGTTTAGAATTGACCTTGTCAAAGCAATTCCATCCTGTCTAAAGCTCCCGTAAAGCTCCATGCAAATCCTCTGCAATATGAATATCTAAACAAAGCCCAGCAAAGCCCCTATCTACACTGTAGACAGCTGATACCATCAGTCCTGAAAGCAACTCAAGTTATTTTGAATCTGCCTTGAGTTAGCTATTTATTAATCTAGACAAAACATAACAGATAGGCAGAGAAGTCCTGTTTGGAGAAATAGGAATGTGTATAGAAGTCGTGTAAGGATACAGCATAGATTGTATTTGGGGCTTATTGTCACAGTGGAGATATAGCAGTGGCCATGGTCAAATAGAAACCATAAAGGGTTTTCATCTAGGCCTATGTGATGGAGTTCATGGAGAGGAAAGAACAATCATTCTCATACACAACTCCTACAGAGAGCAAGAGAGGCTTTCGTAGTGAAAAGTTTTTTTTCTTCTTCTCCTGCATCTCTTTTTTCTTCTCCCATGTGAATAGGTGATGAGTCCCAATTGGGAGTAATTTCGACAGCGTCCCTGGTGATCGCCGTGCCATTTGACACCATGGCTGGCTAAAATCAGACCGGTTGCCATTATCGCACCACGATCCGCTGGCCCTGAAGTGATGAGTCAGACTCGGAGAGAAGACTTTACCGCTGTCAGCCAGAGGCAGAATTTCACCGAAAAGAGCAAACAGGGAAGATTGAAGACGTGTTACTGCCATCTAGTGTTAGCATAGGGAAATAACAGACAAAAACCAGGAAGCGTAATAAAACCTCTAAAAGCAAAACATGACAAGAAGACAGATGCATTAGAGTACCCTGCCCACCAGGGAAATACACAGTAGAGAATCCAATCAAAATGCCAATTAGTCGTATGCATAAACACAGATAGTGATGTTTAATAACGCATACCCTTCAGATAAACAGATCAACAAAAGTGAGTCTGGGTAAGGTGTTGATTATACATGCAGGAGATGATGAGGAAAGCAGAGGAAATCTGCTGAAGCAGTTCTCTGTATCAGAGTCACTAATAACTCCAACTTTAACTCCAACTCCAGTACCCTGGACAGCAACTCAGACAAACAGGAGGTTCAGATGCTCCTGCTGATTCTGTGCTGCCTTTCCTCTCATGAATACACGCTCTCCATCTCTCTCACACACACACTTTCTCTCTTACACACACACACACACACACACACACACACACACACACACACACACACAGAGGTCGCAGGACCCTGTAACTAAACTTCATTAAATGAAATCCATGTTTTAATAGCAGGGAGCTGTGATACTCTGCGCATCCCATGGGGAGTTAATGTAATATAAGATCTCACAAAAGCTCGACGTCTCCAGGAGGATGACACATGGGTTCATTCTCTCATTTAATTAACACTACAGTTGTATGGATTGGACTTTTTATAATGCTGTCTTGCTTGAATGGACAACCTTGGATGGATAATTAAAAGCAACTTCATACCATAATGTATAGGGAGATTGATTCTGCCGGGATCCTTTACCTTTTTTGACACTTACATGGAAGACTTGATGGGCATGATTTAAAAAAGGAGGGGAAAAAATAAATGAACTTGCTGTTATTCGTGATGCCCTCAGATAGATCCGTGGCGTATATTGCCCACTCATCAATTTCACAGAGGTCGCATTCAGTTGAGATTAAAAAGACAAGCATAAATTCCATGTAACATTATGTATATTTGATTCTTTCATTACAGGGCTCGTCATTGTGATGCTACGCATGAATACCAGGCAATTACCCGCACCAGATATGAAAAACGCTGCAAAGGCGAGTGGATTCACTCAACATGAATAAAAAGCTGTGTAGGGTTTCATTCAGAGGGTGTCACCGTGTCTGGAATACTCCCACACAGCGCCTGAAGACCAGATCAGGACCACAGGATCACAAGGGTGTCAGGGCTAAGCACCAACAGTAAGAGCAATGCCATCACTTTTTAGGCCACAGTTTGTACAAACATCACAACCAGGGGTGTAGTGGTAACATAAAGATTGTCTATCAATCAATCAATCAATCTATCTATCTATCTATCTATCTATCTATCTATCTATCTATCTATCTATCTATCTATCTATCTAGCTGTCTATCAGAGAGGATGAAGAAACTATTGACAGTTCATGGTATTAGCATGTATTGACAGGTGTTCCACTACTTGTTTGCCTAACCTTTAAACCTTGTTTGTTACCAACTTTTCCCCTATCACAGGTCCTCAATGTTGGCTACTACATTCACAAAACCACCTGTGATAACTGTATAGCTGTCAGGTTGCAGTTCTTCAATCTCACCAACAAAGTGTGCTGTGGCATAAAGAGAAGCCACAGGTGGAGTTAGTTAATTTACATAAGACTGAGCGAATTCTCAAAGTCAAGAGAAAGCATACCCACAAGACTAGCCTTGTTATGCCCAAAAACAGTACAGATAGTCCCTGTTATCTTGTCATTATTTGATCTCTTTAATGATGAGCTCACAGACAGACAGACAAGCTGTGATGGGAATCGGTAAGACATCTCATTTATTTGCTTTGCTGGAGTCTCTGGCTTGGCGAAGGCAACAGCTCCAGGTGTTCAGTGCTTTCTCGAGCGGATTTTGCAGCTGCCACAAGTAGGAGAATGATCGCAGGTGCTTGTTTTTAATGTCACTTCTGTTGGGGAATTAAACTGCTGGCTAAAAATTTTTATAGTAGAAAAAGCTAAGGGTGCAACAGAGAGATTGAACTGAATCCTACAATTTGAGGTGCAGATGAACTGTTATTGTCATGGAAACTTCGATACTTTATAAAAATACATGAAGGAATACAGAAACAATATGCAACAGGGTTTTCACAATATGCAAATACGCTCAATATGTAGGTTGCACACATTTATTTACCTTAATTACATGTGTCGTAAATGTGTTGTGACGGTGCACTGAGGTATCTGTTTGCATAGCAAATTCACTCTATCAGATTTATACTGCCATCTACTGGTCAAGTATCCCTGTGACAATTTAGAGGAACACATTGTGGAGGCTGTACTCTTTAGTGTGATCTACAAAAACCAATTATCATTTATTTATGACCGCTGCGCATATAGGTTTAGTCAGATTTTTTTTTTTTTTTCCGATGGCCAATTTTCCATCAAGGATTCCCGGGATTGACACCTTTTCTAACGAATAGTACTCATTCTAACAAAAGCTTAGGTGGGTCATTTGTCACGTTTAGTTGTGTAATTGAGTTTGCATGAGAGGTGTGTAACTCAGCATGCCAAACTTTCTAATGTGCGCTCGGTAGCCATTTTGAAGAACACACGCACGGTCTGCATTTTCTCAGCTTTTACGCTTACGCAATTCTACTTTTATTATTTTTCAGTTATTTGACACTGCTTGGGCCAGTGGTTGAATATTCTTAAAGCTACATGTTGACATTTTATGAAGTCATGAATGAACAAGAGTTTAAGTATGCTTTGACAGTCTTGTGCGTGTCAGAAACCCCCCCCCTTCGGTTTCAGCCAGTGTTTCTTTAACTGTCGTCCTGGCAGTCGGAATCGGTCCAAATAGCACAAAAGAGCTCGCTACAATATTGGTGGGGACAATTTTGTCATCTCAAAACATTTACAGCTTTAGGCAGATTTGCACATTTGCCATATTCCTTACATTCCTTAATGATATATTTCACTGTATCTGACGGTGAGGGATTAACATGAATGTCTATCTGACGGACCCCCACGTCGAAAAACGACGCAAAGGGTAAACCTTTCTCGTTGGAATTTGACGCCAAGGAACCTTGACCATGCGTCAGACCTTTGACGAGTAGGGAGTGAGACTGTGTTGTTCACTGAACTCCGGGGGATGTTCAGTGACTCACTTATGCTTTTCAATAACCTTTTCTTTGAGTTCTTTGGAGTGTTCATTTCTCTTCATGGTGGAATTATAGTAATTATAGCCATGAGTAATGATTGACCAGTAGGAACTAGTTATGACACTTTTGCGTGCAATGACTCAAGAAATGAAATAAGGCCAATTTGTTTTATGGGGTAGGACTGTTCAGCAGGGAACCAGTAGCCTATTATGTATTTAACTAACATAGCAATTGAAAAGGTAAAAACAGCAGACATTTTGTACAAAATCAGTTGCATGAATGTAGTAAAGCATTGATTACTGTTTGTTCAAAATGGGAAGAAACTGCTTTAAAGGGACACCAGGCAAGCCTAATGCTTTTTCTCTACGAAGCTCTCGCTAGTGTCTGTACGTGTCGATAGGTGTGCGAGCCCTCATTCGGTCTGAAACTCTTTTCCTTTTCTTTGCATCTTCCGTCAAGGGTTTTTCACTGCTTCTTCACCGGCTCTGCCATTATACACACGTTTGCAACAATCGCTAGCGTTTCGCTAGCCTGCCTCTGTGCTGGGGATGCAGGATGTAAACTGATCCTGCTTCTCGCGATGTCTGAGACTTTGTGAGACTGAAGGTCGGCAGATCGGATACACCGAACTTGCATGCGTGATATTCTTCCTACAGACAGTAGGGGCAGGCGAGAGAGTCTTCATTCACCCTGTAATGAGTCATTTAACCATATACCGACATACGAAGATGATTAATTAACACAAAAAAGTTGCCTGGTGTCCCTTTAATAATGTGCACAAGTGATAAGATGATATGCAGGTTGAACAAGCATTTTTGAGATCTGAGAAATGTGCCAAAGTGTGTTGTTGTGTGCGTCTGTATGTGTGTGTGTGAGGCTATGGTGTACACTAGGGGTGTAACGGTTCATGTATTCGTATTGAACCGAAACGGTACGGGCGTCACGGTTCGGTGCATGAATTTACACGGAGAATACACGGTATAAAAATACATAAAACTCGTGTGCGGATTAATTAATGTCATGCGCAATTACTGTTAAGTAGCGAGAGTTACGGGAGTTCTTTAGCGACACCTAACGCTAATCTGTAGCCTCGCCTTAGCTCTGATTGGCGCCTATGTTTTTTTTTGTCAGGTCGTCGGTCGAGTCCGTCAGTCATTAGCAGCACTAAGGTTAGACCCACAAGAGTTAGAGGATCCGCTGGTCTCTTTAAGATCGCAAGTTTGAGAACTTCAGTTACAGTAACGTTAGTACAGGCGAAAGAGTGGTGGATAATATGAAACTGTGTGTCGGCGTTGTTCAGCAGGGTATGTGAGTGGAAAAAATGCTACACATATTCGAAGTCATCACCCAGATGATGTAGGCTACCAATCACTGAAATGAGGGGAAAAAACTTCGCCTGCCCTTCAGTAGCCTTTGGATACACATACAAATAGGGCCAAAACCTATGGCTTAAATTAAATGATTTCGTAATGACAGAAAGCTATGTAAATCGCGTGGTAATTACCTTTATGTTGGGGTAACTTGTAACTTCTCACATGAGGAGCTGGTAGTGTTAAGTGCATAGACAGTAAAATAAAGTGACAACGCTAACCAGGCTAATAAACAAACCATGCTACGGTGAGTAAGGGCAAAGTCACGTGACTTCTAGTTGTAGTCTCTTTATGAAATTTATGAAAGCAATTTCATTTTTAAAAAAAAGGCAAAATAGTGTGATATTTTCACAGTTAGTAGGCTAGATTATTACTTTACACACAATAAAAAAAATATTGAGGCAAATTGTAGACCCTTCCATATACAACTAAACACAGATGTTGAAGGTCTTGCTTAAGTGGATTTTTAAAAATCATTTTTCTATGTAATTTGCACTTTCAGAAATAAGAGATGCTGTAGGCCTATTTTCAGTTTTATAGCTGATTGTCTTATTTTGTTTACAAGTTACAGATGGAGTCTGGGTACTTATTGTACTGTTTAGCCTACATCTTACACACTTCAGGCTGTTGCAGATAGCTCAGGGAAGAGACTGTATGACACTAGGTGGTACAGCCTGAGACATGTACAAAATAAAATGCTTTCTGCATTTTTGTTTTGCTTTTCCCTCCATTGTACCGAACTCGTACCGAACCGTGATGTCCGAACCGAGGTATGAACCGAACCGTGACTTCTGTGTACCGTTACACCCCTAGTGTACACACACACACACACACACGACATGACACCATATGAAGACATGACACCATATAAAGACATGACAGATGACATCGGATGCAGATATGCTCTTGTTTGTTGTAATATGTTTTATATGGGAACTTTATATGGGAATTAGGGCTGTCAATCGATTAAAAAAAAAATCGAATGAATTACATACTCTGTGATTAATTAATCTAAATTAATCGCATATATAATTTTTGCTGTGAAAGTATTTTACATATTTAAATTCAAATGAATAATTGAATAATCCGCATTAGTGACATTAAAGTTAAAAAAACTCTTTTATTATTATTTTCACTGTTCAAATAATGGCCATAATAATCTATGACCTAATATGCTGAGGAAATAAATTCAAAAGTGCTTTGGGAAGAAGTTGTTTTTTTCACATGCAAGGCATTTCAGGCCACAGATATAACCTAGGGGACACAATGAAAATAAATTAACACTCCCCTCAATGTCAACACTTGCAGACATTGCAAAGGACTTTTTTTTCAACACTTTATTTTTATCAACACCATCAGGCCATTTTTTAAAAGTAAATGTTCCAATCAATGATCTAGACAGCACGTTTTCTTCTCTCTCCTTCATTTTACAGTCTAATTTTTACTGACTAGAACGGGGTCAAAGGTCATACGGAATCGATTAATCTGCACTAATTTTTTTAATCAGTTATTTTTTCTCAAATTGATTAATCGAAATTAATCAGTTATTTTGACAGCCCTAATTGCAACAGATACAACCCTATCTGTGGGTCTGTATCCTCCGCTAGCACCCTTCTTTCCTCTCAAAGCATCCTCCTCTCCTCTCCTAGCATCCTCTTATCTGGGGGAAGAGATGTATCTTGAGTATGGGGTGCTGGAGATTCATTAGCTCTGAGGAGGTCTGAGTTTAGTGGGCTCTATTAGAGAGGACACACACCTGGTGTTACGCACAAACTGACATATTTCTGTTATCTCTCATCCACAGAATTTCAGGTAACGTTATTCTGATCGACCATTACGGGCCATGTAAATAGGCCTGAAAGCAGAGCTGCAGCACTCACTGCTGTCCACAGCTGGTCAGGCCAGGAAGACTACTGATCCAGAGGCAGTTTGACACAATAAATAATCTGAGCATCACTTCTTCTGTCTCCTGTGTTCACACACGCTTCAGGGTCAGATGGACACGTCACTTAGCAGGCAGGACATAGTCATACTGACAACACTGAAACGCACACATCTATTCCTGTCAGCAGATAAACACACACACGCATACACCAGATGGCAGATCAACACAACTCTACACACTTCCAAAAGCACATACACACACTACCAATAACACACACACACACAGGCACATTCCCAATCACACAGTCCCTCACTGATATATGGTTAGAGAATTAGGTCAATGAATCTGGGAAATCCATCTCAACTCACGCTTTCATCATCAGAGAAGCATGTGTGTGTGTGTGTATCTGGGCACCAGCCATACGCAAAACACAAAATAATGATTTACTATTGAATTTAATCATATATGTCAGTCACTGGTATGTTTTGAAAAGTCTTCCCTCTGATTGTTTGAGGGTGTTGGTGAACCTGTCTTCATGAAATGCAAAGGTTTTTTTTTAACACCCATCAAATAAAACAGGGCAGGCTACTGTCAAACAAGATCAATTAATACTTTTTAATACCAACCTCTAAATTGTATTTTCTAATTAAAACAAATTCTACACAACTTACTCTGAGAATTGGGGTCCATAGCTGTCGATGTAGAGTTTGGCCGACTGAAGGGCCATAATTAAGCTGCTTTGGGTGTTTAAACTCCGCCACATCTCAGGCCTCTACGCCACCGTGAGACGAGTGTTCGGAGTGTTGGGGGTGTGGACTTCCTTCAGACAAACATTCAGACACACACACACACACATTCATTCATTCCAATGGTCTTGAATTTTTCCTTGGGGATCAATAAAGTATCTATCCATCTATCTATCTATCTTTACAGGAAATATTATCTTTGCTCAAAACACACCTTGGTGGATCAAAACCCTGGGGCTCTCTTCTGGTATGTCTCCAGTGGAAAAGCATCTAACCTCTGGCCATGCATCTAGGCGTTATTTTACCATGGGAAACATTTGGTTGGATATGAAAGTGTGAAATAATCTGCTAAGTCTATTTTCTAATAAACTGCAAAAGTTGCTTAAGAATAATGTAATTTAAAAACATTTGATAAGGCTTGCTACAACAAAATGATCTGTAATCTACAGAAAAATTTATAATTTATTTTAGGACTATTATTTCATGCAGTCATGAAAGCACTACAACACACACACATTCATTCCAATGGTCAGTTGGGTTTTCCCCCTCAG
>NW_027468689.1:12633781-12636281 GCF_046254945.1 Alosa pseudoharengus | reverse complement strand
TCATAGTAATAGGTATATTTTCAATTTTTCAGATGTATTTATTTGTTTGATTTTATTTTTCCTTCCAACTTGCTGAGGCCCCCCTGGCACCCTCTCGCGGCCCCCTAGGGGCCCCCGGCCCCCATTTTGTCTATGTAAGGGACTCATGTCAGTTCAGCAGGAGTAGGACTGTGTGTGTGTGTGTGTTAACGAGTGGTCTATGTAAGGGACTCATATCAGTTCAGCGGGAGTATGACTGTGTGTGTGTGTGTTAACGAGTGGTCTAAGGGTCTATATCAGTCATATATAAGAGCATGCAACAAACAAGCACACAGTCCTGGTTAAGAGTCATCACTGCTGGACTCAGACACACACACACACACACACACACTCACTCTCACTCTCACACACACACACACACACTCTCACTCTCACACTCACTCACTCTCACTCTCACTCACTCTCACACACACACACACACACACACGCTCTTACTGTACTGGCCGCTGCTAGTTTGATAGATGGGCGTGGGCACGGTAACTGTAGTGATGGCGGGGGCGGAGTCTTCCTCAGACTTCTCCTCTTCTATCCGCGGAACAGCCGGAGCATCCGACGACAGGTCATTCAGGATCTTCCTGCAAAGTACAGACCACAGGTCAGTGTGTGTGTGTGTGTATGTATGTGTGTGTGTGTGTGTTAACCAGACAGGAGGTCATTCCGAGTCAACAAAGTATTTGTGTGCGTATGTATGTATGTATGTATGTATGTATGTATATGTTGACCAGACAGTAGATCATTCCATGTCAACAAGGTGTATGTACCTGTAGGAGGGCCGTCGAGACAAGATTTCTCTGCGCTTCTGGGAGTCAGTCACACTGTCCACAGACTCCTGGGAGTCCTCACTCTCAGCTATAGTAGAAATCTACACACACACATACACAGACAACGAAATAAAATTACACACATGCAGGTTAATAATATTTGTGTTCAAAGGTGCATACAAGTAGTGTGAATACATAAATGAGTTTGCATGTGTGTTTGTGTATGTGAATATGTGGATGTGTGTGCTTATCAGTGAAATGTATTTGTATAGCACATTATCATACATAATCGTCATTCAATGTGACAAACAGACAGAACAAACAAATGAAACGTAAATAGCCCAAGAAAAAGGTATATAAAAGGAAATTAAAATGAATCAAAAACAATAAATAAACACATGACTATAAAACAATCCATATGGCCCATTAAAAATCAACTGATTCATCAAATGCAGTAGAAAACAGTACAGTTTTAAGTCTCTTATTAAAACAGGCTACCGTTTGAGCAGTGTGTGTGCGAATATGTGTATGTGTATGTATACTGTGTGTGTTTGTGTGTGTGAGTGAATATGTGTATCTGTATGTATATATACGCTGTGTGTGTGTGTGTGTGTGTGTGTGTGTGTCTGTGTGTGTGTGTGCGTATGTGTATGTGTATGAATATATACTGTGTGTGTGTGTGCGCGTATGAATGGATGTGTGTGTTGTGTGTGTGTGTGTGTGTGTGTGTGTGTGTTCACGTGTACTGTCTGCACTTGCGGGGGCTGGATGTGTGTGTATATGTGTGTGTGTGTGTGTGTGTGTGTGTGTGTGTGTATGTTCACGTGTACTGTCTGCACTTGCGGGGGCTGGATGTGTGTGTATATGTGTGTGTATGTGTGTGTGTGTGTGTTCACCTGTACTGTCTGCACTTGCGGGGGCTGGATGTGTGTGTGTATGTGTGTGTTCACCTGTACTGTCTGCACTTGCGGGGGCTGGATGACGGAGGGCTGTGCGGCCTGGATGACTCCGTGCACCTGCACCGTCTGTCCGTTGGGCAGCTGGACCAGAGTGACCGTGGGTCCGCTGGCGCTTGCTTGTCCCGCTGCCATGGACACCTGCAGTCCACACATGGAGAGGTAGGACTGTGCAATTCATCGGATTTTAATCTCGATCTCGAATTTGGCTCCAAACGATCACAACAACAATGTAATCGAGAATAAATTATTATTTTGCCACATTCTTTTTAGAAAATGCCTAGTGTTATGCCCCCCCCCCCCCACCCCATTCCATACGTGTGACCCTCCATGGCGAAACCAGTCGCATGGGTCAGTTTTTCAAAATTAGTTTCTCGTGCTCATTATGTGACAGTGTGCTTTCAAATGATGCCTTCAATGCAAGAATGCTGACCAACACACTACCGGGATAAGGACATTCAAAGTGTATTATTTGATAGTAAAAGTCTGTTTGTATATACCTGTACCTGTGCCAAGGTGGCGATGTGCTGGGTATCTGTCTCAGAAACAGCAGTGTCGCCGCCCTGCTGGACCTCTGCAGCAGCTTCCATAGTCATTTAGATCACCTGCATGCAGGCGCGCACACGTACACACACACACACACAAACAAACCAGAGATAAAATGTCACTTAGATAAACCAAATTCACCCTAAAGGAGAGGGTGGGGCTTCCTCAGGTGTAGAAAGAGGTGTGGACATCAGTGAA
>NW_027468689.1:12571281-12631281 GCF_046254945.1 Alosa pseudoharengus | reverse complement strand
GTACAAAAGTGTAAGCATTAGTCAAAGTGTAGCTGAAAACATTGTGGGAGGAGGGGGGGCTAAATATGCAAAACTAATATGGAGAAAATATGGAGGCAAACTACATTTTCCAGAAATAAAATGACTTGCGAGATGTGGTCTTCAGCTAGGTGTTACAACACGGAATACACAGGAGACTGTAGACGTTGCAGGGATAACTTGCGTGCAGAGCGAAAGAATGCATGCCTGAATGCGACTGTCTCTGTGTGTGCGCGTATGATTGTGGGTAGAGGTGGGAGTACTAGACCAGACTCGCCGATGACTCAAAGTATGGCAAGAGTTGCCAATTTGCCGCCTTTTTACTTCCGGATGTATTACAAGTCAGGGAATCAATTCCATCAGTATTTGTTTACATGTTACATACGCTACAGCATGACAATATCGACCATTGTAAATTCACCTTTAATTGATACTTGCAAGCGGTAACCACTCAATGTAACATGGTAACGTTAACTAGCGTTGGAATTTATTCACCCCATGTCGAAATCTGACACCATGCGAGTTTGAATTTGAGTGAAAGTATAAGATGGTAAGTTACGCAATCTCCTACGACTGCGAAGACGCATTGCAACTGTTCAGTGCTGCACAGCTAGGTCGTTTTAAACCACGAAAAGAGCAGATCTATTCAACCTCGCCGAATCAACTCTTTATATGGCGTTGGGTTTGCGCTGGGTGGGCTGCTAGCTCCCAGGCTAAATGTTTGCCTGCATGTGTCCAGCTTGCTGTTCCATTTCAAGATGTTAGCACAGAACACCATGTCATAGGAAAAAACAGCCACCCTGATCGCTAACGTACCCATCCTATGTCCAATCGCGTACAGTTTGATGACTGGTAATCTGCTCAACATTATTACGCTAGTTTTTCCCGTGGATGCATAACAGATCTCATTCGTTTCCTCCAACTCCACATCTCTTTCTGACTCATTCGAGCTAACGGGCTAGCTAGCAACTTAGCTGTGTGAAACATGCCCACCGCCGCCATGATCTCTTTGTTAGAAACGGACCGAGCATTGCCGAATATTAACTTTTACAGCGTGTGCATTATCGCTTTCCCCCACCGACGCGCCTCTTCTTACCCGACACAGACTCTGCTCGTCACTCCCGGGCCCTCGGAGCTCCACTTTTATTCAGTCCGACACGTAAGAGACCGCGTCAGGCTACACCTCCGTCGCGTCACCGAGGACAACAACACGGAGAACGAGGGGGACGAAAATCAGCTCTAATTCACTATCGACAGGATCCGATGTTGTCCCGGAAAATGCCGAAACTGTAACGAAGAGGGCCGAGCTCCACACGAACATGGGCGGATTTACACGAAACTATGCATATACTGCGCATGCTCACACGAGAACGTTGTTGGCGCAAAGATTCTATAGTTAACTTAGCTTTATCAACCGTCTCTGGTTGGCTGCTTTAACATTCATAAAGTGCTATATTCTTAACATTTAACGACACTGTTTGACGTTGACTATGGACATAACATTTTCAATCTTTACGAAAGTATTTGCATGGATGGCGACGACTAAGCCGCGCAGTTGTGATTGGTCCATTTTCACAGAGAATCAGTTCGAGAATCAATTTTCCACCAATGACGGCCCATTGTGTTGACGTTTGCGAGGAGAAAAAAGTAGTTGCTCTTCCTGTTTGGAATCAAACCAGGAAATACAGACCATGTAACTCGGAACGTCGAAGTTGTGTGAATGCAATCTTGTCAATTTCTTTTTTCTTCGCTCGTATAATCACACATTATAGTTATGGCTTCGTTATTCAAGAAAAAGACGGTGGATGGTGAGTTGGTCTTAATAATTGTCAAGTTGCCTGCATATTTGTCGCCACAATTGCGGGATAATGCTGCATTTTAGCAAACTAATGTTGACGAGCTAAGCTAGCAAGCTAAAAGTAGCCTTACCAGTTTATGTGGATTGATCTCTGTGATTCCTAAGTCGCCAGGACTGTAGGGTATAGTGTCGCATTTACCAAGCTTTGAAACTTGCCAGCCAAAGATACCCTCCCTGAACTCAGGGGCATATTGTCGTTTGAGAATCAGTGTAAAGATCGTCTATCGCTAAACACCAAGTGATTCGATAGATTTGTACGAGGCCAAACCAACGTCTTTCCCTTGAAGACGTTGAGTTGACCAATATTCTCGAGACCACAGTCCGCTGTTCTAACTAGCCTATTGATGCTTTTGTGCTTATGTCTGGGGTAGGTGAGTGTGTGTGTTGTAAACTAGCTTCATTAGAACGTGATTCTTCTCCTAGATGTCATCAAAGAGCAAACCAAAGAACTCAGGGGAACCCAGCGGCAGATCACCCGAGACCGCACCGCCCTGGAGAGACAAGAGAAACAAATGGTGAGCACACACACACACACGGATTGTCGTAACTCGTGACAGTAGTCATGGCCGCACCTCTGTGAGTGATGTCATCAGACCGGTGTGGGATTTCCACTGTGACACACAACAGAGGCAGTGGAGAGGCTAGCTGACACCTTAACCTGTTAGTGTCTGAACATGGTCACTTACTACTGTGTGTGGGTGTGTACTCATGCTAGCATTCCCATTTCACCAGCTTTGAGTGTGTGTGTCTGTCTGTGTAAACATTCCCATTTCACCTGGTGTGTGCGTGCGTGCGTGTGTGTGTATGCACATGTGCACTCCCATATCATCTGTTGTGGGTGTGTGAGTACTTCCATGTCATGTGCTATGTGTGTGTGTCTGTGATTATTGTTGTGCAGGAGCTGGAGATTAAGAAAATGGCGAAGGCTGGGAACAAGGATGCGTGTAAGATCTTGGCCAAGCAGCTAGTTCAGCTACGCAAGCAGAAGAACCGCACCTACGCCGTCAGTTCAAAGGTCACCTCCATGTCCACGCAGACCAAGCTCATGAACTCTCAGATGAAGATGGCTGGTGCCATGGCCAAGACTACCAAAGTAAGAGTGCTCTATATGGATACATGAAACTGGCCTCTAGTCTATATGTAGACTGATGAAACTGGCCTCTGTAGACTAATCTGAGCGTCCCCTATATGTAGACTATTAAAACTGCCCCCTGTATCTAGACTATTGAAACTGCCCCCTGTATGTAGACTATTGAAACTGCCCCCTGTATGTAGACTATTGAAACTGCGTTTCCTGTATGTAGACTATTGAAACTGCCCCCTGTATGTAGACTATTGAAACTGCGTTTCCTGTATGTAGACTATTGAAACTGCCCCATGTATGTAGACTAATGTATGTAGACTAATGTAAGCAGCTTCTGTAGACCGTTTCAACCGCATAAACAAACATGTGTGTTCCTAAGGCATTTCTGGTGGCACAGAAAACAACATTGAGCTAATGGTAACTTGGGTAATAAAAAAATAAAAAAGTTTTAAAGTGGACATTTTGTAGAGCCTTATGCTAAAGTCTAATTCATTTTACTTTCAAAGTATTTGCGTTGGCGTTGAACGTTTCAACCGGAAACCTTCTAGGAACCGATTGAAAGGGTCTATATGTAGACTAATGTGAGCGGCCTCTATATGTAGACTAACGAAACTCTCTGTAGACCATGCAGGCGGTCAATAAGAAGATGGATCCTCAGAAGACCCTCCAGACGATGCAGAACTTCCAGAAAGAGAATGCCAAGATGGAAATGACGGATGAGATGAGTAAGGCTATATCCACATGAATCCGTTTTGTTTTGAAAACTAATTGACCTTCCTATGACTGTTAGAGCTCTGGGAGTCTCTCAGCTGCATTAGAGTTGGGGGGGTAGAGGAGGAGATGAATGTAAGGCTTGTAGATTTGTGTGTGTGTGAGTGTGAGTGTCATACAGTTAAGTACCAAATTATTCATACCCCTGGCAAATATTGATTTTCTCTTTATCAATATGTTTGTTCTGACTGAAAATGACACTGTCATATGCCAAAAGGTTGCAAGACAATGTGGGAGAAACATGAAATCAAAAAAAGAAGCATTTTCATCTTTTTTTTTTTTACCTTATTATGAAAAATGGCATGTCCAAAATTATTTATAACCTTATAAAGTAATCAATGAATACATCTTTATTTGCATTCACAAATCTCAAAATGGTTCTTAGAATACCTACCAACCCTCGTCATGTCTCCACAATAATTGTAGACCTTTTTAGCAGAAATCCAGGTTTTGAAGAATTTTGTTCCTAACTGAATGAGTAGGTTAGCCTCATTGACTCTAGTCATGGCTATTGACACTAATATTGCTTCCTATCCTGTGTGTGTATGTGAAATGGAGTTGTTATCTTGTTATCTGTTTGTGTGTCTGGTACAAGTGGATATAGTAGTTGTTTGTGTGTATATGTGTGCATGCGTTTGTGTGTGTGTATGCGCGGTGGACTTAATTGTTGTCTGTGTTTCTCCCTCTCAGTCAATGACACACTGGATGAGCTCTTCGAGGGCTCGGATGATGAGGAGGAGTCTGACAACATCGTCTCCCAGGTGCTTGACGAAATTGGCATCGAGATCTCAGGAAAGGTGAGTCCCGGAACATTGTCTCCCAGGTGCTCGAGAAGGCCGTGTGTGTGTGTGTGTGTGTGGTGTGTGTGTGTGTGTGGGGTGCTCGAGGAGGTCCTGATATCATTTCCCTCGGGATCAATGATCGTGTCTATCATCCATCTATCTCTGAGTGTGTGTAATTATAGCCTATAATGCCCGAAGTGTGTATGTGTGACACTGCAGGAGCCATGTGTGTGTTGTGGTGTTGAAAGTGCAGAAAGGCTTTAGAGAGGGGAGCTAGAGCAACCATTAGATACCATCAGGCCCACACGCACAGGCCAGAGAGGTATTCCATCAACCTTGCTAAAGGCTAAACCTGGCTTTTTTCGATAAATCTCGCTAATTTTAGTGAAATTAGTGTGGTTTACTTACATCCCAGTTTGGCAATTTATGCCACAGAACTAATCTGGTCCGTAGCAGGTTAACTTTCAAGCTTAATCAAGCTGTGTTGCAAAAAAAAAACATCACTCGGAAAACGAGTCCCAAATGAGTTCCGTCAACCTGTGCATGTTCATGTCCTACAACTTCAAAAATAGAAGTCAAAACTTTGTGTTCAACAGTGCCACCATGCATTGATTTATATATTCACTAGTTCTGAAGAATCTATGAAAATTATACAACTTAAAAATGTTTTAATTTGACGTGTGATTCTAGGAGTCCTGTTACTCTACGCGTAATTTGCGTTCTGTGATGGTGTAAAACGTAGCACGACGGCAGAGTAAAGGAGGCACAATTGTGCGTGTTCTCAGGTTCGCTTCTCACACAAAGCTTTACAAAGCATATCACATTGATAATGGCATTTATAGTGATACTCTTTAATGAAAGCCATTAAAACCGCTTCATGTGTCATGTCAAATCAACTGTGTGCTACACAGATTATATTAAATATTGGCAACCCGTTTAGAAATCATTTGGCTGGTTAAATGACCTGGTCCGGTGAAAATTGTGACTTTCCGCTCCCCCTAGCGTCCCCAGGCGGAAAACTGATAGACAACTATCTTTTTCTCTCTCTCTGTTCAATTTATATGACTATAAAATTCTTGTGCATGGCACTTGTAAATCGAACAGAAATTTTACGACATATAACCTCTTTTGGTCAAACTACTGTTTTGGTTTACTTTTCTACCTCGTGCATGAGCAGATACGAAGCTGACCTAAGCCTCGTTCGAATAAACGAGGGCAAGATCCAGCTACTTTTGAGTTAATGGAACGGCTTCAGCCCCAATTGAAAGTCTATGCTAGGTCAAGCCAGGCTATTTCTGTTAAGCGCCGCCTTCATTAAAGACGTTGATGGAATTCCCCCCAGTTCAAACAAAGTACTCACAATGAGATGAAACCTTTACAAAAACAACTCGCAATTGTGTGAATTAATTGTTACAAGTGTGTGTGTATGTGTGTGTGTGTACATGATCATTTGGCAACCGTTTGTGTCATCTCACTGCGGATCTTTAGTCTGAACTGGGCTGGGGTACATTTGAGTGAAGTGTGTTTTAGTGTGTGTGTGCACACTCTGTCGTGTGTGTGTGTGTGCGCGCATGCGCTCATCCCAGAGTTAAGTGGATGGCATGTGAGAATGAATTGGTTCTTTCATGAACACTAACCTACTGCTCACCCTCTTAACAAATGCCTGTGTTTAAAAGCAGTCTACCTACCATGTGTGAGTGTGTGTGTGTGTGTGTGTGCGAGGGAGCGTTTTAAGAACATCAATGATAATAACTAATGGTCAACAATATGCTGAAATGACTGTGGCACTCCAGTGCTGGTGGCAAGGGTGTTATCCCCGTGTTAGTGATGAGTTATGGTTTAAAAATGTCACCAGGCAAGGGTGGAATGACTGGTATGGATGAGCTTGGGATTTCTGGCGCCCCCTATTGATGTTACTTTGAATAAGCTGTCTGCTGGTTACCCTGTCTAAAAGGCTGGATTGAAGCCTTGTATGTTTTTTTAATGTTATTGAGTTGTGTCTTGAGCTATATCGTGAGCTATATCGTGTGTGTGTGTGTGTGTGTGCAGATGTCCAAGGCTCCCGCGGCGAGCAGGAACAACCCCAGTGCCTCCACGTCCAAAGCGGACACCATCTCAGACGACGAGATCGAGAGACAGCTGAAGGCCTTGGGAGTGGACTAACACAGAGAATCTTTCTCTCTCTCTCTCTCTCTCGCTCTTTCACTCACTCACTCACACACACACACATACACACACTGGCACACCACTAAGGAAAATACAGCTTGGACTTTCTAAGGCATATCCTGTCTGCTGAAAAGTCTGTGTGGACACAAACACATACACATGCATGCCTTCAGTCTCTGGTATGAACCTTTGAACGCTCTGAGACTCTGGAAACCTCTGCAGCAGAGTCACAGAGTCCCCACTGGGAGGTGCTGTTTTGACTCTTTCTGCTCTGTACAGCTGCAATAGGTAGACTCAGGTGTGTGTGTGTGTGTGTGTGTGTGTCTCTCTCTCTCTCTCTCTCTCTGAGAAATACACTCAATACACCCTCAATGCCACCCCCTACAACCCTAGCCCACTTAGTGCCACACTGTGTGTGCATGCGTGCGTGCGTATAGAGTTTTAGAATACTGACATAGGGACTTAAGAGTTGATACGTCCTTGAACCTGGAGTTTAAATAAGAATGCTTCCTCAATGTGTGTGTGTGTATGGCAGAGAGATCCCTCTATGTGTGTGTGTGTGTGCGTGTTGCTGTTCCTCAATGTGAGAGTATGTGGTGGACAGGTTTTCATTTAGTTTATCCCACCTGTCAACTCTTTCACCTCATGAGGCTGCAGACGACTTTCAGGATTGCAAGCATACACTGTGTCGCCACACACACACACACACACACACACACACACTCAGACACACTGTCACCAAACATACACACACACACAAACGCAGACACACTCCACACACACACAGACACACACTCAGACACACTCTCTCCACACACACACACACTCAGACACACTGTCTCCAAAACATACACACACACTGCATCTCTTCATCTTCTTCGTCTTCTTCCATAACGCACGCACACACACGCACTGTGTCTCCTCAGTCTGGTTTCACATCAGCCCACTGAGGGGCTTTATGGGCATCATGGGCGTTGCGGTCTGGACTGTTCTTCTCGCTAGTAATCCTGGTACGGGTCAGAGACTTGCCTTTAGGTGGTGGACAAGGTGGGTGAGGAACCCTTCCATATACTACAACATTTTCATTTTATTATATTGCCATAAATAAAGTACATGTTTGTAAATAAATTGTTACTAAGTCTGTTGTCATTTACTAATAAATGACTATGATCGCTGTCTTAATTTCCTGTTTTTTATTCATCTATTTTGAAATTGTCATGGTTACTTGATGTCATTTGTAAAGGTGAATGTGTGGTTCATGTTTGCTCCCATCAGCTCAGGCTGTGGTCAGGAATGATGTAACAGTGTGTGTGTCTGTGTCAGACAACTTTAAATGGTTGTTTAAAACGTTTTCTGAATCCTCATTAGCTCAACAGTTCAGCACAAGCTGGTGAGGTTAACAATACACAGCTGAGTCTGGGGGAGAAAGTTGAGAATGTTATTGTTGAGTCAAACAATAATTACAATGGAACACTTTAGATAACCGTCATAAAATATGTGGAAATGGTCAGACCAGTCTATATGTTTTAATTCACTCAAACTAGCATGAATAGGCATTAATGGGAGAGTAATTCTGATTGAATCCTCCCAGCAGTTTGTTTACATAATGTGGTGAGGGTTTGTCGGACTATTATTATTTTAAAGAAGGGGGGTAGTTTTTTGGGTGATGCAGAAGCTGTGAGTGTCCAAAAATGCATCCAGTAAAAGCAGAGGCCTTCTAGCCATGACACACGGACCCACTGTGTGTAGGCATTTTGTGTACTAGAACCCTCTATGTGTAAGTGTTAATTGGTCAAGAACCCTCTGTGTGTTCCAGAACCAGTGGGGAGTAGATGTTCTGTTTGTTTTTTTTTAGAACTAGGGGTGTTGGGGGAGTTAGAAATTGAAGTTGCAGTAAGTGTAAAAACTCAGGATGACAACCACTCAGCGTGGCAAAGATGGTGTCTTCACTAATAAGTATCTGTACCACCCACACACCCCCTGTGTCTGTCTGACTGCTGAGGATGCAGCAACTAAGCTGCAGAGGAGGCACTATGACGGTCCATATCAACTTTGTTGTGTGTGTGTGTGACTCCCCTAAAGCCCCTTGCTCCAAGCCAGAGCAGCTTGGCACAAATGCCAACACTGATGCCAGACCCAGCTCTTGGCATTTGCAGTCCGGGACGTTGTTTACCCGCTGAGCCAGCCCAATTACTACACACACAACAACAGGTCATTAGAGAGCTCTCAGGACATGGCAGGCTTGAGGAGATGTGGAGATATATGGAGCTAAATTTGTCTAGAACTAGGTTCGCTAGCTCTGTGTGTTATGAGTCCCATAGAACAACACTGCCACTGGATTAGAAAGTCTGTCAGCAGGCGAATTAGAGGTAGGCTATTTGTGGATCTGGGTGGCTCCTCTGCCGCAAAGATTGTCTCAAAGATATGTGTGCTGATCCACAAATGTGAAGATGAAAACTGCGTGTGCTGGTGATCCACAAATGTAAAATTAGATTTCACAAAGGCAATTTTCATTTTTACAAATGCCATTTAATTTACAAATACACATCTACAATTGTGAAAACCAATTTACAAGTTACAAATATGATTTTTTTACGTGTGGATTTGTGCGACTTGTGCGAAGAACGTCTCAAAAACACATAACTTTGGAAAGCGAAAAATGCATGTGCTGGTGATCCACAAATGCAGAATCACATTTCACAAATGAAATTTTCAGTTTTACAAATGGCATTTTATTTACAAATGCACATCTATATTTGTAAAAATCAATATACGACTTACAAATATGATTTTTTTAATTTGTAGATATCAAAACACACATGCAAATCAAGAAATATTTGTGGATCGCCCTCTGCGCATATATAAATATTATTGAGACAAATGTAGCTCCATAGTGACAAAGCACGAGCCATCACACACTCTAATGGAAATATATGTGTGTGTGTGTGTAACTGTGTATATGTGTGAACCCACAGACGGGAAACTCTGAACTGTTGCCGTGGTGACATTACCATCCAGTTGCTGGAGAAGAGCCATACAGCAATCATGTGCAAGCTCAGGAGCAAGAATCATCAGTCACCCTCATGGACACTGTGTGTGTGTGTTGTGTGTGTGTGTTTGTGTTTGTGTGTGTGCATGCGTGCGTGCGTTCACACGCGTGTCCACACAGACTTCTCAGCAGACAGGATATGCCTTAGAAAATCCAAGCGGTATATCTCTAAGTTGTGTGTGTGTGTGTGTGTGTGTGTGCACTGTGGTGACTACACTAAGGCCAGGGGGGAAAAGTGCCCTTAAACAGGAAGGAAGGTGAGGAGGACTGATAAAGGAAGGGAGGAGAGGAAGGAGAGGAGTCATGAGGAGTCTGAAGGAGAGGAAAGGAACTCATACACACATCTGGATAAAACATATTAGCAGACATGCAGTGACACAGACAAGATTCACGGATACATACAATACAAGATGCTATTTACATCATGATACATAGTTACGGAAAGTTAGCCTTTTTTTCACCAATCTGCAAAAAAAAAAATCTTACCAGTAACTTTTTTTACTAGGTCTTCCTGTAGGTGTCTAGTAACACCTCCCAATTTATCAACAGCCACATCCTCGGGGAAACACCTGGAGAGCCCGTCAAGGGGGTCTGGGCGAAAATAATGAAAACATTTCTTTTTATCTATATTAGGTTTTGAGATGTCTATTTAGGGGTTTTTAGGGGTGCTGAATCTATCCCAGCCATTATGAGTAAAAATGACTCCCAAGTCCATACAAAATCCATAACAAATGGTTTTATTGAACAATTACAAAACAAAACTTCCTTAATCGGTTAAAAATTAATCCAAATCCAACTCTTCTGCACTCCCTCACTCCTGTTATCATCTGACTAGTTGATGTTGTGGCAAGAGTTACCATGACAGTTCCCACAAGCAGACATACACTTGACTCCTTGCTTTTTACAGCAGCACCTGAGAGTGTCACAGTCCCCTGCACAGTTGCAGCTGACAAACTTCAGAAGGTAGTCCGGGATCTGTTGTAGGGACTGGTGCATAACTGTATTGTCCTTGTTTCCATCCATACCAGTGATGGACTTTGTAACAGTAGCCAATCTCTGGTCTGGAGATATGCTCGCAAAGAGTGCTGTGCTGCAGCTCCTGTAGTCGGAAGCAGTTTCTCAGACTTGATAGGTTATAATAGAATCTCATAAAACTGAGTACACTCTCATATTTTTGCAAATATTTTATTATATCTTTTCACGGGACAACACTGAAGAGATACGCTTTGCTACAATGTTAAGTAGTCAGTGTACACCTTGTATAACAGCGTAAATTTACTGTCCCCTCAAAATAACACGACACACAGCTATTAATGTCTAAACCGCTGGCAACACAAGTGTGTACACCCCTGAAGTGAAAGTGCTTAATGTCCAAATTGGGCCCAATTAGCCATTTTCCCTCCCCGGTCTCATATGACTCGTTAGTGTTACAAGGTCTCAGGTGTGAATGGGGAGCAGGGGGTCAGCCTGTCAGTGCTCAGACCGTATGCCGCACGCTGCATCAAATTGGTCCACATGGCTGTCATCCCAGAAGGAAGCCTGTTCTAAAGATGATGCACAAGAAAGCCCGCAAACGGTTTGCTTAAGACAAGTAGACTAAGGACATGGATAACTGGAACCATGTCCTGTGGTCTGATGAGACCAAGATAAACTTATTTGGTTCAGATGGTGTCAAGTGTGTGTGGCGGGAACCAGGTGAGGAGTACAGAGACAAGTGTGTTTTGCCTACAGTCAAGCATGGTGGTGGGAGTGTCATGGTCTGGGGCTGCATGAGTGCTGCACTAGGGAGCTACAGTTCATTGAGGGAACCATAAATACCAACATGTACTGTGACATACTGAAGCAGAGCATGATCCCCTCCGTTCGGAAACTGGGCCGCAGGTTAGTATTCCAACATGATAACGACCCTAAACACACATCCAAGACGACCACTGCCTCGCTAAATAAGCTGAGGGTAAAGGTGATGGACTGGCAAAGCATGTCTCCTAGGGTTGCCACCTGTCCAGGATTTTCCTGATTGTCCAGGATTTTCATGGTCTGTCCAGGAAAATAAAAATAAAAATCCTGGACACTGAATGTCCCGGATTTTTGTACATGATGCGCAAAATGTGTATTTCAGTTTAATTGAAGCGTGCCTACGTCCATAAACGTATGCACAGCCTTATTGGCTCTACAAAAATGACGTAGCATAACATGGGTGGTGGTGGTGGGGGCACGCACTGTGGAGGTTCATTAGAAATGGTAAGGTGGAGATGGAGAGTGTGTGGGACAAGGAGAGACAGAGAAAGGAAAGTTTATTCCACATAAGCAAAAAAGCAGAACCTAATTATGTATTCCCCCTTTTTTCTCAATACTGCCCCCAGGTGTCCACAACTAAAAACTGTTGAAAATATAACAAAATAATAAAGGTCTGCTATTAAATAAAGCAATTAACTAAACAAATAACTAGAAATTGTCATTCTTACTAATTTTAGCTAGACAATTGTCGCTTAGAATGACAGTTTTTATCTTGGGTTAGATGTGCGAAAGGCGCCGTTGCTAACAAACAAAAAGGTCGATTGGATGGTCAAAATGTCCAGGATTTTTGTCAGACACAGGTGGCAACCCTAATGTCTCCAGACCTAAACTCTTTTGAGCATCTGTGGGGCATCCTCAAATGCAGTGCCCATTGAAGTTAAGGGGGCACGTGCCCCCTCGGATTTTTCGTCCTTGATCATTTTTTTGATCATAACTTTGTTCCTATTATGCTCCATAATAAGCCAGAGCCTATAACGACTCAAATGTATTCTTCTAGATGTGTGATAAACCGTAGCAAAATAGCTGAAGACCAGTCAACAGCCTTTTTACTAAAATTGGTGTCTGTGTATGTTCCCGTAACAACTCACACGTGCATTCAGCTCGCAATGTTTTGCTTGTGTTGAACTGTTACAGTTAACTTTAGGCTACAGTTTGAACAGTTGAACTGTTACAGTTACAGTTTAAACAGATACAGTTAATTGTGTTGAAGTGGTAAGTAGTCTAGCTAAGCAATAAAAAGTAGTGGAATTATTTGTAGTTGACCAGGAAATTGATGATCAAATACAGGGGTGTAGCACCAAATTCTGGGCCCTATGCACAAGTGGTGGCCATGCCCCCCCCCCCCCCTCAACCAACCAACCACCGGCTGTAAGCATGAAGCATGAGGTTCACAACTAACTACTATCTAATCACACATTGAATTAATCAAACAACTTTTATAATGGTAATGGTTTCCCTTCCCTGTCTTTTGCTGTGATTTTATTTGTTTTTTCTCTGCTCGCCAATCTGCGTACTATTGTGTCTCTCTCTTCATTCGTCAACTTCTCTGGCCATGGTGCTGGATCCTCAGGCAATGGCATATACTCCTTAGCACTGCCCTGACTGCTTTCTGACCTCTCTTCATCTCTTTCACTTTTTTCAGAACCTTCTCTGCTTTCACTTCCTTCATCCTCTATCACATCTTCTCTATCTACCTGGACAGACCCCTCTACAAGCATATAGGCATATAGATATATTAGCAGGCAATTCCAATGTAGCCTTATGGATGTGACTGAACATGCTTCATATTTAAAAATTCTGTGTTAAATTTCCTCAAATTTCATTTGCTTCATAAAAACATGAGAACATTTTATTTTTCTGATGGTTGTGGCAAAAAATGGTCTATTCTAATTAGACTAGACTACAGTGAAAGAGTGTTGCTAAATATACATTGCAGTATAGCCTTTCGTGTGATTTCATTTTAAACTAGCCTATAGGCTCACCTTGTCTCAAGTCCACATCAGATGGTGAGAGGTCTGCTGCTGCTGCATCACCCTCTGTGACAGTTTCTGAAACTGAGTGTGATGCGTTTCACAAGTTAGCTTTGCTACTAATTTGACAGCCTTTCCTCATGAACCTATATAACATTGAGCCTACTAAGTTAAGCTATTAGCTCATAATAATTTTCGAATTAGTAGGCTATTGAAATGTTGTGGTAGGCTATAAATCAGGCATCATGTTATTTCTAATTTTGTGTTAATGCTGTTTTAGCACTGATAATCGCGGATTCGCGGTGGTATTGAAGTGTTTTGTAACCTTCAGGAGTTCATTTCATTTGTAGACTATTGCTTTCACATTGGGCTCACCTTTATTGGGAAAGAAGGCTGTTAACACTTGTTTTCCCTCTTTTCTTTTTTTCTCCCTTTCTTGCCTCTCTTTTCTTTTCTGGGAACCGGATTTAGCTTTCTTAGACTTAGACATCTTCACACTGTGACCGTCTGCATTGCAGCTTCGGCAAAATGAACGTTACTTCAAAAATGCGCCTAGCAGGGGAAGGCGGACTGAACCATTTCGTGCAAGAGAGAGGGTGCCTGCCCTCAAACAATGTTGGCTTGGATACAATTTCATACATCAATCAACTGATGCATTTACCCGAAATATTTGCATCTATATTAGTTAACATTTATTAAGATCTTTAAATTAAGGAAATTATTTATTATTAAGGAAAATAAAGGGGCCCTCCCCCCACTTGGGGCCCGGGTAATTTATTCCCACTTGTCTCCCCACTACGACGCCCTTGATCAAATAGTTAGAACCAGAGCCATATAAAGGTAGAGTTGCGACAACTCCATTGACGCTAATGTTCCATTTTTTTCAACAATGGCGGCTAATGGAAGCCTCAAATAGTTCCGAAAGTTAACAATTTTTATCACCCGGAGAGAAGAAATACTCTTTTCTGATTGGCTGGCGGGTGGCCTTTAATTCTGAATAACAGGACACCGTTCCATATCAATGCTTATGAATGGTAACTATAACAACCATAGTAGGACGACGGTTGCAGCGCTCTAGAATCTTTTGGTTGCAGGCTTCCCAACAATGGAATCAACTGTAAACAAGCTAACTGTCCATGCTAAAGTTGTACAACAAGCTGAACTAGTGAGCTTCTTTTTAAACAGAACCGCGTGTTTACAGTGTTTACAGTGGCAACCGGGTGATAAGCGGGATAACGGCCTTCGAGGTGTGTCCAGTTATACGGAATTAATGGACTTGGGCGGAGGCAACTCACCTCCGCTGTGCGTCGGGGAGTTTTTGCCCCTCGCCCTCGTCCATTAATTCCGTATAACAGGACACCTCGGCGGCTGTTATCCCTTACATCAGGGGTCGGCAATTACGTTTGGACCCGGGCCAATTTTTTTTCAGACAATGGCATCGCGGGCCATAGCTTTTGTAATGGGGGGGGGGGGGGGGGTTATAGGCCTACTATTTAAATTATGAATTATTATATTATATTAAAATAAACATCATCTAACTTTTAAAATGCATTTAATTTAATTCCATTAAAAACGTTTATTTGCTTATGTGCGCTGTTTTTATGCCGCCTGCTGCATCTCCTGTCGTCTCTCATGAAACAGGCGACTTGCCTAGCAACTTGCCGTAACTAATGTGTACAAATATTATTCTTTTGGATGACGTGTAAATGATTAGCTGAACATTGCTATATGCTAGTTATCGATGCAAAATGTCGTTGTCAAAAGCCTTGAAAAGAAAAATTGATTCAGAATGCAGGACCTACAAAGAAGAATGGAAGCAGAGGTATGTGTTGAGCCTGCCTGCATTTATTAATGCCAAGCCTATTAATTTAACGAAACATAGGCTATTTTTGACCTTGCCCACTGGAAGAGGGAGACAGGACACTTTTTTTTTTTTTTTTGCACAAGATTACGCGCACTCGCGTGCCAATACCGTTCCGACCTGTGCGTCATGGATAACTGCAAGGATGTTCCACCTGTTGTTTTGTCACTTTAGTAGGACTATCATCTATACCTCAATAAATGTTTTGAAATTGATGGGATTGCTGTAGGCCTTTTTTTCTTTTTAAAAACATGGGGTTAAAAAAAATTTCATTTTTTTTTTTTTTTATTATTTAAACAGCAAATTAACGTCATCTCGCGGGCCAGATAGAATAGATGGCGGGCCAAAATTGGCCCGCGGGCCACTATTTGCCGACCCCTGCCTTACATAATAGCAGCAGTGCAGTTACAGACTGTTTGTAGCCAACATTTCAGACTCAGATTTACATTATTGGCTCATCCGAATAATAATAATAATAATAACAGTAACAACAGTAATAGTAGTAAAGTAATAGTATCAATAACCTAATTATAATAATAAACTATTTATGTATACTATGACTGCTGCTCAGTTTTTATCAGTTCCTTATCAAATAAATTAAAAGAGGCTAAAGCCCAATACATGTGCCACAGATAATAACCTAATATAAGATAAACCTTGCCTATACCATTTCAATTAGGCAGCACTAGGCAACACCACGAACGAGCTGTCATTAAGTTTTTGCTTTTGTAGCCTACAACTTTTATGACGTGACGTGTCTTGGGCATTTAGCTTTACCATCATGTCAACATAGTTGTAACGTTATGTGCAATGCTCATCTAGGCTATGGATTTAAGTGGTTTAATTTTAAGGGCAGCAAAAGTGGGATAAAGTGCATCTGCTTCCCCAAAACAATTACTCCATAACTGTGGATTTAATCGTTTGATATGTGGATAACTTTCAGTGGACTAAACACATAAAAAGTAAGATTTTGTTATCACAAAGCTAGCTGGTTCGTTAAAATGTAATATGGCTAAGCATATTTACAGCCAACTTTGTACTTGCAACAGTGAAACTGAGTTTGTTGTTAACATTGTTGGTAACGTAAACGTTCCTTCAGTTAGGAGCAGGACTGTTTTTTTTAATTTTGCATTCATTTTCATTGGCAAAAGCTGGCCTAATATGCATGAGAGAACCTAGATTTGAGGGAGCTACAGCTGTTAGCATCAGCACGGTCATATTAACACAGCAGGGCACACTAGCCCAGTGATGGCTAGCCCAGTGATGAAGGATCGTGTAAAATCCCATCCCCAGAAAGTTTCAAACCAAGCTTGCGCTGATGATGCATGATCACTGATCAAATTGCTATTTTCTGACACGATGCACACCATTCCCAGGTGCTCACCTGTCTGAATCTCAAGCTCTTTAGCCTAGCATCTTAATGCTGTTCACAGCACGGTGAATGACAAACGATGACAAAATGTTGTTCATGTTTATGAGTTCATAGCCTGGTTATTTATCGAAGGACTTACATGTCACGTTTTATATTTTATTATGATCACTCGCATTACCTTTGCGTTAACTTAGAATTCCCACCATTACACTGGAGATGTTAAAAAACGTTTAAACTTGTTTTATTCTCCCGCGACTATAGGCTAGGCTTGGCTAGGTAATTCGCTCATTTGCTCAGATCAGTGACTACCAGAGTAACGGAGGAAACGCAGGGTAGAAAACTCAAACAAGTTAATGTTAGACTAGCTGTGTTACAGTTTCTCGTTGCAACGAGCTTCACAGGAGCTCCATGCGCTTTTGTAGGCTACACGCAGTCTCAAAAACACTGTTCACTTTTCGAGTCACTGTATGAGGTCATTTATTTTATATAGCGATAATTTAGATACACTTATGGGGTGGGTGCAATTGCGTTTTCTAAAGAATCTCCTGTCTTGATTTTGTACAGAAATTAATATTAAGTGACACGTAAAAGGGCGGAAAAAAAGGTCACCTTATATAGCAGGCTAATATATAAGGTATGGAATTTAATTTAATATTGTTGTAATGGTAGGATAACTACATAGTTTACACAATAATTACACTGTGTTATAAATATTGTATATCAATGCATTTATTGACTGTCAATTACCCAAAATCGTGGCTCTGTCTATTGAACAGTAGCCTATTTAATGCATTCTAATCCATTGTCAATCACTTCCGGGAACTAGTTGAGGTTTACACAAACCACGTGACCAACGGAATTTTGAACACCCATTGTCGCAACTCTGCCTTTATATGGCTCTGGTTAGAACTATGGATTTGATGTTGGCCGCGAATTCAGAGCATTACGTTAACGTTAGCCTACATGGTGTCAGTATAACGTAGCCTAGGCTACTCTTACAAATATTACAAATATTTGGCAAAGTCTCCTGGTTCAATTGTTTCCAGTTTCATAGAAACGAGGGTGTTAAATTTGCAGTGACTACAAAATCCAACCTAATAACATTAGGCCTACCAAGGCATTGTGTTGGATGTTTCTCAATCTCCACTTGTTCTCTTCACGTATGTGGCAGCTAATCCATGTAGTGAAAAGGGATACCCTTTTAAAGGAGGCCTAAAGTTGTTTTATATAAATAGGATCGCTATGACCGTGATGTAGAGGGCAAGAAAGTATAATAGTCTCTCTCATGTGCTCATAACTTAGGTTATCAGGTCACTTGCTCGTGATTTGCAGGTAGCAACTTACAAATGAGGTAGGCCTAGCCTATTGCTTGCCATAATGGTAATGAGAAATATATTAGCCTACTAGTAGGTCCTAGTAAAATATTCAAATATTTAGTGTTAACCTTACTCAGCACTGAAACCTGTCAAACTTCGTTCAAAGTCCTTCATCACATGAATTAAGATTAAACTAATTTAATTTCTGAGCACCACAAAGTCAGACCTCAGCAACTTTTTTAATGTAAGATATCAATCACATATCAATCAAATCATAACAACGGCAATGGTACTGTTTTTAAAATCATGTGTAGTAGCCTACGCCTAAGTGTAAATGTGTGTCTAAACATGCTTTAATGAGCTTACACTTTAATGAGCTGAATTTGAGCTTACAGTTCTTTCACCAACCTATGTGTTTTACATTAACTTACAAAAATAGATACTTTATCTTAGTCCTCAGATAGATGAGGGTTGCTGCTTGCTCTGTTAAGGTATTTCTGTCCCTTCCAAACTGCATTGAAATGGTATGTTTAGCATGCAGCCAGAATTTCAAAATTTCCAGGGGGAGAAATCTCCGGCCCCCCTCTAACATGACCCCCCCACCCCCCGAAAAAAATTGCCTGATTGTGCCCCCTCTGAATTTTTGGCTTGCATGACGCCCCTGTTTGTGAGAGTCGATGTGCATAGATGTACATGCTAGAAACCTATAGGAACACATCATAATGCATAGATGTGCATACTAGACACCTATAGTGGTAAGATTTTTTTTTTGCAGATTGACGAAAAATGCCTAACTTTCCCTAACTAAGTTGATCATGGAGAAAGTGAGGGACGGCAGGTGTAAAATGGTGGGTTGGAGAACGTTGTTTGCGGTGTAGGCCTATAGTGTGTTCATAAGGTTAATTCCATATGGATAGCCCGAGCCACGAAGCTTTAAACGAATGTGCATTTGTTTAGCCCAACATGCACTGACCGCATATGCTTGGGAGCGCGCCAGCATGAACATGCTAGTCGGCAGTCGGTATCCTTCTGCGCCATCGTCTCCCCTTTTCCGTCACACAGTTGAGGGGGAGTGAGTGAACTGAATGCTGAGTGCACACACACGCACACACCTATCAGCGCTCCCAGTGCAAGCACATCGCCGAGTCTCTAGCATCGTCTCTCCGCTCACCTCAGAGTTTAAAGAACTGTGCACGGCGGCGCATCAGTCTCGGGAGTCTGCACGTAGGTAAATGCAGCAGTCAGTTATTATGTCTTGTCTTGGATGCTTTTTGATTTTAATTTCTATGATTTAAAAAAAAAACATTAAGTGGCGTATGTTAAAGTTATTAATGTCGGCTTTCCCATCCTGATTTATGCCATGTCGTTTTTAACAAAGCCTAAATGTTATACCGAATGATAACCCGGTTTGGTTTCATCAATCCTCATCAGTTTTAAATCAGTTTATCATACTTTTATTTATTTATTTATTTATTTAATTGTATTTATTTAATTTTATTTTTTAAATAAGCACTACCAAAAACTCTTCAATGGCATTGCTCTGAATAACCAATTTTAGCACCATAATTTTACTGTGCATTTTCTGGCACAATACCTTCTCCACATAGCCTATAAAGACAACATAAACAATCAACAATAAATGTCCATGTGCAATGGTTACTTCAATTTGGTGTGAATTACATATGGCATTGTGTTCTGGAATAGTCCTACCAGGAGAACTCAGGAAGTAAAGATCAGTCTGAAGACCTGAGCAATCTCTCTAAGCAGATGCTGGAAAGCCAATTTGCAGAGATGAGCCGTTCAGTAGACTGATAGCAACATATTTCTCATTTGACCTACAGTACCTGTCCTGAAGTACAGTACAATATGTGTCCAGATGCTAGAAAGGCAGCTCAGGTGCCATTTCATGTTAATGGTGTTAATCATCCTACAAGGGCTCCTTTGACTGATTTGACAAGCTGCAATGTGCATTTATGAATCAATTGAATCTGTGTGTCTTCTGCCTTCTTGCTGGATCAAATGGCTGTTGATTAGGGGCAGTGGTGGCCCACCGGTTAGCACTCTCGACTTGTAACCGGAGGGTTGCCGGTGCGAGCCCCGACCAGTGGACCACGGCTGAAGTGCCCTTGAGCAAGGCACCTAACCCCTCACTGCTCCCCGAGCACCGCTGTTGTTGCAGGCAGCTCACTGCGCTGGGATTAGTGTGTGCTCTACCTCTCTGTGTGTTCACTGTGTGCTGAGTGTGTTTCACTAGTTCACGGATTGGGTTAAATGCAGAGACCAAATTTCCCTTATGGGATCAAAAGAGTATATATACTTATACTTATACTGATTGCAAACGGTTCATTTTCCTTTCTGTTTGGTTCAGTATCCAGTCATATCGTTAATAGTTGGAAATGTGGATATTTGTTGTGGATATTATGGGCCATCGTGGCACCCATGTAATACTGATTCTGGTGACGGATCTCTAAACAGCAAGACAAACACCACTGGTGCAACCACCAGTGTTGCCACACTTACCTTGAAAAAGTAATCTGATTACTGATTACTCCTTTAAAAAGTAACTTAGTTACTTTACTGATTACTTGATTTTAAAAGTAACTAAGTTAGATTACAAGTTACTTTATTAGTTACTTTCAGCAGCTGCCGAAAACACCCCCACCGCCTCAACATAAAAATATATAACCGGTTTTGCCAATACTCACTACTGTATACTGGAAGTGCATTTTAACAGTAATGTCAACAATGTATAGCAGACATCCCAACCTAACCTACTTAGATACTGAAATTCAGATGTTTGTTCAATAATGTCTAGTCAGTATACCAAATAAGGTTTCTATCTATTGGTAGAAATTGTGATAGTAAAATATGTGGATTTTGGTCTTTTCAAATATGTAGAGTTTGGCCTTTTCATGTAGCCTTGGCAACTAGCCATCTAGTATAGGCCTGAGTAATATGCAAATAAAATGACACTTGTTAAACTCACAAACAAATCTTTTGCAATAATTTAACCCGCCGTGAGCAATGCCACTGTTACAAACAGTGCACTGTGCAAGACTATCATTATGTTTTACTCTTATGAGACAATTGGGTACACTTTTGTGTAGTCTGATGTGAAATGGGTCTTAAATGTTACTTTTTGAGGGGCACTGACTCTGCCATGACGCTCCTGTTCCTAGATACACTGACTGAACTGATTAATTAAGTTCGGGAGAAAAGAGATATAAGCCCACACAGAAAACTGATTGGTTGATTTAGCAAAACAGACCAGGATGCTCTCTGTCTTGGATGCGCTTCAGGCACACACGCACCACTCCTCTCTCTCTCCCTCTCCGTTGTGTGCGCGTTAAACTCAGATGCACACGCGATTTGAAGTCCGGTCTGGCATGCGTGCTCTTGTTCGCTCTAGGTTCCGGGAGATTTTATGTCATTTGTGGGCGTCAGAAAGCCGCTATCAATATGTGGGAGACTCCCAAAACTTCGGGAGACTTGGGATGTCTAGCTAGACAGCACTTTGTCGCCAGCACAGAATGTAAAATGTGCCTTAATGTTGTCATGTTTAGCTGACACAAACTGAAAATAATGACTGTATAGATAAAATGTGCATCTCTCTCCCTCCATTGTTTACGTTTGTCGCTGCATGGTTTTACACGTGAGTTGTCCTCATGCTGAAAACGTGAGCATAGCCTACATGACCTTAATCCCAGAGACAAGAAGAAAGCAAAGAATATATATTTTTACTAAGGAAAATGACAAAAATAGTAACGCACAGTGACTTGGATAAGTAACTTTAATCTGATTACTGGTTTGTAAATAGTAGCGCGTTAGATTACTCGTTACCGAAAAAAGTGGTCAAAATAGACTAACGCGTTACTAAGTAACACGTTACTGGCATCACTGCTGGCCCCACAACCGGACTCCTGCCATGTAGCTGCTGAAATATAGGGCCCAGATATGTCCCATGTTTGGATGAGATCCAGCATCAGTGCTTTAGATTGTATGACAGCCTATATAGCCTTATTTTTTTTAGATTATATGACTCAGCTTCAGTGCCTTAGATTGTATGACTTATATAGCCTTAGTTTTTTTTGATTATATGACTCAGCTTCAGTGCTTTAGATTGTATGACTCAGCCTCAGTGCGTAAGATTGTATGACACAGTATCAGTGCTTTAAATCTGATTCTGCATCAGTGCTTACAATTGACTCAGCATCAGTGCTTTAAATCTGATCTAACCACCTCTCTCTTAAATCAACTACTGTAAAAACGTGATTCTAGGTGTACATCTGCAGTAAACAGCCACATGACACTATACAATCTATCCGTCATATATTACTGTAAAAGTGTACAGAAATAAACCGTATAGTACTGTAAAAACTATGCCAGTCTGATTCCATGTGTACATCTGCAGAAACTGCAGTCTGACACACAGTTTGCATATTTGGATTCTTCAATCATTTGGATTTGACTTTAATGAGCTGAGAGTCCATAGATGGCCTTTCATCCTGTCTGTGGAATATGTGACGTGTGGACGGGGGGGATCGTTATGCACTATAACGATGGCTGGGAAGCCCTCTGTCTCTGCTGGATGTGTGAGGTGTGTGTTCATAAGTGTTTGTGTGTGTGTGTGTGTGTGTGTCTGCTCAACTGTGAGCTTGGATGCAGCAAGAGACACTGTATGTAAGAGAGAAAGAGAGTGTCCGTGTGTGTGTAGATAGAGATACAGTGTGTTTGAGTATATATGTATTTGCTGTGTGTGTGTGTGTGAGAGAGAGAGAGAGAGCGCTCTGCTGGGAGAGGCCCCCTGTGGTTGGTTTGGCACTCATTAGTATGTCACAGCAGGTCCCCAGACGAGGTGACGGATCTGTGCTCACAATTCTACAACTGGCGCTGTGTGTGTGTATGTGCGTATGTGTCTGTGTGTGTGTTTGTGTGTGTATGTGTCTGTGTGTGTGTGTGTGTGTGTGTGTGTGTGTGTGTATGTGTCTGTGCGTGTGTATGTGTCTGTGTGTGTGTGTGTCTGTGCGTGTGTGTGTATGTGTCTGTGCGTGTGTGTGTATGTGTCTGTGTGTGTGTATGTGTCTGTGTGTGTGTGTCAATGTGTCTGTGCGTGTGTGTGTATGTGTCTGTGTGTGTGTCTGTGCGTGCGTGCATGCGTGTCTGTGTGTGTGTCTGTGCGTGCGTGCGTGCGTGTCTGTGTGTGTGTATGTGCGTGTGTGTGTATGTGTCTGTGTGTGTGTGTCTGTGCGTGCGTGTCTGTGTGTGTGTCTGTGTGTGCGTGTGTGTGTGTGTGTATGTGCGTGTGTGTGTATGTGTCTGTGTGTGTGTGTCTGTGTGTGCGTGTGTGTGTATGTGTCTGTGCGTGTGTGTGTATGTGTCTGTGTGTGTGTATGTGTCTGTGTGTGTGTCAATGTGTCTGTGCGTGTGTGTGTATGTGTCTGTGTGTGTGTCTGTGCGTGCGTGCATGCGTGTCTGTGTGTGTGTCTGTGTGTGCGTGTGTGTGTGTCTGTGTGTGCGTGCGTGTGTGCGTGTCTGTGTGTGTGTATGTGCGTGTGTGTGTATGTGTCTGTGTGTGTGTGTCTGTGCGTGTGTGTGTATGTGTCTGTGTGTGTGTGTCTGTGTGTGCGTGTGTGTGTGTCTTTCACACTGTTCTCTTCTCACTCCTTTACTCTTTGTGCTTTCCATTGCATTACTTTCTCCATTTCACTCTCAACATCTCCTCTCTCTCTCTCTCTCCCTCTCACTTTATCTCTTTTATCCTCTCATCTTCTGCTTTTTCTCTGCTCATCTTTCCCTCTCTGTGCTTCCTATTATGATCACCACTCGTGCTAGCAGAGTAGAGTTGGAAAAAAAATTGTAACTTTAAATGGCGTGTGCCAGGCAGCGGTAGACTCTGCTGTGTCGGAAACTTCATCCTGTTTTAGGAATGAACACAAAACTGCATGGTCACTGTTTTCAAAGAGTAACGAAATGTATACAAAAAACCCCAACTGCTCACCAGGAGCCTGATTAAGGGCTGACCACTGCTCCGGATGTGTAGGTGTGTGTGGGCTACCAGCTCACTGCTCCAAGTGTGTGTGTGGCTATGAATGTGTGCACACTACACCTGGATGGTTAAAATGCAGAGAACAACTTTATTGTTCTTTCCCTCTTTCCCTCTCTTTCTCAAGTTTATGTGTTTACATAATTGCAAAAGAGTTCTTGACTGTTGTAGAAGGAAATGGCTGATCTTTAACGCAAAATCTGCATTGCCCATTATCAGCAACCATTCATCCAATGTTCCAAAGGCACATTCTGTTTACTAATTTGATATCATTTTAAAATGCTAACTGAGAATACATTGGGAGAACCCTTTTGCAATTCTGTAAGCACATAATGTAATCTGAAAACTCCTACCCTGATTAAAAGAAAACTGATCTCAGCTGGTATTCTGTTTTTAATGGAGTGGAATGGAAATTTCTAAGTGACCCCAAACTTTTGACCGGTAGTGTATATATGATGCTTACAGCGACACAGAGTTTCAGAGGGGCATCAGCAGAGCTCTATCACTGAGCTCACACACAGGCTCACACACTAACACATTTACATTTAGATTTATTCACTTAGCCGCCACTGTGTTCTTGACCATCTGTAGTGGTTTTACAGGCAAGCTGGGAGGCCCTTTAGGAGGCTGTTACCAAGAGCTGGGTGGTGTGTTGGGTTAGGAACAGCCTGACGGAAGTGACTGGGTGACCAAGGCAATGTGGTCAGAGAGTGTCGGATGGTCATCAGTCATGACACCCAAGTTTCTTGCAACTTTCACAGAAGCAAGAGTTAAGGAGTTTTGATGTTGACATTGTGGTGTATGGTTTGTTTGTCTGGGAAGACCAGTAGTTCGGTCTTAGAGAGGTTTAGTTGGAGGTGAGGTTCCTTCGTCCATGTGGACAGGCGCGCCTGCAGGTGTACGTCCGTACGCACTGTGCGTACCATCAGGCTACTCAACAGCGAGAGAAAATTTCCCTTGTGTGTGTGTGTATTCACACCAAATTGGCCTACCATACCTTCCCAACTATGCACAGTATCCCATTAGCTGCATGCCATCAGGCTATATACCATTTTCTATTACGTAAAGTTAGTGAACACGTTATCAAAATTAACGTGCACACATTTTGTTTGAGCAGGAGAGAGAATACAACCGCAGGCACACAATAGGCTACTTGTTGTTTTCTTTTACTCGGCTATCTATATATGGTTATCAGCACACAATGCTGAGCTAATTCACTAACTCAATACTCATCATGGATATCACAAGTTTTAAACAACGAAAACAGAAAGGATGGAGGCAGCAAAGCTAGGAGTTATTCCAGATGGACAAGAACAAGGTAGGCAATTGGTGTGCTTGTCAGAACGTTAGACTGCACTATAGCCAGACGTCACGTTACGCTAGAACAAAACTAAAGGTAACTTTAGCCTGTATCAAGTTGTCCAAATGAATAGGTCATTGTAGACGTTGTCGTTGTATTAGTGTATGTGGATGTTGTTATGCTATGTAGGCTACTTTTTTGCTGACTGACCAATGCACGGACCTAAAACGGACAAATATTGTTCACGAGTGAATCTTTTTTTGCGGGGGGGGTGATGGGTGTGCGTACCATAGCATTAATTCCTGCAGGCGCCCCTGCATGTGGATGTGTCAGGTAGAAATCCAAGATGCATGCTGAGACCGTGAATGACAGATAGTTGAATAGCATCTGCATAGCAGTGACATGAGGCACACACACACAGTGAATACACACACACACACACACACACACACCAGGGTTGCCAACTTTGGGTGTTTGGCTGGAGTGAGATTTTGTGAAGTCATAGTGCGTGTGCGTTAAATTTTTCCCTAAACCTAATTTTAAAAATGTCGGTCCCCTGACTTTTTTGCTTTGTACAGTATAATCCCTGATTTATGTTTTTAAAAAAAACCTATAATAGAATGAAAAAAGTTTCTTCAAAATGTACAATTAAATTATTGATTGCACTTGAAAACAAGACCAGTGTTTTAACCCCGTGGCATGGAAGGATTATGAGCCACTGGGCCCCTGGGCACAGACATGAAAAGGGCCTCCTGCCCACCTGAAAAAGGTAGTAGCTCAGTAGAAAAAAATTAAAAATAACCCCTTAAATGATGACTTCTGGCAAGTTTTGAGGAAAGAAATGGACAGATTGAGACATGAATGTGTGTATGAGTGTACGTATGTATCAGGAATGGAAATAGCCTAATTTTTTTTTTCCACCTATCATTGTGGCTGGTGGATTCCAAAGTCTACCAGCCACTAGAGATACAGTATGAACATTTGATGAAAAATCATGACCAAAATGATCACGGTTATTGGTATTATTGCAATATGATTAAAATGTACTGACTTTTTTTCTAAACCTACCATCAATGCTCATACTCATAATTGGCCTGCCCTTCATGCCCAGTAGCAACAAATCTAAAGGTCAGCAGAACAGCTATAGCGTCATAAAAGTGGTGTGGCTCCTTTAAGACCCAATCCACTGGAGTTCTGGAGCCATCCAACTTTATCTAACTCTATCCTACATCATCTGATTTTAATATTATGTCTAGCTATATTTAACATTTATTTTCTATTTGGCCTGTTATGAAATTATGCATTGACCAACATAAGCACACTTTTTTAAGACACTTAAATACATGCATGCATTTTGTGAAAACAAATCATTATGGCTACATCGACAAACTCTTATGAGCTGTATCCTCTGATTTTAATATTTACACATATGTAGGTATTTAAGCACAGCTCAGTTTTAAGACATTAAAGCCCAAAATTGGAGACCATATAGAAATTTGTTACCATTTCAAAACCGGATTACTCTGGAACGGCTTATTGTACAGGGGATTGCATTACACCTTTGTGTTCGGTAAGGTCTGCTGTTTATTCTGGTTTACGGTTTGTCATGTGTGGAACGAAAAGTTTGTGAGATATTCCTCATATGAATTGAAATGAGCGCAGAGCTATAGTAGCCTAATATGATTATTTCTTGAAAGTTAATTTTCTCGCGAACCGTTTATCGCAGCAAATAGCGGCTATAGCAACTTATTTATAAAAGATGAGAAAAAGTTATTTCATGTGATGTCTGTGAGGCTACTTCTCGAGTAGTTCCTAGAGAAGAATGGGCGGCCACACTTTATGTCGGGTCTGCCTCAGGTCTAAATAGCAGCGTGTTCCGTGAAGGTGTCGCGGACCGGATTAAAATAGCTTAGTCAGCGAATCAACAATCAGAGAAAACTGCGCTGAGAACGTTGTAGGCGGATATTAGACCTACCTGCTGTTAATCTATATGACATATGTATGCCTTAAACTCATATCCTGTCATTTAGAATCAATGCTGTGGTATAGTCTAGTCATCAACAAAAAATGAGGATTTAAAAAAAAAGAATGGATTTGGCGTGACATTTCTTGAGTGTGCGTGAGAGCGTGAGATTGGTGCTGAAAGCGTGAGTGTCACGCCAGATACACGAGAGTTGGCAACCCTGACACACACTGAGTGAATAGTTCTTAGAGCTCCTCGATTATGGCAAAAATCAAAATTTTGGTCAAAATTTTAATCACGATTATCGATTAACGATTACTCATGGGGGGGGGGGTACATTAGAAAGAGCTTGGATTAAAGGTATACTATGCAGGTTTAGGTATTTTGGGCGAGTTTAGAGCTCCCTCTAGAGTCGCGATGTATTTATGTTACTCTGCTTTTGTAAATAGCAAACTTCTCGTGACTTATCCCCCCTGTACACAATGCAAATGCTTTTGCTGTGGAGGTGAAGGATTAACAGGCAAAAAGGATCTCCAAAGAGCTACTGACAAGGTAATGTTTCAGATTCTCACGACTTTTGGCGGGGCGCCACTTGGAAGTTGTATGGCTAGTTTTCTCGGTAGAGACTCGCTACGTCTTAGCTGTATAGCTATGAATGATTTGCCTATTACAAGTTCGTTTACCATCAAATTGGCTTCATAAAGGTGAAAATCTTGCATAGTGTGCCTTTAAATCCAGTGACATGTTTGTTGATGATCTCATAAAAAGTTTGCAACTTTAAATGTAGACTAACCGAGAGGCTTCTGCCCTGGGTCTTTGAAATACGTTTCATACTCTATTGCCACTGAAGGAGCAAACAATCAGTGTTAGTGATCTAATGGTAGCATTCACTTATCCACTTCCACTAGTAGAAGCTAATAGACAAGCTATAACGTGCTGATTTCAAAAACCAGGTGTGTTCTAACGTTATATCAGAGCCCATCTACGGAGAGCCTCCCCACTCTCTATTAATCCCATACAAACCGAATTTGGCTGCAGTTCACCAGAGTTCACCTAGATGGCGATCACGGGCGAGTCCTATGGAGCTACATGGCTACATTTATTGTTTTCACCTATTTAACAACTGAAACCCTCAGATTTTATTTTATTTTTCGCAAAATGGATATGGATTATCAATCAAAAGTGAAATAGTGAAAGGAGTCATGTCCTTTCGTTTTCTTACAGGTTGGGTCATTGTTGCCCATAACACGCTAGCATTGATGCTATGCTATGCTATGATCATGCTAATGAATGACGTCATTGACACGTTTGACAGGCTTTTTAGAACAATTACGTGACTTTAAAAAATATAATACTCAACCAAGTGTATTGTCTTTGCCTCCCCTTTCGAATACAATATTCAAATTATTTGGAAAAAAATGATATCCCGAGAAAAGTGGATTATGAGGGGTACAGCTCCATAGACCTCCATTCATTCTGGACTCGCCCGCGAGCGCCCCTAGATGCAGTACCACACCGGAAGCGTTCCGAGAGTGAAGGTTCTCCCCTTATTAGACATTCTCTGGTTATATTATCTTGCCAAAAGTTCTCTGAGTAATTTGGTCACCTCAATTGACAGTGATAATAACAAATTTAGCAGAGAATGTGCTAGTTACAATTTCAGCATTGGTTCATGATGCTATCGACTGCAGGAACCATGGGCATAGATTAGCGTGGGGACCGAAGGACGTGACGTGTCCACACCAATGTCAAATTACGACTAAAATGTCCCCACCAATATTCAGGATGAAATAAAAAAAGCGCTCACATGCGGTACACAAAGGGTTAAATAATTTCCCACTTCAGTGCTGCCTCCCAAAATAGGCTACGTCTTTGAGAAAGGTCTAGCTAATATTTGCTTGGCTGTGGATTCGAGGATGTCGGGCAAGAAAAGAAAGGGGGAGGATATCAGAAGCTATTTCAAGAGACAAAGTGTAAGTCATATATATGAAGTGCTAGTTCAAGGCATAGAAATGCCAGAAACTTTGTCTTTTGGTAAGAATTTCGTTTACAGTGCTATATAGCCAAGGGATGGAAATTAGCACTCACCATGCCAAATGCGGGTGAATTTGAGCACTGGTGGGTGAATTTGGTCAACTTACCAGCCTGTGGCGGGTAATATAGAGCTAGCATACCCCAAATATACAGTCAAATACGGTGGAATTTGTATAGGCCCTGACAGTTAAAAATAAGAAAGTGTCTCGTACAGATCATGTAATGTGCAGTAGGGTAAATCGCGATTTGATTTGAAGTTATCTATAATAACAACCAGTGAGCTGCAGTCTCCGCGCAGCATGGCGCGGCGTTTCACTTTTTGACACTACAAGGCATACATGAAGTGCGTCCAAATTCACCCATTCTTCTCTGTTAAACTCCTCCAGAAGTATGCCTACTCATCACACATGTTTCACATGAAAGAGCCTTTTCTCAGCTTTTAAACGGTGCTAGCTAGCCACAATAAACGGTTTGCGCGGAAACTAACTTAGAATTTTCAAGAGATTTAACAATTATTCTCTGCGCCCATATCCACATCCATTCATCTCGTTGAAATATCTCACACACTCTTCACGCAACACATGACAAACCATATATCAGAATAAACAGCAGACCTTACCGAACACAAAGGTGTAATGCATTCCCGTGTATAATTAGCCGTTCCAGAGTAATTCAGTTTTGAAACAAATTGTAACAAAATTGGTGGTCTTTAGGCTTTAAGCATTTCTTAAAACTGAGCTGTGCTTACATCGCCTAGATATCTGTAAATATTAGAATCAGAGAATATACAGCTCATGGTTAAGAGTTTGCAATGAAGCCTTAATGATTTATTTTCACAAAATGCTAAGCATGCATGTATTTAAGTTTCTTAGAACTGAGCTATTCTTAAATTGGTCAATGCATGATTTCATAACAGACCTTTTTAATTGAAAATAAATGTTAAATATAGCCTATATCTGTACACATTAAAATCAGATTATGTAGGCTACACAGTATAGTTATATCAAGTTGGACAGCTCCAGAACTCACGCCAAAGGGTTGTCTTAAAGGAGCCACACCACTTTTATGACACTATGGCATATGAATGCTGTTCTGTTGACCTTTAGTTTTGTTGCTACTGTGCATGGAGGACAGGCCAATTTTGAGTTCTGTCCAACATTAGTGGTAGGTTTAGAGAAAAATTCAGCACATTTTAATCGTATCTAGGGCTGGGACAACGCGTCGACGTAATCGATTACGTCAACGCAACATAAGCGCGTCGATTTGTCAGACCCAAAATGCGTGCTGCCAAATATTTTGAATTTTACACCTTCAGTGTTTCCCATACGTTGACTAATCTGTGGTGGGGCGCCACAAAACCGGCCGTCACACATTTATGTTCTATGTTGTACTATTTAAATTAAAGATAAGATAAAATCCTTTGAGCTGCACTTTTTACACACGCAGCCTTTCCCTGCCCTGCCCACTCTCTCTCATAACGAGCCCGCTGCCCCTCCTCTGCATGTGCATTTAACACAAAATATTCACGATTTTTGAAGGATTGAAGGATTGATTGTTGTTGCCACATAGAAGCATTGCATAGAACACGGCTGGCTAAATTGCTATTAAATCCGCTAGCATCATGACCATGCTGTGCAAATTTGTTCAAAACTGCTGCAGTCAAGTTAACTCTGCTAAGGTCTTATCACAACATAGTACATTGAGGAGACTAAACTTAGTTAAGTTATGCAATCAAGCAGTATCTCAAAGCTAACTTTAGAATACTGTTTGGATGTTGAGTTTAGCATGCTTACTTACAGCTGCTTGTCAATTTCGTTACTCAGGGTTCATTTTATTGACACTGACACTGAATGTTTGCAAAATCCCGATGTAAATGGAAAAGTGTTTTCCAAGACTCAAAAGTGCTTGTCCCAAGGAGAAGTACAAACTGTTATTTGAACTAACTACGTTAGTTCTTGAATTTCCCCTGGGGATCAATAAAGTATCTATCTATCTATCTACGTTATTAATTGCATCCACATCAGCTGCGTTTTAACTGCATTAGTGTTACAATTGCAAGGGAACGAACGTCTTAAAGTAACAGGCACTCAATTAGACCTATACACTACTGAACTTTATTGAATGCTACCTCTGACTAAGAATGCATTACTTATAGTCTTTATTTTGGAATTTTAAGAGCAATAAACATATATTGCAATGTTAAGGAATTCATGTTTTTTCATTCAGATATATAAATCAACATGTATAAATTGCTATTAGTCAATTAATGGAGATAATCGAAATCGAATCGGACTGAAAAAATTAATCGTTAGATTAATCGATGCATCGAAAAAATAATCGCTAGATTAATCGTTTAAAAAATAATCGTTTATCCCAGCCCTAATCGTATCACATAATGCCGATAACCGGGACCTTTTAGGTTACTATAATCATCACATTTTGTACCGTATCTCTAGTGGCTGGTGGAAGAGTTGAGGGTTTTTTTTTTTTGGGGGGGGGGTGTTAGTGGGTAGTGTCCCCACCAAAGCTCAGACCAAACCTACGCCCTTGGCAGGAACACACACACGCAACCCAAAACTGCTTGAGTGGCTTGTGCACAGAGGGGAGGGGTGTGTCGAGGGCAGGGCTTAAAGAAGCAGCGTCTCTCGATTATACTATTTTTGTGATCGTTTGGAGCCAAAATCGAGACTGAAATTGAAATTTGATTCATTGCGCAGCCCCAGGTTATATTCCTCTTCTTCCTCATCTTCCTCCTCTCCCTCTTTGTCTTCTTGCATAACACTGCTGTGACACACACACACACACACATACACATATTGCCCCATCACAGATCCATGGTGAAACACTGAAAAAGTGCTGGAGTTCTCGAACATGAACACCATTTGGTGCTCCTTGGCTGACACATGCACGCACGCACACACACACACACACACACACACACACACACACACACACACACACACCAGCATGTCCCTCTATCTGGTGTGAATAAGTCATACTCCTTCCTGCCAACAGGTTTGATTGACAGGAATCAGCCAAAGCACAGGCCCTAGCTTACATCGTAGACCCACACTCTTCACCTCGACCAGCACACATGTACTCATTTATTCATACCCACAAGCCAGAATGAGTATACAGAAAAACATACATCTGGAGTCAGTCATATGACTTTGTTGTTGACTATAATCATAAAGCTGTTGTTCAAATGTGGCGACTTCCGATAATAAATGAGATTGAATACTACACACACACACACACATAGAGGCTAGAGGGTATAAACACTTCCTGCTGAAAGAGGCAGGGATACTATCACACTGTGAACAACACTAAAGATATGCCCAGAAATCAACATACATGTTTGCAGGCAAATACTTCCCTGGTATCATTAGTGTGTGTGTGTGTGTGTGTGTGTGCATGTGTGTGTGTGTTTGTGTGTGTCTGTGTCTGTCTGTCTGTGTCTGTCTGTCTGTGCTGCAACAACAGCCATTCCACCCCTAGTGATTCCAGTCCTACACGGCATGCAACAGACCTCTGCTTGGGGAAGGACCCATGCAAAGTGATGGACGATTGTGTGTATGGCAATATGTCATGCCAGAGTGTGTGTTTGGTCTAGGAAGGTGTGTGTGCGTGTGGCGAATCTCTGTGTTTGTGTGAGCCTATTTCTTAAGCCTGTTGATTCAGTGATGACTAACTGTCCTGGGCTACACACACACATACACACACACACACACACACACACATACAACATACACTCACACAAACACACTGGTGCTGCACGAGCAGTGAGAATGTGGGCTGGTCATCTGTCAGACCGTCAGATTTCAGTCCAAGGAATCTGCAGAAGACAGAAAGAGGCAGGCAAGAGAACCATTTTCTCTCTTACGTCCGCAGGGATCAGTGTCACCGCTCCCACCATGCGCATCACACACTGTGCATAAGGCACCAAAGGACAGAGGGGGCACCCAAATGTAGCCAATAAATAGTACAGCAAACTGCGTTTCACTCATCGAGAACGTTTACAATGTCAAAATGCACCAACACCATGTTACATGCAAGGATGATATTTTTTGGGTCCTCTCAACCTCCACCGCCTAGCAGATCTAACTGTACTTACTCCACTTCATTGGGAACACAGCGCAGGAGAAAGACAAAGAGAGTGGCAGATTCCCGCTGGCTTGTCATTGTGTATCTCCTTTTTAAAAGGAAATGAAGGCAACAGACGAGGCTACAGGAGTTTGCGACTTGGGAGGTTATCCGGCTCCCACTACTGTCCATTTTTAAACTCAGATTGGTGAGAGGGCTCTTTAACATAGCCTGCAATTATTGTGATTTGGAACACGGCCAAGAATATGAAGACTAGTCTACTACTTTGCCTTTGTGGAATGAAATTTGTGAGTCTTCAATAATTTGTTTTCCAAGCATTTACATGAAGCACATGATATGCCGAGCAGACTGAAACACATTCCATTCAGATAGCTAGGTGGCTACCAGGCTCAAACAGAAATGTGAAGCAACATGTCATTACATACTTACATTTCCAAAGCAATGGTGGCTGCTTATAACAACTTAATATTGTGCATTTTATTGTTAATATTGTGCTATCAATGTGGCTCAAACAAACAAGGCTTGTAAACAAGAGAGAGAGATGAGAACATAAAGAACATAAAGATTCAACTATCTTAAAGTGACAATGCACCACATAACTCAAACAGCATTTCTTCATAAATGAATGTTTAAAAATACACAGTATATCTAACACAGTCTATAAATAATAGGCCTTTTATTTTACTTTAGGTGTTTGAGTTATCATTTAAATGTTTTAAGTTAACAATTTAAGATTCATCTGATTCAAAGATTTTTTTATTTTTTTGGGGGAGGGGGCACCATAAATCAACTGGCTTAGGGCACCGGAATGGCCAGCAGCGACACTGAGAGGGACCCGCACAGACAAGACATGGCATCATATTCACCAACCTTTTAGCATGACAGAAAGATAAAGGTGAATCATGTGAACTGACAGTCAGGGTGACAATAATATAAGGATGATGTTGAATGACACTCTTGATGGCATCAGAAGCTGATGAAGCCTGCGGCAGGTCTGCTGCTGGAAACGCTCCTCATGACAGGTGTGATACCAGGCTTCCTGGCAGACAGAATAGTACGGCTGAAGAGCTCATCTCCTGATGAAGAGGAGAACTCTCACTGTATACGCACGCAACCATAGAACTCTCACTGTATACGCACGCAACCATATAACTCTTACTGTATGCACACGACCATAGAACTCACACTATACACGCACACGACCATAGAACTCACACTATACACACACACGACCATAGAACTCACACTATACACACACACACACGACCATAGAACTCACACTATACGACCATAGAACTCACGCTATACACACACACACAACCATAGAACTCACACTATACGACCATAGAACTCACACTATACACACACACGACCATAGAACTCTATACACACACACACGACCATAGAACTCACACCATACACACACACACAACCATAGATCGATCTCACACTATACACGCACACGACCATAGAACTCACACTATACGACCATAGAACTCAGGCTATACACACACACACAACCATAGAACTCACACTATACACACACACACGACCAAAGAGCTCACACTATACACACACACACGACCATAGAACTCACACTATACACGCACACGACCATAGAACTCACGCTATACACACACAACCATAGAACTCACACTGTATACACACACGGCCATAACTCTCACCGTACAGTATACACACACGGCCATAGAACTCTCACTGTATACACATATGACCATAGAACTCTCACTGTATACACATATGACCATAGAACTCTCAATGTATACACATATGACCAGAACTCACTGTACACATATCGGAACTCCCCCTATTACCGTCGGTCCCGTATTTCCGCTGTCTTGCGTGTATGTGTCACTTAATATCCATTTCTATACAAACCAAGATGGCGGACTCCTAAAGAAACGCAACCACCCACACCATAGGTGTATCTAAATTAGCTATGTACCAAAAATGACATTTTACCGTGACTCGAAGAGCTGTAAACAGTGTTGTAAGGCTGCGTGTACACAACCGCTTGGAGCTCCAGTGGAATTTTAATTTCATGATGAGAATTCTCGGTCTAACCGCTCATGTGCCGTTGAAATGGCGTAAATATGCGACCTATCAGGCCAGCACTATAACTCTGGGCCTTATGACTCTCAGGTAGTTTAGTAAAACTCACTGCCATGACTGATGGGGTGAAGAGCCACCATACTCTAGACTGCACAGAGCAGACCCTGTCTGAGCCACCGTACTCTAGACTACACAGAGCAGACCCTGTCTGAGCCACCGTACTCTAGACTACAGAGCAGACCCTGTCTGATGGAGTGATCAGCCACTGTAATCTAGACTGCACAGAGCAGACCCTGTCTGATGGAGTGATCAGCCACTGTAATCTAGACTACACAGAGCAGACCCTGTCTGAGTCACCGTGATCTAGATTGCACAGAGCAGATTCTTTGTATTTCATAACTTTTAATTAGGATTTATTTGTTCGTCTTTTTTCAGCATATAGCTTGTGTGTAGTTAGTTCCAAGATCTTTTTTTCTAAGTTTTCTTTTGGATGGTTGTCACGGTGACCACTCTGCAATCTTGGCAGTTTTCGTGTTTTTTGTCGGGGTGGACTTATTTGTAACAACACACACACACTTTCTGGCTGAGCTCTCTCACAGCAGATGTACGCACACACGCACACACACACACACACTTAATGTCTGAGGTCTCTTACACATTCACACACTCCAGAAAAGTTATTTTAGTTGTCCTCTTTGCTGCGACAGTGGAGTTCAACTAAATCCAAACCTAGCCCTCTCTCTCTCTATCCCCCCATCTCTCTCCCCATCTCTCCCTCCATCTCTCACTCTATCTCATCTTTGTGTCCCCCCATCCCCTGCTATCTGAGTCATCATGCGTAGGTGTGTTACACAACCTCACCAGCCAAGATAACACAGATTAATAAACCCTAATCCTGTGTTACTTGCGACGGCAGACATCTTGGTGTAGTGAGAAGTGCGTGGTCTGTGACGTGGAGGTAACTGGCTGACTGCTGACTGACTGGGTTTTAGTTTCATTTCGCAGGAGGGAGATTAGTCATAAATTCACTGCCAAGTGCATTAGTGCGTTCCAAAATATTCTGCATGACAGGTACACCAGAACTCAGGATGTGACTGTGCACATACACACACACACACACTCAAAGTCAGTGTGTAACAGAATGTGTGTGAATGCTCTATACAGCTTAGGGATAGTGTGTGTGTGTGTGTGTGTGTGTGTGTGTGTGTGTGTGTTTATGTTTGTGTGTGTGTATGTGTATTAAAGCCAGTGTGTAACAGAACTTTGGATGTGATGTGTGTGAATGCTCTATACAGCATAGGGATGTGAGTGCGTGTGTGTGCTGACCATCTGACCATTTGTCTGTATTTGTGTCCACAATTCAAAATAAATAAAGATGCATAAGGAGAGATATTTGGCAGTTGCACCTGTTGCCGCTGGCTGTTATGCAATGTGTTTTGGCATCTGGTGCTGTTAGTGTGTGGGTGTGTGTAAGTGTGTGTGTGTGTGTGTGACCGCTGATGATGTGATACAGAGAGAACCACCAGTGACTCAAATGCACTCTTCTCCCTCAGGATTGACACATGTTTCCCTGCTGACACACACACACACACACACACACACACACATACACACTGTTACACCCCACCTTTACGTGGCCCTTTAGGGGTGAACAAAAACCCACCACTGACCCCTAATCCTAATAAGTAACAATAGCACCTTTTAAAATGTACCCAACCAGTGGGATTTATTACATCAAGATAAACCATAACAAAACACTACATAGACATGACATAAAGTCCAAATCAAAAGACAAGACAAAATCCCAGGCTGAGAGGCAGCAAGACAGTCAGCAGTCCCCACACCAAAAGCCTACTCTCAGGAACTGGATCCTGGAGCCTTTAACTCCCAATCAATCACCAAGCCAGGTGCTGCCAAGGTCATTACAAGCAGAGCACTTGAGCAGAGGAAGAGAGGAGGGGAGAGAACAGGGACAAACAGCACTGGAACAAACATACATCACAGGAAACACATACAGCTGTAACACACACACACACACAAACTGTGTTCTGTATCAGATGAAAGTGTTGAGTGTTGTGTGCATTAGGGCAGCATAGACCACCAGTGCATGGACTTACTCCTGACTCTATGGCCTGCAAGAGACAAACACACTCCTGACTCTATGGCCTGCAAGAGACAAACAAACTCCCGACTCTATGGCCTACAAGAGACAAACACACTGACTTGGGTCTGTGCTTGTCACATTGGGTCTGTGCTTGTCACATGAAATGTGCTACATACTGTAAATAAAGTTGACTTGACTTGACATGACTCAGCTGTTGTCATTTTCCTCTCTGGCTCTCTCTCTCTTCTCCCCCTCTTTCCCTGTCTTCTTTCTCTCCCACCCCTCTCTCTTTCCCTGTCTTTCTCTCTCTCCCTTTCTCTTTCTTTGTTGGTTGTTTTATTAACATGACTGTTTTGATTGTGTTGCAAAAATAACAATACACTGGCACAATGAGAACATACATACAGAGTACATCCACCCCACACACTCACACATCATCCACACACACACACCCACACACACTCACACACCACACACACACACACACTCTCACACCACACACACACACACACCATACACACTCACACACTATCCACACTCACACACACCCACCCACAAACACTCACACACCATCCACACACACCCACTCACACACCACACACACACACACACTCATACACCACACACACACACACTCATACACACTCAAAACTCAAACTTGAACTCTTTCTTCTCCTTCTGCCTCTTTCACTCTCCCTCATCCTCTATCTCTCTTTCTCTCTCTCCATTCCTCCCTCGTTCTCTCTTTGGACAGGTGAGTAGGCCTCCCCTTCTGATGGATCCAGCCCTCAGCTCCCCAGAGCAGCTCCGCTCCTCTGACCCCCAGATGACCTTTGACCTCAGTAAGGTGCTACTGGCTGTGGCGCTGTCTGTGTTGGCTGTGGCAGCGGCGGGGGTCAATGCGCTGGTCATCACGTCCATCCTGGCCACACGGAAGCTGCGCAGTCCTGCCAATTTCCTGATCTGCTCGCTGGCGCTGACTGACCTGCTGGTGTCAGTGCTGGTGATGCCAGTCAGCATCGTGTCTCTGACCGCAGACGGGCGCTGGCATCTGGGCGCGGCGCTGTGCCACCTGTGGCTGGGCGTGGACGTCACCTGCTGCACCTGCTCCATCCTGCACCTTGCCGCCATCGCGCTCGACCGCTACCGCGCCATCACCGACGCCGTGGCGTACGCGCAGAAGCGCACGGCGCGCCACGCCCTGCTCACCGTCGCTGCCGTCTGGCTGCTCAGCGTGCTGGTGTCGCTACCCCCGCTGGTGTGGAGGAGGCAGGACACCGCGGACACGCTGGACGAGGACGGGCCCACGCAGTGCGTCATCGAGCACGACCACGTGGCCTTCACCGTCTACTCCACGTTCGGCGCTTTCTACGTGCCACTGCTGCTCATCCTGGTCCTGTACTATCGGATCTACCGGGCGGCCCAGACCCTGCAGAACCGCCGCGGCAGCCGCCGGCCGTGTCTGACCATAAGCAGCGTGGTTCTGCCGGGGGAGGGGTCCGGGTCGGGCGCGCTCAGTCCCGTCACCCTCAGCCCGACCGAGCGCTCCTTCTCCGAGCCGTCCAATGAGGGTGAGCGTGCCTGCATGGCCGGTCCATGGCGCGCTCCTCCGCTGCGTCCCCCCTGCCGACCCCCAGGGGTCACCCGCGAGCGCAGGGCCGCCCTCACGCTGGGGCTCATCCTCGGCGCCTTCGTGGTGTGCTGGCTGCCCTTCTTCCTGAAGGAGGTGATCGCCAACAGCTGCCCATCGTGCCACACGCCTGCGGCACTGGCGGATGGCCTCACCTGGCTAGGCTACCTGAACTCACTCATCAACCCGCTCATCTACACCATCTTCAACCAGGACTTCAAGAAGGCCTTCAAGAGGCTGCTGGCTATCCGCTGCACACACCACAGGTGAGCTGCAGGTGAGCTGTGGGCTCAGGCTCTGTCTCCTTGTTGCAGACTGGTCATCGGGGTGCCATCTCTGTGAAGTTCTCTGTCGCTCTATGGACGTTCTATCGACACTTCAGAACTGCAGCGTTTATGTGAAGCCAGCATCATCTTGTTTCCATGGACATCTCAGAACTGCAGCGCTTATGTGAAGCCAGTATCGTCTCGTTTCCATGGATACGTCAGAACTGCAGCATTAATGTGAAGCCAGCATCGTCTTGTTTCCATGGAAATCTCAGAACTGCAGCGCTTATGTGAAGCCAGCATCGTCTCGTTTCCATGGATACGTCAGAACTGCAGCATTAATGTGAAGCCAGCATCGTCTTGTTTCCATGGACATCTCAGAACTGCAGCGTTTATGTGAAGCCAGCATCGTCTCGTTTCCATGGATACGTCAGAACTGCAACATTAATGTGAAGTCAGCATCGTCTCGTTTCTATGGAAATGGTAGCATTTATGTGAAATCAGAGTTGTTTTGTTTCTATGGACACAATCAATGCTTGAATTTCCCCTGGGGATCAATAAAGTATCTATCTATCTATCTATCTATATATCTATCTATCTATCTATCTATCTATCAGTAAATCCAATCAGGGCTTGATGTGAATGACCGAGTCAACGTTGACGCCTCTTATGGCAAATCAGCAGAAAAGTTAATGTTCAACTGGAGTGTGTATATCACAGTCTCAGTCTCAGAGGCCTTACAGGAGACTGGAGAAGCATCTTGTGTTATTTAGCATAAGGGTTAGCATCTTGTGTTATTTAGCAGAAGGGTTTCAATCAGGTCACCATGTCCACATCATACCGCAAACTTTTAGCTTTTACGGTTGGTTACGCACATCGGATCCTCACATTACGCACTGGCCCATATGCACACACGCCACATTTACACTGACTTTAGAAAGAGTACACATAGAGAGGGACTCGCTTCAGAGTGAATATCTATAGAGGAAACATGTTTGTGTACATACTGATTAGATTTCTTTTGATTTCTTTCAAAATTGGTGGTGGTTTAGCTGTGTGTAGGCTGTGCCATTGGTCATGTGTGTAGACTCATGGGTGTGGGAAGGGCAGAGGGCAGTTAGATGAGAGCCTTGCAGGGTGAATTCATGTTCTCTTGCTGTCAGAGATTATTATTGCCAGTTATTATTGTGCTGCTTATATGAGGAGGGTTTCGTGCATTTTATCAGTTATGTTTGTGCTATGTGTATTATGTACAGTGGATAAACATAAAAAGAGCCATTTCAGGCCTGTCTACATGCACACGCACGAACACACACACACACAGACACACACACACACACACACACAAAGATGGAAACCTTTCTCCCTCTACCCCCTGTACATTATGGTCCTGTTGTGGTCTGCTATTGATGAAATGTTCAAATGGTGCCAATAAATAAGTGCTTCAGTGAGAGCTTCATCTCTGTCTTAACACAATAATTTGCCAATCAAGTTCTGCATCGAGGAGACACTTCAAAGCAACACCACACCCTGCTGGATGACAGCAGGACCTTCAGCATGCACCCCTGACATGCATGGAAATAAAATAATGACACCTTTCTCAGCATAAACATTTTATTTCATCAGAAGAGACAAGGCTGTTTACTGACGTCGTATTTCCTCAAAGGTTGGCCAGGGCCAATGTTTACTTCAGCTGCAGCAGACACAGGCCTTTATTTGGAGCAGATGTGTATTAAACAGGCCTTCATTTCTAGTATAGCAGTAAGCCTCTGCAAACACATGTGAACATGGCCTATGCACTGTGAAGATTTTACAAATATCATTAGCACCATCTGTGCAGGAGATCCGAAGTGATACAAATGAACAGTTAAGGCCAAAATGATTCATATATTGTTTATTTAACCCTTGTAAGGTGTTCATATTTTTGTTACTCAGCCAATATTCCCGGGTCTGGTGGACTAACCACATTATTAGGCTTTTAAATAACCATAACAATTTATGTAAAAATACTTATCAGATGTTTACTTTAGCTCAATTACCAATGATATAGACATCATAAATTCACATTTGCCATTTACCTCCTGTGAGATGACATTTTTGATCATATGAATGATTTTAGTTTTTTTTTGTGAGAAAATTAGGAAATTCAAGTATAAATAAGGTAAAAAAATAGAAAAAAGAGTTTTGATCATTATTGATGCTTATTTCTTAGAACTTAATCAGAACAGGTGCAAGAGCTTGAAATGTAACAATTTTGTAACTTGGTGTGGGAATAGCAGGTGAAGAAAGGCAACATTCCCACACAGACACCTTCACTCAGACACACACACATACAGACACAGAAAGCAGGCCCAGTTAGGATGACACAGTTAAGGTATAGCTCCTACAATTATTACACTCGGGTCCAGTAGTAGTTATGTGTGGTGGTGGGGGGATGTAATGTGTGCAGTCATTGAAAATAAGTAATTTATGTTCTTCACAGAAAACACCTTACAAGGGTGTAAAGTGAATTAATAAGTTTCTTCTGGCTACACTAGTTTTGTTCATTATATTGTATTCAGGCTTTGCTGCTTCTCACCCTCAACTGATGAAACGTATGCAGCTTCAAGGGGGGGGTTCACATTGTACATGCAAGCAGCAGAGCTGCGCTATGAAACTGCGCAAGCGCCATTTCGCCTCTTAGCCGCTCTCGAGCGTGCCGCGGTCAAAGTTGAACCATGTTCTTTTGCGCTGAGCCCGGCGGCAACCACAACAAAACATTTTGGGACATTACCTCAACCAAGAGCAACCTAGCGCCGAGCGCAGTGCATGGCGTGTACAATGTGAATCCCCTTGAGGCTGTGGAGTTCAGTAGAGCTCAGAAATGGTGTTTGATCATTATCTATAGATCAAGTCCTGTGTTCAGGAGACTGTTTAGAGCAACATCGCCCTCTGTAGGCTGACATCACCGTCTTCAAACAACAACAACTACTCATGCGCATGGATTTAAAGGCCCATTGTGATGGCACATAAACTCTTAATAGGGCGAACGGCACTTCTGCCGCACCCCAAAATCAAAATGGAAAACAGCTGTTAAGCTACAGGAATTCAGAGATGTCTTTCTACAGACTGTTGTTGGTGCATTCCCTCTATATTGTATCAGAGTTATGTTACTGCAAGACACACATTTAGTTAGTTTATTATTACGCTTCTCAACAGTAGAGGGACCCTGAAAACAAATTTTTTTTAGTGTTGCTTTAAGCACCACAGATGTTTCACTTTTTTAAAAAGGTGTTTTATTCAGTCACACAAATTCACATAAATATAATAAACAAACAAATAGAATTAAAAAAAAAAAAATACATGAACAACATCAACGTGAACATATTACATTGAAAGAGAATGCCAGTTCTCTCTAAATAAACATATCATTTTATCGAAGACGATGACGGTTCACTTATTACATGTAAAAGAGAGCCCCAGTTCACTCTACATAAGACATGTTGTATTTAAAGAGAAGTATCTCTGTCCGTGTGTGTCTCAGACGTAGGCTATGCTTTTGGTTTGGGCAGAGGACTGTTCAGAGTTGAGTTTGTAGCGGCGTCCCCTCACCTGCGCAGCCCCGTACCTGTGTGGGCAGGAGGCGCAGACCAGGCCGCCCCCGATGAGCAGCAGCGCCGCTGCGCCCCAGCAGAGGAAGAGCGCGGCGCCCAGCTCACGCTTCTGCCCCTGCACCACCAGGGGGCTGTAGAAGTCACTGATCACCCGGTGCGCCGACCAGCTGGGCGGGATCAAACACAGCAGCCCGCCAATCACAAGCAGCGCTCCGGCTGCCGTGGCGACCCGCGCCTTGCCGGAGCCCTCGGCCAGGCAGGTGGTGCACCGCCCCCCGACGAGGCTGGCCAGCAGAGCGATGGCGGACAGCAGTAGGCCAATGACCAGGATGGCGCGCGACGCCTGCAGCTCCTGAGGCAGCGCCAGCATGGAGTCGTAGACCTTGCACTGCATCTGACCCGTGCTCTGGACCACGCAGCTCATCCACAGGCCCTCCCACATGATCTGCCAGCCAGACAGCGCAGGGTTACAAAAAAAAGGGCAAACAAACAAAAAAAAAATTTGTAGCAGCTGAGACCTGGCCTACCACTTGGGGAACACAGCATGATTACATATGGAGAAAACAAACATGCTAAATAAAGATGGTAAGGTATTAGGGTATTTGTAGCAGAAGCACAGACAGATGTGGGGTAGTAGTAGTAGTAGTAGTAGAAGCAGACAGACAGACAGACAGACAGACAGCTACAGGCAGTGGTGGAGGAAGTACTGAAACTCAGTTCTTAAGTAAAAGTACAAATAAGCAGAGAAATATTTACTTTAGTAAAAGTACCACAATGCCAACCCAACTTAAGTAAAAGTAAAAAGTACCTGCTTTTAAATGTACTTTAAGTATTAAAAGTAAAAGTACTTGCATAATAATTTATTATCTTAATATCTATAGGCCTATTCTAATAATAATAATAAAAATCAGTAGCCTATGACCATGTTTTTCAACCACTGTGCCCAGGCACACTAGTGTGCCGTGAGAGATCATCAGGTGTGCCGCAGAAAATTACCCAAATGTCACTCACTGGTCCAGAAAAGCAACCGTTGCATCAACGAATTTATAACCACATGCTCTCATTGATTGTATGATTGCACTATTTGTGGTATGCAGGCATTGTACAACGGGGGCCCCATATCCAGTATTCACAGAATCATCACATATCTAGTTCATAACAATTAAATTAGTTATAGTCACCTACAAATGAAACAGAGGGCGCTTGTTTTATTGAGCAGGTCTTGCATAGAAGCCATAATAAGGCCATATCTGTATTATTTGAAATTTTAGGCTATGGTATGTTTATTTATTCAGCAAAACAGGAGAGCCTGAAGTTTATCGAGGTAGACAAGGGAAGCGTGGACGCGGTGGATCATAATGCCAACTGTGCCGGTCCAGATTGAACAGAAAAGTTGTTGAGAAAGGTGTCTTTATGATAAGTTTCAGTTTCACTTCCGCAGACGCGCATAAACATTGAATGGGCGCTCACTTTAGGCCTACTACCCGCCAAATGTAGGCTATGTCTCTTTATTTGATCACATATTAAGAAATATTTTAATCTGGAACATGTTTAGTTTTTTCCGGACAGTGGTTCTATAGTCTACCATTAATTTATGCCGCAAATGATCAGACGTGTGACAGACGCATGGGCATAGCCTGTAACTTCGCAAGCATATGCTCAGGACACAGAACACAGGTGCATGTCCAGTATAGCCATGGGTCTGGTGAATATAGCCTACCGAATGCAGATGACTACAAGCTCACGCAATTGCCTGGTCTAGACTATTTTCAAAGATTTAGAAATGGTGCATGTAGCGCTCTATCTTTGGTAGCAACCCAGCCCCCTGGTGAAACAAACGTGTTTGTTAAAGAGAAAAAAAAACTGATCATAAAATGTAATGTAAAAAGGAACGATGGTGTTGTAGAAATGTAGCGGAGTAAAAGTAGGCTACAGATAATTGCTGCAAAATGTAACGAAGTAAAAGTAAAAAGTAGGCTATGCACTATAGATTCTACTTACAAATACGTGGAAATGTACTAGTAAATTTTAAAGTACAGTAACGAAGTATTTGTACTTCGTTACATTCCACCACTGGCTACAGGGTAGCAGTGGCAGAGAGGCAGCTGCACTGCAACCGTATGTACAGACCTGTGCCGTGACAATGTTGCTCCCGATGAAGGCGGTGACACGCCACAGGGGCAGAGCGCAGGACACGATGGCACCGATCCAACCCACTAGCCCCAGCACCACGCCAAGCATCTGCAGGCCCGCAGACATGGCCTGGCACCGGACGGACACAACACACGCAGCGGCACGGGGCACGGGCAACGGAACCCACAAGCAGCAGCACTTGGCACAACCACAGGACAGGAGCAACGGTGTCGTGGGCACACCACAGGATTAGAATGCGAGAGAAGACTTCCACCTGTATTATTCCTGTAAACCACATCCACAAGGCCTGAATGAGGGGTCCTCAAACATGATACCATCAAGGAAAGACTTTTAACAAAGACCAGACCTAAACCTGTGGGTATTGGGTAACACAAACATAGAGAATCTAAACTTGTGGCATAGACTAGACTTAAATCAGTGGGTAACAAATGTAGGCCTATAGATAATCTAAATTGTGGCATAGACCAGACTTGACATCACTTCATGGAAGGGACATGTAGGCCATTAACTTGCAGGAAACTCGATTGGACATTTTGGCCAGGAACATGAAACTTCCTTTGGTCAACAACGAGTTTAAGTACATTTTACTAAGTAAACAAACCAGACAATGTTTTGTTGAAAAGTTGTTCACGGCTTACCTCCACACAAGGCGAATGGGCCACGTCAGACAAACAAACAGGAACTCGTGCTTAATTAAGACTTCAAGCCGGAAATTGATCCCTGTTTTTGCACCTGCACCAGTAGCCTATTCCCACTTGAGCCGCTGCATCAGCCAAATGAGGACGCGAGGCAATGCAGAACTACTTATTGCATTCGCATCGAAAAATTATCCTCATAATGTTCAAAATAATTTTATTAGATTGTATTTAATTTCTAAATTAATTCACCATATCACACTTTTTCTAAAGTTTGAACCCAGTTCAATTATATAACTAGGCCTAAAGGTAAACTCACTGCCACGTTAAACTATTATATGAAACAACATTATGATTGCAATTACAAGGAGGTTATAACCCTCTTGTGTTTTGGACAGGAAGGCCATTTAATTTGGGAATACTAGTGTATTGTGTACCAACACTCAAACCAATGTATGGCGTTTGGGGGTGTGGCTACTCGTTCAATTGCCCAATAGTAACTTGTTTGGGCCTGTCCATCAGTGGGTTCTAGCGTGTGGTGTGCCAATCAGGTTTTTGGGAAGGAGAGGCGAGGTCTACGGGGGAACATTGTGGTCGCTGTTGTACGCGCTAGGTAAGACGGCCAGTATGGCGGAAGAGGAGAGTGAAGTGGAGTTAGACAGGTTAAAAGAAGAATTAGAGAGTTTGCTGGCTGCCAGTGCACGCGACGAACATGGACACATAAGCAAGTCCTACTGTGCAAAGTTCTGTAAGGTAGGATACGAACTTTTATCTCGTATCTTAAACAAAGTGGCCCCAGTTGTAGTTGTTCCCAAAGAGCTAGCTAAAAGAGCTATCTCATAGCTAGCTAGACAATTCCCCTCCCCCAGTAACGTTAGTCAATGGAGCTCAGTGGCCTCTGCTTGAAACTACACCGTATACGGTCACTTGCAAACATAAACAAATTGCATAAGGCTGTAGGCTTGAGATGGTTATTATTTGAGTTAGGAAGGTGGTGCCAGTAGACATTTGCTAGTTAGCTTGCTGGGGAACTAGTTAATCGCTAGGTGCTAATGATAGCTGCATTCCAAAACAGCTAGCAGGCCTCCTTGATGCTAACGGTCGGTATCTTGGTAGCTAGCTATTTACACGACAGTCGTGATAGAGAGGCCATTAACTCTTGGTAGCGGACGACGTCCAGACCCAAAGTTTCTTTGACTATGAACATCTTCAGTTGGCTGCAGACAAGTTCCTGTCCTGAGTTTTTTATGCATAATAGGACCTGCGGTAGCTAACGTTTACTAGCCTGATTTCAGACGTGGTGTTGCTAGGCCGAGGCAAACATCTCGACATGAACTCTTAAACTTTCTGCTTCGCAGGCATCATGCCATAACGTTAGCCGAGATGCCCTTTCCCATTTGAGATTTGCTAATGCCTTGCCTGTTGTGATGACTGCATTTCCTGTCATGTGTACGTGTGACAGTTTATCCCGACATTATCCGCCTAGTTGTATAAAACTGAGCAGTTTGGTTGATTTCCAGCAGTTACCATTTTGTAAATACAGCCATGTGGCATTGTCCTAGGTTGGCAGACACCTTGTTGATTAGTTCTAGTTTTAAATACCTACAGTTTGATGTTTTGATATAACCGTTTAAAAGGTACAATTGGTCACGTCCGTACATACTTGTTGGCACAAGATTAGGACTATATCATAGACAGATGGCGTCCAAATGAATACATGATAGATAAATGGATAGATAGATACTTTATGGACCCTTTCAACAAGGTAAACAAAAACAATGCTTGAACATTCTATTTGGGCCCCAATCTACTTCCTCTGCATTAAGATACCGGTAACATATGGAATGTTAAAAAGGAAGTCTTGTGGGGCCAACTATGATGCTGATAATGAAAATTCCATGAAAGGGTCTATTGATCCCCAGGGGAAATTCAAGAATGTATGAATTCAAGAATTCAAATGTATAAGCCATCTCCTGAAAGCTACACATTATCTCTTTGGCACAGACAGTCCAGCATGGTGCAGTAGGGACGTTTAACCGTTATCTACACGAGGTTGTTGGCCAATATCAGCAGGCAGTTAAATTATCAGCTCTGTGTTTGTAAACCCCTCTCTTCTCTACCTCTCCTTGGGTCTCTTTCGCCAATCTCTCCCTGGCTCGACCTCTGACCCCTTGGCCCCCAGCTGGTAGAGGAGCACACAGGGCGATGGCAGGTGCCTCTGCCGCAGCTGCAGGTTCTCCGCTGGGCGCTCTGCTCCTTCGTGCGAGGAACCGCCTCCTTCCCCGCAGACTGCGAACACGTGCGCTACACCCTCAGTTCCCTGGCTCTGTACGTATCGCCCCACTGTGTGTGTGTGTGTCTGTGTAAGTGTGTGTGTGTCTCTCCATGTCTTCCGTCTGCTCCATTTGCGTGAGGTCTCTGCGAGTCTTTCTCCATGTCTCCTGTCTGTTGCTGTACCTTTCCCACATATCATGCTGAAATCTGTTGTCTGTTCCCTTACATACATTTTATACACTTTATTAAAATTGCTAGTCGTTACTCGGTGCTGTAAGTAGCGGTTAACTAGTTGTGGATAAAATGACTAAAGGTTTAACAGGCTGATATTCCTATGTAAGGAAGTACATTGAAAATGAGACCTGTGGAACAGTGGCATTCAAGTTGTACATGGTACAAGTACAATAAAAACCTGTCTGCTATGGATGACCATCTAAAAATGAAATACCCACTGCCAACAGCCAGCACTAGTAGTAATCCAGCAGTATACCAATACATGACTAGTTGACCACTATCATGAAAAACTTGCTTGCTAGTAAAACAAAAAGAAAAACAGCAGTTGTGAAACATCTAACACACACTTTTTCTCTCTGTTTCAGGAGTGTGTTTGAGTTGCTCTTGTTTTTTGGGAAAGACGAGTTCCCTGAAGACCCTTTGAAAGGCATTCTGGACTCCTTTCAGGTGAGTCTGTGGTTGCCATGGACCAACACAGTCTTGAGTCTGTGATTATGGTGGTACGGAATATAGCACCCTTGTTATACACACAAAAACATACACACAAAAACAAACACACACACCTTGTGGACATACACCATGGAACTGCAGCCTCATTTTATGTTGCCCCCCCAGGAGTGCCAGGCGTGTCTGGTGCGGCATCAGAATGTCTACCTGCTGCAGCTGAGGCAGATCATCAGAGATGGGGGCCCATGGGCCAGTGCAGTGCTGCAGGGCATCCTCAAGGGGGCGCCACAGGCACCAGAGGAGGGTAAGGCTATGTGTGTGTGCATGCGTGTGTGCTCTGTGTCTGAGTATCTGTTGCAGTGAGCAGGAGTGTGTGTGTGTGTGTGTGTGTGTGTGTGTGTGTGTGTGTGTGTGTATTGCAGTGAGCTGTGTTGTGACTGTATGTGTGCGCTGCACTGAACACTGTATGATGTGATGTGTGTGTGTGTGTGTATTGCAGTGAGCAGGTTCCTTGGCTCGGAGGCATGTGTGTTCCTGGAGCTGCGTGTGCGCTACCTGCTGGTGTGTGAGCGCGTGGAGGAGGCCATGGCTCTGGCCAAAGCCTGCAGTCAGCACCCCAGTGCCGGCCGACACCTGTTCTTCCTGCAGGCCTACCTCACCTGCTTGTGGAAGGCCTCGTTCCACGACTGCCTGCACACACAGGTAAGGGGACACCTCTGTGTGTGTGTGTGTGTGTTTTCGGTCTGATGTCTGTGATTGATGCTTAAGGATGTTGTCTCTAAGGATGTTGTGGTGCTCATTCGTAACTGTGTGTGTGTGTGTGTTTGTCAGATGTCTGTGATTGACGGTAAGGACGCGGTGGAGATCATCTGTGGCTGTGAGGGGGAGGAGGACGATGAGCTGCTACTGTCACTCAGTCGAGGCTTCCTGAGCCAGCAGCTACGCAACGGAGACATGTTCAACCTGTGGTACGCACGCACACACACGCACACACTCACACACACGCACGTACCGGAGGCATGTTCAACATGTGGAACGCGCGCACACACACATGCATACACACACGCATACAACGGAGACATGTTCAACCTGTGGTACACGCACACACACACACACGCCTGCATGCACCAGAGACATGTTCAACCTGTGGTACGCACATACACATTCACACACACGCACACTCACACACACGCATGCACCAGAGACATGTTCAACCTGCGCACGCACACACACTCACACGCACGCAAACATACACTCTCACGCACGCATGCACCAGAGACATGTTTAACCTGCGCACGGAGGCACGCACACACACATAGTTACAGATGATCACATACTCATAGTGTTGCCTGTGCCTGGCCTGTGTGTGTGCAGGGATCTGGTGTTCGTGTGGAGTAAGCTGCAGCTCCGAGCCAACCCATCTACTGAGGACTTCCTGCAGCAATGCCAGCAGCTCATCTTCACCGCCACCAACATCCGCGCCGTCTTCCCCTTCATCAAGATCATCCTGGCAGAGGTACACACAAATGCACAAGAACACACACACACACACACATAATCCAAGATGGCAATTTTGTAAAAGTTAGCAAGCAACTACCTGCGAAACACAGCCTTGTTTACTAACTCATAATGCCAACTCAGTGGCAAGTTGCTTGAGTTGTTGCTGTCTCTTGTAGCTAATGTGACTGTAGGGTTATGGTCTCTACTAGCTGAAGAGGGAGTTAAGATCATGTATGGTATTTTTCAGTCACTTATACGTGTTGATACTCTGTAGTTATAATATACCTACTTTAGTATGCCTTGACTGCTTTAACTGTGTGTGTGTGTGTGTGTGTGTGTGTGTGTGTGTGTGTGTGTGTGTGTGTGTGTGTGTGTGTGTGTGTGTGTGTGTGTGTGTGTGTGTGTGTGTGTGTGTGTGTGTGTGTGTGTGTGTGTGTGTGTGTGTGTGTGTGTGTGTGTGCAGGTGGGGAAGTGTGGCCTGAGGTTCTGTGTGGAGCTGTGTGCGCGGGCACTGGAATCGGATCTGCAGAGTGACCTGGTCACTAAGTCGCTGCTCTACAAGACCGTGGCCTTCCTGCTGCCCTCGGACCTGGAGGTGTGTCGCGTGTGTGCGCTGCTGGTGTTCTTCCTGGAGCGCACCGTGGAGTCCTACAAGACGGTGTCGCTGCTCTACACACACCCCGACATGGAATACAGCGTGGACGCCAGTCCCGTGGGCAACCACGTTCGCTTCGAGGTGCTTCAGATCCTCAAGAAGGGGCTCTACTTCGACCCCGAGTTCTGGAACCTTCTGACGCTGCGCTCGACATGCGTGAGCCTGCTGAGTGACCCGCTGGCCAACGCCGAGCTGACGGAGATTCTGGCCGAGGAGCCCTGGTCGGCCACCTGCTGCGTGCGCGAGCCGTGCGTCTGCCAACTCGACCCGCCGGATGCCACTGCCGCCGCCCTGCCGCCGCGGCCTGCCAGCGAGCAGAGGAGACCGACGGTCACCGTGCCGACGGCGGGAGAGAGACCCCAGGTCCCTGGGCGTAAGGCACCCTGCAGGGTGGTGGGGGAGGGGAAGCGACGAGGGAGGAAGCCGAGCGTGAAGCTGGTGGACAGCTCGTCGTCGCTGCGGCGGTCCTTCCGGCAGCTGGACATGGCACAGCAGAACCTGGCGCGGCAGGTGGGCAGCGGCACGCTGTCGCGGCAGCAGCGGGTGCTCTCACGGCAAGCGGAGCGCCGCTGCTGGAAGCGGCGGGGGAGGAAGCCTCGCTGGCTGCTGGAGGAGGAGGCGGCGGCGCAAGCAGAGAACAGCGCACCAGGGCGGGGCCGCAGGCCGGGCAGGAAGCCGGGTCGCAGGCCGCAGACGCCCCCAGGGCAGATGAGGACGTACGGGCGGAATCGGAGTCTGGCGGCTCAGATCCAGGGGCTCGGCGACGGGCTGGATGGCGCTCCGCTCCACGGGCAGAGCCAAATGCTGGAGCTCTCTCTGCCCGACAACGAGCTGGTGGACACATGGACGACCGAATCCCCATCCTCACCTGTTCCCAGGTGTGTCCCAGAGCGCTGCGAGAAGGTCACTAGAGCAGCGGACGACGCGTCACTCCTCCGACTCCTGCAGATGTTCTCGGAGAGCGGCGCTGAGGGCTCGTTTCAGATGCACAACCCGCTGGCCGCGGTCCGGCAGTTCCACAGCTATGCCAAAGCTCACCAGGAACAGGGCGTGCAGCTGGACGCTGAGCCGGAGACCGAGCCGACCCTTAAGCTCGCCGTGAGGCGCGAGACCCCAGCGGCCGCCTCTGAGCCTCAGGTGGTGGAGGTGGTAGAGGTGGAGGTGGCCACTTTCTCCTCGGCTGAGCCACGGGACACGTCTGCATCCACACCCCTAGACGGCACTGAGAAGCTGAGCCACGCAGCCGCTACTGAAGAAATTAGACTGACCGCTGAGCCAAAGGTCACTGCAGAGGCTGGTTTAGCCTTAGACGGCGTTCGACACCACAAAGGGGACCGTGTCAGTGACGACCACCACCTGGACAGTTGTGATGCTATGAGGCATCTGGCTGGCCCTGTTGCTGCGGGAAATAGTGTGATGGCGGTTCGGGTGGCTCCAGTCTCTGCCGACGGTGAGTCAACCCCTCCCCTCGGCGCGGTCGAACTGCTAGCCATCAGAGAGCCAGAAGCGGCGGGGCAGGCAGCAGATCGGACTCCAGACGGGACGTCACAGCGGCCACCGCAGACACCACTGGCCAGGACCCCTACGAAGTCTGAGCCGCCCGACACTCACCTGCTGCAGGCTGCTGGACGCCCCTTTCCCCCTGTGCTGCACGAGATGGCAGCCTGCGTCACTCCAGCATCTGCCCTGGCACCATGTGCCACTGCAGCGTCTGCCCTGGTACCTGCCACGGCTCCTGCCCCACAGCCTGAGTTGCCACCGCCACCACTACAAAAGATGGCTCTCTTGGCTCCACAGCCTCTGCTCTCAGTGTCGGAGCCCATCCCAAGAGAGGCAGCTCCACTGACCAGTGCCCAGCCGACAGCCACAACACCGGAGATTCCTGAGCTGGAGGTCTTCGCGTCTCCCGCCACTCCGCAGCAAATCATACCTGCTCAGGCGATGCCAGTGCAACACACACCTGCTGAGATGGACCTAGTGCAACACACACCTGCTGAGATGGACCTAGTGCAACACACACCTGCTGAGATGGACCTAGTGCAACACACACCTGCTCTGACGGCGCTACAGAGAGCCGCGCCCGGGACCGTACCACCTGAAGCACCCGTGCCCGCCTCACCCTTCGTGGCCGAATCGCCTGTGCTCGTCCATCGCTGCCGCCTGTGTGACAAAGTCTTCAAGGGCGGCAACATCATGAGACACGCTTACTCCCATTACCGGGGCAACCAGCTGCTGTCTGCAGGGAAGTGCATGTTCTGCGACGAGCCCCCGGCGGACCCGGACGAGGCGTACGAGCACTTCTCCCGCCACGTGGCGCAGTTGCGCGCGGCGCTCCCGCCCGTGCCGGCGGAGGCCCGCGAGAACGGAACCGCTCACAGCCAGCGCCCTGCCCTCGGGACCGCGGGACACCCAGGAAGAAGCGGGAAGAAGAAGAAACACGGCTGGTGGCTGAAAAGGAAACTCGTCCCGCCGGCCGAGGCGGAGCGGGCGCCCGAGGGAGCAGATGTCACGCAGTCCAACAGCAAGCATCACCCGCTGCGGCCCAACGGGAAGATCAAGAGGAAGAAGCGGCGCGTGCAACAGGAGTCGGAGGAGGAGGAGGAGGAGGAGGAGGAGGGCTCTGTTCAGAGGGAACGGCGTCCGCTACGGCCGAGGGTGAAGGCTGGCGTTCAAGACAGACGGAGGCGAGGGAGGAGGGGGAAGCTTGTTGGAGGCCCCGCCTCCTCTGAGAGCCAGGGGAACATCACAGATGAGGGGGGTGTGGCATCGCAGCCGGCAGCAGGAGACCAGCCTGTTACAGCCAAACCAACCAAACAAACTGACAAACAGACCGACAAACAGACCGACAAACAGACCGACAAGCAAACCAACAAGCAAACCAACAAGCAAACCAACAAACAAACCAACAAACAAACCAACAAACAACCAAACAAAATCAAACGTAAAGCACAGAAGCCCCTGGGGAAGGCCGGGGCCCCAACGGCCCTGAGCAGCCAGGAGGAGGGGGCGGAGCAGGAGGCCGGAGAGGTGAAGTCCAGCGAGAGCTCGACCCAGGTGCCGGGGCAGACGAGCGATCTGCTGTGCCCAACAGAGCTGGTTGCGTGCCCGGTGGAGTGGTGCCAGCTGCGTCTGCGGAGCCGCGGTTCAATGATGCTGGGCCACCTGCTTCAGGATCACCCCGCAGAGAGCGCGGCGTTCCGCTCGGCCTTCGAGGCGACGGATGGCCGCTGCACGTACTGCTCGCGCCGCTTCCACTCCTTCCAACACTTCCACGACCACGTAGGGCGGCACTGCCACGCCAGCCTACGCCACCCTTGCCCCCAGCAGGGCTGCCCAGAGGCCTTCCGGCGCCTGGGGGACATGCGCGACCATGTGAAGGAGAGGCACGCGCACGCGCTCCGCATGCAGTGCTGCTTCGCCGGCTGTACGCACACCACGCAGACCAGCATTGAGCTGCACCGCCATGAGCGAAAGCACTACGTCCAGACCCCACGCCACCGACGCCCCCGGGTCATGCCCCAGAACGGAGAGGTTCGGGTCACCGCCAAAGGCATGCCGCCGCCTCCTCCTCTCTCGGACACTGCCGTGCCACTTTCTATCCCGGGCACTGCGGTGCCACCTCCTCTCCTGAGCACTGAGGCACCCCCACAAGACCAGGTGCCAGCTGCTACAGGTTTGGACTCGGAGCAGAAGACGGCTTCCCCTGACCCAGTGGCAGCGGCTAACCTGAACCCTGGCGGGGAGAGAGAGGGGGGCGTGGCGTCTCTGCCGTCTGGTGCCAGTGGGGGCGGGCCTCAGGGCCTAGTGAACGGGCACAGCAGTAAGACGGCGGATTTGAGCCCGGGCGCCAGTGCCGTTGCCAGGTCGAGGACGGAGCCGGAGATTCCGGTTGTGTCGCCGTATGGCCGCGTGGGCACCAAACCCTTTGTGCGCCCGCTGCCCTGCGCCTACCTGGACGAGAGGTACACCAGCATGCCCAAGCGGCGGAAGGACGCAGCGGTGGGTGGGCGGCCGGTGGTGCAAGTGGACGAGGTGGCAAGCGATAGCACCAGCAGTGCTAGTGTAGCCCCGTCTCAGAGGCAGCGCTGCTCACGGTGCTTCACCTCCCTGGCCAGCGCCGACGAACTGCAAGAGCACCTCAAGAAGTGCGCTGCCCTCTTTGGCTTCGACTCGGATGAGGAAGGTGAGTGCTGTAACTGCTAGTGAGAAGAAGTGCTGTACATGAGAAATACTGTTGTACCTGATGGTAGGGCTGCTCAATTATGGCAAAAATCATAACCACGATTGTGTAACAAATAAAAACACAGAGATGTGTTAAAAAAACAACGCAAGTTCTGTTGTTTTCAACACATTCGTTTTAAGAGTCTAATGTTATCCTTGTGCACTAGTAGAAGCTAATAGACAAGCTGTAACATGCTGATTTCAAAAACTAGGCGTGTTCTAAAGTTAGATTAATTAGCCATTTTGCCATAAATTCTAAATTTGAATTTATGGCAGTAATTTGGTCGCTTGGATTGACAGTAGGGGTGGGCGATATGGACAAAAAATAATATCTCGATATTTTTTGTGATTTTGACGATAACGATAATTAGTCGATATCCTTTAAAACATTGTTTTTGTTAAAGTCTGAGTTACTTTACAGCTCATTATTTATGAATAGCATCACTACAATAATAACCAATATCCTAACCTGTGACTTTTTAACCAAATTAACCAATGCATTGTCACTCTATGACACATTTCCAATTCTGCCCCCACTTGTGTGTGTGGCAACGACATGGTCTAGCCAGCTACATTAGAGAAGATGAATAGACCTAACAGTTTCCCAAGAGAAAGTCTGAAGCTGAAGTTCAAGAGCAGTTTAAGAGCAATCATGTAGGCTAGCATTCCAAGTTACAGAATAGAAATGAATGTGTTAGCTTATTGCTAATGTATATGAGAAATCTCATAGAGATGCTAACGGTTAGCATAATCGGTAAACGTAGATACTTAGAGCGAACTAAAGTCCATTTACAAAAGAGTTACATGAGAATAGTTCTTTGTTTACAACTGACTATTAAAATACTCAAAGGCTAATGTTTTCTCTCCATATAATACCGTGTGGGAAAAAACGTGACTGTCTCATCAATGCTACTTGAACAGAAGTAGCCTAAAATCCCAAGTAGGCTACTCTCACTGCACAAAATAAACATTAGGCGTGCGTGTGACAACGTTGTTGTGACCCACTAGTGATCACGTGACACTTGCTCTGCTGCAGCCAGGGGCTTCTCCCACATACACCTCCTGGGAATGTATGAGTCTTCAATGCGTGATTTTGAGTGTTTTTTCCCCATAAGTAATTTAAATACTCGATAATGTCAATTTGCACATCGTTAAAACAACAATCACGATATTATCGCAGACGATATATATCGCCCACCCCTAATTGACAGTGATAATAGAAAACTTAGCAGAGAATGCGCTAGTTACAATTTTGGCGTGGTTCATGATGCTACCGACTGCAGGAGCACACACACACACGGTTCCCAAAACTTGAGTGGCCTGTGCACAGAGGGGAGGAGCGTGTCGAGTGTGTGGCTTAAAGAAGCAGCGTGAATCAGTGCGCTGGATGAGTTGAAATTGTATGTATTTCCAAAAAACCTATTTCTTCACGGGATTTGGCAAAATAATAGTTTTTTTCTCGATTATACTATTTTTGTGATTGTTTGGAGCCAAAATTGAAATTGAAATTTGATTAATTGCACAGCCCTACCTGATGGTTCCTGTTGTACCTACTGACTCCTTGTACCTGCTGACTCATGTTCTGGTGATTTTGATTTGAACAGGTGGCTGGTGAAGGGGAGACCATGGAAGCTGTGAGATACCCGTGAAACCTGGAGGAGACGCCTGAGAGTCTCTAGGGGACCTCCAGGAGAGATGAACCCTTACCCTCCCTCTGAGAGACCTTGGGACCTCCGGGAGAAATGAACCCTAACCCTCCCTCTGAGGGACCTCCAGGAGAGATGAACCCTTACCCTCCCTCTGAGAGACCTTGGGACCTCCGGGAGAGATGAACCCTAACCCTCCCTCTGAGAGACCTCCTTGGGACCTCCGGGAGAGATGAACCCTAACCCTCCCTCTGGGAGTCGCCTGGGAGAGATTATGCCCTAATTCTGATTCAGGGGTGGTAAGCAGAGATTCTAGCTGACACTGAATGACTCCAGGTCTTATGACCCCAACCTCATATCGCCAGACTGAATTAAGGATATGTATGAAAGGACTGCCTCTCTCACAGTTCAGAGTGGCTGCTATGTAGTGTTCATCATTGTTGCTAATCACTACACCTATTTTGCTGATTTTTTTTTAATATATCAAATGTAAGTGTCTGGCCAAAGTACTTCAAGTTCGGACTGGACACATGAAATACATACAACCCTGGGTAGTTCAGGGTAGATCAACTAAAAGGAGAAATCCAACCGATTTTTACATGGATCTTGATCACCAGCCGTCGCCAAGTACTGTCGATAGGAAAATAACAACCAAAATTGGTGCTACCGAACTGGAGTAGCTGCAGTTAATGGCCAGTACACCAAGTGAGCTAAAATTCTAGGTCTGGGGGCATCATCTAAACGTGCCTTTTTAGCCTCTTAACAGAGTCAAAATGTCATTAAAGGTCTGCAACATGAACAGGGCCCTTACGTGACAAAACAATGTGTTTTAATTAATTTATTGTGAAGAAACCGTTTGAATTCAAAGTTTGTACAAGTTCATGTTGCACAGACCTTTTAATGACATTTTGAGTCTGTTAAGAGGCAAAAAGGCACGTTTAGATGATGCCCCCAAACCTAGCATTGTAGCTCACTGTGAGTACTGGCCATAAACTGCAGCTACTCCAGTTCGGTAGCACCGATTTTGGTTGTTTTTATTCCTATCGATAGTACTTTGCGACGTCTAGCGATCAAGATCTATGTAAAAATTTCTCCTTTAACATTTTTTTAGTGGCCAGCCTCTCTTACCAAATGTACCCCAGCCAGAGCCCTTGTTCCTGTACTTGGTGGAAAGGCTCTAATGACCGCTCTGGGTAGAGTCTTCCTGGACCTTAGTGCCCGCTCCTGGTGCAGTCGTCCATGATGCCTTGAAACATGATTGTGAGAAGGGAGCCGTAGTAAAGCCTGCACCCTCCCTGGCGCTGGACCAGCGCCGTCTGTGCTGGAAGTGGAAAAGCTCCATAGAGGACAAATTTGCACTGATGATGATTTGGGGTTTTTGTCATTTTACTGTGTTTTTGTTTTTTTAACACTCATCCGACTGTAGTCTGCTTCCCCCCCCCCCCCCCCCCCACACACACACACTGTTTCTAAACACTGTACAGACACACACACTCGCCTACTCTAAGTCTACCCCCCAGTCACACACAACCACTTGATAATTTTATGAATAATTGATTTGTGAATGTTTGCACCTCCCAAGTACCCACCTATTAGCTAAGTTGTTTTACTCATCAGTTTTATCACATTATCAGAATGATTATTATTTCAGTTACAGTTACAATTCTCTGGTGCTCATGTCTTTAGAGTTATGACTGTGAGTGTGTGTTGGGGAGGGGGGCAGTGACATGGACTCCGCATCAGAAGCTGGTTCAGAGGTTTTTAGCAACACTCTTGAAAAGGAATAGGCTTCAGTTATGTGCTGTTTTCTTTGTACAGTCTCTGAAAATGTTGGTCAGCGACTAGCCTTGTTGTATAGGTCCTTTGTAAAGGAAATTAAGTTTAAAAAGAGCTGTAAAGATGTTTGATCCAATAATAACAGCTTTATTTAATTTATTCATATTCGTTTTTTATTCTTAACTATGTAAAATAAATGGAGAGTTTGTATGGCGTATGATTGGAGGGGAGGGTTTATATAAGACATTTTTGTCTAAATAATAAAGCTCATATTTGGAAATATACACTTTGCGCGCTTGGTTTCTTGATTTCTATCGATGGAAAAAAGTTTTTCCCCTCCGACCATTGACGTCGCGCTCGTAAAGCTCCGTTGGAACCATAGTTGGAACGGAACTACGGGGATACCGGAGTCTGCGCACAATCAACCTAGACGCAGCCATAGCAGCCAGTCTCCATGGCGTAAACAAATAAGCACAACGTTAGCCAGCTGATACGGCAATCCAAATGGGATTTTTTGCAAACGAACGATGTTGGCTAGCTTCTCAGAAATGACAGCTTTTAACACTTTTAGACATCAGCAGCGTAAGATGATGAGTTGTAAGAGAAGTCTTTATTCATGTTGAGTGAAGTCTTTGTGAGCATGTTTTATTGAGCAGGCTAACTTCTATCTGGCTTCATCATAGCCAAGAAGATCTAACGTTAACGCGGTTAGCTAACGGTTCATTTGGCAACTGTTCCTGTCGTTATTTGTCGAAATCAAAAACAATTGCCGATTCTTCGTTATTATTGAAGCCAGTAGGTTTGTTAAGTTGGCTCAGTTAAAAGTTAATGCCGAGCAAACGTTAGTCGTATGAACTGTAGCATTACCGTTACTTACAGCTAGCTATGCTATCCGCTATATAAGTTAGCTAACCTCAAAGTTAGCTCAGTGTGTTAGCTACGTTATTGTTAACGCCACAGTTGGTTTTGACAACTCCGTCGAAACGGGGATGGTGTGGAAAGACAAGGTCCGCACTTACCTAGCTAGCATACAGTATTAACCAACCATAATATTTATTCAAGCCTCTGCTAGAACGTTACAGATATTTTACTAGTCCCTCACGCTGAATTCAGGATGAGGCCGTAATCAGTGGCTAGCGTCCAACAGCACCAAACAGGTCCATGTTTGAAGACTCCACTGATTGTACACGGTTGCGATGGCTGTATGCAGCTGAAGGGTGAGCTAAACGATTGCTGGAAAGTGCGGTGGCGAGAGTGTGCCTCGCTGCGTGAGAAGGTCCCAGTTCCACAGGTTGAACTGACAT
>NW_027468689.1:12556281-12563781 GCF_046254945.1 Alosa pseudoharengus | reverse complement strand
CACACTGTAACTGCATGCAGATGTGTAATGTATGTAGGTTAATGTGTGGAATATGTAGAGAGACATATGTAGTGTATATGTAGGGAGATGTAGGCTAATGTATAGTGTATATACTGTATAGGGAGATGTATGCATTATATGTGAAGGGAACTATATGTGATGTTTATGTAGGCAGGTAAATGTAATGTATGGCAAATGTAGGGAGATGTATATAATCTATGTCATATGTAGACAGATGTAATCTATGGCTTATGGGTTATTCCATATTAGTTCAAACAGCCCAAGAGTGTCTCAAGAGTGTTTGTCCAAACACTACCCCTTTCAATGCAGTTTTCTAGGGTATGTCTATCCATAAATCAAAAAGGTGTATCTCAGCAACGAAATAAGATATCAGGCTGAAATTTGCACATGATGGCCAAAAGTCATGGGGGGCGATCATGGTGTTACTGCCAACTCCCAATACTGTTGGGATGAATTGATATGGAACGACTCTTACTGCTCATAGGTCTCCCTCGGCTGATGAGGAAGCTCTCTTAAACTGTGTTTACATGGACTGATTTTATTTCTCTTACAGAGCTTACACTCTCCTTTTTATTCAATGCTTCCTCTTCCCTCCTCTCCTCTCCCCTCCTCTCCTCTCCCCTCCTCCTCTCCCCTCCTCTCCTCTCCCCTCCTCCTCTCCCCTGTCCTCTCCTGTGGCAGATTTCTATGGGAAGCCCCTCCCTCCAGTAGCCATCCGGCAGAGGCCCAACAGTGACACCCACGATGTCATTTCCTAGCCTTGTGCTCTCAGCCAATCAGTAGCGAATAGACTCCTTCTCCCTCCAATCACGGCTCTCCTGTTTTTTGTTCTCTTCTGCCTCCAAGCACGAGCTGTGTAGACGGACACACACTCCTCTCATGGAACTGAGTTCACGCCGGCGCAACAGAGAGACTCGACACGCGCACGCACACACACCAGCAAAGAAGAGACTGAACACACAGGCAGCAGCCGACCACACAAACTGGACACCGTCCCCCCCCCCCCCCCCCCTCCCAGCCGGCCCCAGCTCAGAGAGAATGACTCCAGAGCTGGACACACACTCCCAGGCAGTCAATGGAGCTGAGAGAGCGTGACACATAAATAGTGGAGAAAGAAGCTCAAGACTGTGTGTGTGTGTGTGTGTGTGTGTGTGTGTGTCACATCATTTTATCTTCTGCACTGTTTGTGTGTGTGCGCACGTGTTTGAGCGTGCATGCGTATGTCTGTGTATGTTTAAGTCCGACTGGACTGGACTGGACCAAGCTGCTGGTGTCCTGCTCCTCTATGTGTGGGCTTCAGTGGAGTGGAGTTGAGCTGAATGTCAGTATTATTATCCATGGGGGCTGGAGGGCTTTCAGAGTGAAACTTCACCCTCTCACAAAACTCTCCCACCCACTTCACCCTCTCACTCCCTGTCCTGCTGACCGGCTGTCATTCTACTCTCACTCTCTCACTTCTCATTCTCCCAATCTCCACACATCACCCTTTCTCTGCCGCGTCCTACCTCTCTCCTCTTCTTCTCACACTCTCCCACTTCGCATTATAGAACACATGCAGTCCAGACCGCATTCAACACTACAGCTGATTTAACTCTCCCACTCTGCACCATGGAACACATGCAGACTGCATTCAACACTCCGGCTGATTTAACTCTCCCACCCTGCACCATGGACTACATGCAGTCCAGACTGCATTCAACACTACAGCTGATTTAACTCTCCCACTCTGCACTATGGAACACATGCAGTCCAGACTGCATTCAACACTACAGCTGATTTAACTCTCCCACTCTGCACCATGGAACACATGCAGTCCAGACTGCATTCAACACTACAGCTGATTTAACTCTCCCACTCTGCACTATGGAACACATGCAGTCCAGACTGCATTCAACACTACAGCTGATTTAACTCTCCCACTCTGCACTTTGGAACACATGCAGTCCAGACTGCATTCAACACTACAGCTGATTTAACTCTCCCACTCTGCACCATGGAACACATGCAGACTGCATTCAACACTCCGGCTGATTTAACTCTCCCACTCTGCACCATGGAATACATGCAGTCTAGACTGCATTCAACACTACAGCTGATTTAACTCTCCCACTCTGCACCATGGAACACATGCAGTCTAGACTGCATTCAACACTATGTCTGATTGAACTTTATCACTCCTTGCTGGACTGGCCTGGACACTAGTTACTTCACTGCTTTATCTACCCAAGAACAAAGCACATGGGTGCAACTCATTGGCCCTCAGCGCAAAATGTGCAACACTCATGAAAACAATGAAATGATGACCTAGAAACAGGCCACGTCTTGTTACTGAAACACTACCAAACAGGGGCTTGTATATTACTGTACACTCTAAAACGTCACTGTAGCCACAGGCCATAAATGAGCTATATTTATGTATTATGAAACTGTACATAATTATTCCGGAGTCTATTTTTGTCAGTGTCTGTTGCTTTCTGGCTTCCCAAACGGGCCCATGTTACACATAGCCAAGTTACGCTGGGGCTGCAAATGTGGATGCCATTTAGATAATTGCTTGTTTACGTTTAATACTGCTTGAATGTGATATTTCAACACAAGGCAAACAATTTTTACAGCTAGATTTCATTATGTTCATATTCTACCCAGTGTATTTTGTATGATCAATATTAAATACAGACCCATTCTTTAAAAACAGGTGTGTGTGTGTGTGTGTGTGTGTATTTGCTCCCTTGTGAGAAATTAACTCGAAAACCCACAGTGAGTCCCTGACAAGTGGTGTCTATGCATATGATCGTGGAGGCGGAACTTTCTTTTATGGTTTTGGTAGCAGTCCGTCATTAATAGAGGACGGACTAAGATGAAACGGTGCTGCAAAAGGTATTCATGCTGAAGTGACAGTAAACAACACAGGCGATGAAATAAGTAAACGATGACATATACGCTCTTCAAATGCGTTGCATACAGAGATTTCTGTTCTCTTTCTCTCTTGGGAAAGTGCGCTTCTGTCGCCTAACTGTACGCTTGGAATCTACACAATGCTTTTCCGATTTACATGAAGGAACTCAAGTCGAGCCACAAGGTGAACGAGAGATTGCCACAAGCAAGCAGGTAAGTAATTCTCAAAGTTTCCAACAACTTGTGTCCTTAAGTTACCGTTCTTCAGAATGTAACGTAATTTTTTGAGGGCAGTGACGAGTGACTTCTGCTCTGTCTCTGCACCATACTGGCATTTTGACTTATCGCCGCCTGCAGCAGAGGGGAATCATGTGTGTAAATTCTCACCTGGCTGACACGGTCTATATTGCGCCCTGTCTACTTCAAAGGGGCCCAGGCGAAGGGTCTGTCAGCAGGTTCTGCAGCATTTTGACGCGCAGTACACGGAGGAGCTTGGCAGCTTATGGACATCAGCAAGGTAAGTTGGGGACTAATCAGCATGATTAAGGAGAGTCGCTGATGAATGCTCCGGTTTCAGTACCAGACAGTGAAGATATCTTGTGCTTAAGACTGGCTGGCCAACAAATTACTTCCCTTCCGGCCAGGTCGGTGTTGCTGAACCCGGACTGCTGGCAGTATGGGGTGATGCTGAACCGCTTCACTGATCTATCAGACCTGCGGACACGGCTGCAGGAGCTCGGATACACCAGCCTCCTTCCTCAGCGAGGGGACCACTCTACCCCTACACACACACACGTCCAGGAAAACACACATCACTCTCACACACACAGCGATGACATGTCTCCTCAGAGCTCCCCCAGTGCGCACACACACATTCACCCACGCTGGCTCGCTGCTGGCTCTCTGGAGTGTGTCGTGCAGCGGGCAGCGATGCGTCTGCCGGCCCCGAGGCACGACCACGGCCGTCTCAAGGGCTACTTCCTGCTGAACGCTGCCTCCCTGCTTCCTGTGCTGGCGCTGGGCATCACTGAGGGGGAGCGCGTGCTGGACATGTGTTCTGCTCCCGGAGGCAAAGCCATCGCCATCCTACAGGCTGCCAATCCAGGTGTGTGTGTGTGTACTGCCACTGGTGGAAAAGCCATCACCATCACCATCACCCACCCAAGTGAATCTGTCCAGATGTGTGCGAGAGAATGAGACATGTATGTGATGAGGGTGTGTCGGATCATCTGTGTCCATACTGTATGTGATATATACAGGCCCTCTACATTGTTCAAAGCTAAATGTGACTGTGCGTGTGACTGTGCGTGCGTGTTTGTGTGTGTGTGTGGGTGTGTGTACTCAGGCCTTCTGCATTGTAATGAAGTCAACACACACCGCTGTGATTGGCTCTCTAAGACACTGGAGTCCTATGTGCCCGGCCCTCTGATGGAGACAGTGCGAGTGACTAATCAGGATGGGAGAGATTTCGGACACTCACACCCAGGGGTGTATGATAAGGTCAGTCCTCTTTACATAGAGGTGTGCAGGGTTGGGTAGTAACGGATTACATGTAATCTGGATTACGTAATCAGATTACAAAAATCAAGTAACAGTATAATCAGTATAGTCAATAATCAGTATATAATCAAGTAACAGTATAATCAGCCCAGATTACAATAAAAAAATTGTGTAATCAGATTACAGTTACATTGTTGGGGATTACCTGATTACATTTTATCATGCAAGCAATGCAACTTTTTAATGATAGCCTAGTTATCTTTTAATTCGACAAGCTTCGGGCTTGCCGGTTCGATCCCCGACCAGTAGAAAAAATGTGGGCGGGAGAAGTGGTTGAGCACTGCTCTCCCATGCCCACATCCACGACTGAAGTGCCCTTGAGTAAGGCGCCTAAACCCTCATTGATCCCAGAGCGCCATTGTAGCAGACAGCTCACTGCTCCGGGTTGGTGTGTGCTTCACCTCACTGTGTGCTCATTGTGTGCTTCACCTCACTGTGTGTTCACTGTGCTTCACTAATTCGCGGATTGGGAGACCAAATTTCCCTCACGGGATCAAAAGACTCACTTACTAACTTATTTACTATTGGGGCAGGTCTCTCGGCACACTGCCTGATCTTTTCCTCCTAATCTTAATGTAGCCTCTTGTTTTAGTGTTACCATTTACTTTGAGAAAGTCACCAGGTCCCCCTGGTTGAAAAACATCCCAAAGGAATAATTTTCTCACCCCCACAATTGAAATGGACATGGTGTCATTCAATCTCAGGCCATGTCCCTGGGTCAAAAATATCCAGCGAAAGCTAAATTCATTGTCCAGGTGTGCCCTTATAAAGGTTAAGCTGAGTTGTGCATGTTTGGAGAATAGTGATCCATGATCACATCCATGATGACTAAGGCTACGTTTATGCGGTGACGATGAAAAGAGAAGACGCAGTCTCGTCTTCATTTTTTTTATTCGTGTTTAGACGAGCATTCTCAGGGGGAAATCTTTGTTTATATGAAGACGCAAGAGTATGTGATATTCGATTGGATGTGCATTCCAGACCGCTGGGTGGTGGTGTGATAGAACCCCGGTACGTCACGCGCAGACATTCTAATTTGACAGGTAATCAAGGATCTTTGGTTTAGCCGTTTAGACGGAGACGCAACCCGGGTCGTCTTCAAAACGCTACACTCTGGAAGGAGTCTTCAGATTTTTGCGTCTTCAAGCCCCGATGGCGGGTCGCCGTGTAAACGAAAGGCACTTATGATAAAATATTTTGTCGTCTTCCTTCGCAATCGTTCTCGTATAAACGGCCCCCCTGATCAATTTTGGGGGAAATTTCTACCACCAAAATACCACCCCCAAAGTGGAGAATAGCTATAGAAATGTATTAGTTTTGGGTGTTTTTCAGACAATGGGACCTGGTGAACTTAAAGTAAATGGTAACACTAAAACAAGGGGCTACATTAAGATTTTTGAAGGAAAAGATCAGTTAATTCACACAGGAATGCATTACTCAGAGCAAAGAGATTTCTTAGATGTAATGAAATAATAAACAGAAAAATAGCCAAAATAGCAAAAAATGCCATGTAATTTGTAGTCAGTAATGGATTACATTTCAAAGTAATCTGACCCAACCCTGGAGGTGTGTGTGTATGTTTGTGTGTGTGCTCAAAGCAAAGAGAGGAAGACACAGCACTTTTTTCTTTACATGGATGTGTGTGTGTTTGTGTGCGTCTGTCTGTGTGTGTGTGTGTGTGTGTGTGTGTGTGTGTGTGTGTGTGTGAGTGTGAGTGAGTGTGCGTGTGCGTGTGTGTGTCTGTGTGTGCGTGTGCTCACAGCAAAGACGGGAAGACAGCACTTTCCTCTACATGGACGTGTGTGTCTGTGTGTTTGTGTTTGTGCCATTCTATTCATACGTAGCTCATCAGAATAGTTACATTTTAACCACATGGTTTTGTTTTCACCAAGTGCAGCCCATCGACTGTGGTTTAAGTGAAGAGGAAGTGACTATACAGTACCACAGTGTCAAGAATAGAACAGGGTTTATGTTCATTTACTCCTGAGGCCAGGCTGTAGTTTCTGCTCCTGGCCACAAGGGGGAGCCCTAATTTCGCCTCAACTCTGCTTTCTCCTTCACTGAGGCGCAATAGCCCAGTTGCAGCAGCCATGGTGCCTCTGCTCCCATTGAGGTTGAGGTTTTCACATGCTTGTCTTAACAGGAGCAGAGGTGTTTGTGTGACGTGTGTGTGTGCAGTGGTGGAATGTAACAAAGTACAAATACTTCGTTACTGTACTTAAGTACATTTTCCACGTATTTGTACTTTACTTGTGGGCGGTGGTAGTGTAGTGGTTAAGGAGCTGGGCTAGCGTGCAGTAGCCTGAAAGTTGTCGGTTCAATTCCCGGCTTCCACCGTTGTGCCCTTGAGCAAGGCACTTAACCCCAAGTTGCTCCGGGGACAATGTGATCCCTTGTAATATAGCTGACATATGTAAGTCACTTTGGTCAAGAAGTGTCTGCTAAATGTAATGTAATGTAATGCAATGTACTTAAGTAGAATCTATTGTGCATACTTTTGACTTTTACTTCGTTACATTTTGCAGCAATTATCTGTAGCCTACTTTTACTCCGCTACATTTCTACAACACCATCGTTCCTTTTTACATTACATTTTATGATCATTTTTTTTTTCTCTTCAACAAACACGTTTGTTTCACCAGTTTGCTGGGTTGCTACCAAAGATAGAGCGCTACATGCACCTTTTCTAAATCTTTGAAACTAGTCTAGACCAGGCAAAGCGTGAGCTTGTAGTCATTTGCATTCGGTAGGCTATATTCACCAGACCCATGGCTATCCTGGACATGCAACTGTGTTCTGTGCCCTGAGCATATGCTTGCCTTTCTCTGTCTATTATCTGCAGCGTTAGGGCCTCCTCTCCGATGAGATTGCGAGTCAGCGGAGCAGCGAAGTTACAGGCTATGCCCATATGCCATGCGTCTGTCACACGTCTGATCATTTGCGGCATAAATTAATGGTAGACTATAGAACCGCTGTCCGGAAAAAACTAAAAAACTAATGTGGATGTTTCAGATTAAAATATTT
>NW_027468689.1:12536281-12551281 GCF_046254945.1 Alosa pseudoharengus | reverse complement strand
ACTGTCTTTTGAACTAGAACTGTCTTTTGAGTGAAATAGATATAGCAAAGTGTCTCTATCTCTCTCTCTCTCCACACACACGTTTAGTTCCCAGAGACAGTGCAGGCTATGCAGCTTACATCTCTATCAGGCTGACTTGATCTCATGTTTTATTACTCTCACGAAGGAGGAGATATCAGATCCCAGACGCCTCCACACTTGCAACACAGTGCCTTCATTAGAATGGGCAATGAACACACACACACACACTCCCCCAGCTGTTCCTCTGTTCCACCATTATCCCTACACCTGGGATATGCTTAATTGGCCTGTGATTGCTTTCTTTTCTGACCTGTGTGTGTGTGTTTGCTAAATGGCAAGACATTGGCCTGAAATGGGATTCATTCTGACTGTGCTCTCAGGAAAATAAAGCATCTACCCATTTGTGTGCTCGTGTGTGTGTGTGTGTGCTGCATATCAGTCTGCTTAAGCTAACGACATGGCACATTTTTGCTTTATGAATAAATGCATACATTTTATTGTATGTGTGTGTGTGTGTGTGTCTGTATCTGTTTAAAGTCAGCATGCCCTGTGATGGTTTCGTTTGTGTCACATGGCATGGTCACCTTGTTCTACCTGAGTGTTTAATGAAGTGTCGGGATGCTACACACACACACACACACACACACACACAAACGCTCTGTGCTGTGTGTGTGTATACTCACAGTCTCTCTGTACCAGGGTGCTAATGATGCTGTGGAACACACAGGGGTCACCGAGGAAACACAGTGCCCTGCCTCCGCTGCCAGTGTGTGTTTAACTAGCATGAAAAACAGGGCTACTGTGGAGGAGAACAGTGCTCACAAGCCAACTGAAGTGTGTGTGTGTGTGTGTTTATCAAGCCAACTGAAGTGTGTGTGTGTGTGTGTTTATCAAGCCAACTGAAGTGTGTGTGTGTGTGTGTGTGTGTTTATCAAGCCAACTGAAGTGTGTGTGTGTGTGTTTATCAATTCAACTGAAGTGTGTGTGTGTGTGTGTTTATCAATCCAACTGAAGTGTGTGTGTGTGTGTGTTTATCAATCCAACTGAAGTGTGTGTGTGTGTGTTTGTCTGACTTAATACCTGTCTGTATGTCTTTCTGTGTGTGTGTGTGTGTGTGTTTGTCTGACTTAATACCTGTCTGTATGTCTTTCTCTGTGTGTGTGTGTGTGTGTTTGTCTGACTTAATACCTGTCTGTATGTCTTTCTGTGTGTGTGTGTGTGTGTGTTTGTCTGACTTAATACCTGTCTGTATGTCTTTCTCTGTGTGTGTGTGTGTGTGTGTGTGTGTGTTTGTCTGACTTAATACCTGTCTGTATGTCTTTCTCTGTGTGTGTGTGTGTGTGTGTCTATCAATCTTAAAAATCCAGATGCGTAGTGTCCCCTTATTGCAAGAAGTCACATGAGCTGTGAAAGACGTGAAAAGTCAGGTGAAGTATGTGTTTGTGTGTGCGTGCGCAAAATCATAAAAGCTTGGTGGGATTAGACACACCTCTTAATGTTGCTAAAATTATTATGACCGCCACTAGCGAAGCTAGCGAAGCGGTCATATAGGGATTGTCAATTCCCGTCATCTACTTCCTGAAATTTTGGTCAACGATACCCGGGGCACCGAAACACCGGGGCACATGAAATTTGGTGGGTATGTAGCCCCACTAGACTTTTACGGAAAAATTTCGTTTGGTCCCCGGGGGCCACTCCCCCTCCGCGCTGGGCCCCCCGAAACCCAAAAAATGCAGTTTTTCCTAAATAACTACCTGAACCGTGGCACCGAGGATGAAGAAATTTTTATGGTATGTTTTAAGGGCCCACATCAACCTAGCCCATAATCACTCATTTGTGATTTGCACCCCCCCGGTAAAAAATGAAAATGCAATATCATTCTGCTTTAATCGCCCCTCTCTTCAGTAAAGACGTTCAGAACTGCACCAAATTTTATGTGTATGATTAACCTGACATTCTCTGGGGGTATGCCAATACACTCATTGGCCTGTAGATGGTGGTGCACACATATACACATGCACACACACACACAGGCACCCACATACTATCGGTATTAGAACGGCCGATACATAATTACAAATTCAGTAGGATTAAAAGAAAGCCAAAATAAATATTCATCATCATCATCATCATGGCTGCATTTCCAGTATTGGCGATAAGTAGTCGTTTGTCCACTAGATGGCGCATCATTGCAGTGAGACGTAATTTTGTTGGAAGTTAATCTAAAGTGGGTTGGAAAAACACTATGCTTCCTACAAGGACAAGACTGTAGGCTACAGTAGTTTAACGCAGATAACGTCTAAGGGTAGGATGATTTCTGCATGACATGTAATTCCCATTTCCCGAAGCCGAAATAAATCTGAGAATGTTTATCGCACATGCTTGTTTTTTACTGCAGGTAGGCTACGTTAATCCTATCAATAGCAGAACGTAGGTAAAATAATGTTACCGTTAGCATGGTTGAGTGATGGAGGCCAATTTGATTATTGATGTATTTGTAGAAAACCATAAATGCGTTTATAGGCTACCAAGCAAATCGATAACAGCACTAATTGTATCTTTCGACTGTCATCTCATTTGCTTATGACCATAACCTAGGCTACTAACAGGAGCTAAGTGAGTTAGCCACAACACGTTCGGTACGTGATGGTTTTTTAATGGAAAATATATAGGCTACCTGAAAGATAACCTGTCTATGATGCACCCTAAACACCGGGCTGGGACATTTCTGCTCAAGGTCTCAAAAAGCATCTGAGTCAACGTTCATTCCCAAACACCCATATAGGCTACTTCAATCCTCTATTTTCAAAGGTGATTCAAGTATGAAGAGCATGGCTCAAAGTAAAGTAACTGAAACTACATAAATTCGTCAAAGTGAATAATTTGTGTCAACTCGCCGCAATGTAGATTTATTAACGTACCCGTGATGATCTACATCTCCATTTAAACCAGATGTTTTAGAGCGCACGTTGAGATGTATTCAGGGCAGGGCTGTACCTACACATATTTGTTGCACGTGCTACAAAAATCATTCTTTGCGATGGATGATAGTACCAACGTTACACCGGTCAGATACAGTTTTGCCTATGGCTATTCCGTGAGACTGAGGCACTTTTTGTTTGTTCGAAGTGCGTGTTTAGGGTGTGAGAGGGGAGTCGATGTGCTTTGATTCCAGCTTGGTAGTTGTAGTCTATGCGATTAAAAAACACGTGTGTGTGAAGTATCCAAACAATGATAACGCTTTCATTATGGCTGCTTTAGCCACAGACCTTGAGCTACTGTACAGTGGGTTGGGTTCCATTTAGAAGTGTCCACTTCATTCGCCCTTTCCGTGATTCACAGCTACGTGAAATGTATTACTACTGATATGCAAAACTATTAACTTTTCGCCAAGAGGTGGCAGCTTGATACTGTAAGGTGTAAGCCATTGGTTCCAACGGAGATTTTATTTGGGTCGCCAGCATAGCCTAGTGACAATTTGTGTTGTGTAATAGGCCTAGCATAGGGCCTACCTTATATAGCTTATAGTTTGTTAACAGTCACGGTTTTGTCATAACTCCCTCTATGCATTTTTGCATTTAGAATAGCTCTAAAACCGGGGGGCGAACACGTTGCAGGGGGGGCGCCAGTGCGTGGATATCTCAATCGCAAAATTAAACAATATTTCTATCGGGCGCCTACCATGGACTAGGCTGGGTGAAAAGAAAAGATTGCGTCAAAAGATTGAGCTTATGGACCTCATGGTTGCAAAATGCAAGGGAACATGAATCAGCATATTATTTGCACAAACAATAACGGACAGTAGCTCTTCAACTTTGCCCGTTAAAATGTGTATGAACAGTCTCGCAACGCATTTCATGAAGGCCCTTTTGGACATGTCAGTTATTTGCACCACTGGGTAAAACGGCATTTTGTTTTAGACTACTGGTATTTAATTTGTGCATTGACAATAAAGCTGAATATCATTTGAACTAGATGACTAAACTTATGCATATGTAGAAGAAGAAACATTCACAAAAATCCATGACATGACCTCTCTTCTTGATAGCTGTTGAAAACTGCATGGAACTGACAGGGATTGTTTTGTTTAATAATAAATTAATAAATACATTATGCTGCTACCTTCTGCTTTTCCCAAATACAATGTAGCATACAGGTGTACCTTTCATCAGTCCAGTTGCAATGGATGGACTGTGATGAACTGCCCTACTTGTGATTGTTTAGAGATTTTAAAGGTTTTATAACAATGTTACAGATTTTTTGGCCCAGAAACAAATCTATTCACCTTTGCAGCGCCAGTAGGCTACTTTGTGTGCGGAATGTGTGCAAACACACATTCCAAACAAGCATACACAAAAGTTTCAAGAGTGGGGGATGGAGTAGAAGATGGAGACAAATTCATTAATATGATTTATTTTCGTGGAATGGATGTGCAGGACTGAGCGGCGATCATATTTTGTACCGCTACGCGGTACATCTAGTTTATTTGTCAATTTACGGAAATGAAAGGAGAATGAAAAGTTGGTAAAAATTAGGTCCAGAAACAAAAATGGACCTAATTTTCATCTCTTCTCTTCCCAACTGTTCAATGTGTTGAAGTATGGTTAAAACTGTGTGTTTGTGTGTGTGTGTGTGTGTGTGTGTGTGTGTGTGTGTGTGTGTGTGTAGGCCTATACAAGAATATGTGGAGTATGGTTAAAACTGTGTGTGTGTGTGTATATGAGTATGTGTGGAGTATAGTTAAAACAGTATGTTTGTGTGTGTGTGTGTATGAGAATGTGTGGAGTATGGTTAAAACAGTATGTTTGTGTGTGTATATGAGTATGTGTGGAGTATAGTTAAAACAGAATGTTTGTGTGTGTATGAAAATGTGTGGAGTATGGTTAAAACAGTATGTTTGTGTGTGTATGAGAATGTGTGGAGTATGGTTAAAACAGTATGTTTGTGTGTGTATATGAGTGTGTGGAGTATAGTTAAAACAGTATGTTTGTGTGTGTATGAGAATGTGTGGAGTATGGTTAAAACAGTATGTGTGTGTGTGTATGAGAATGTGTGGAGTATGGTTAAAACAGTGTGTTTTGAGTGTGTTGTCAGGACCCTGTCAGACCTGCGCCAACCCTGCCCCTTTTCTGTAAATATTTCAATCTTCCAGCAGGGGGCTATAGCCGTGCCGGTGTGCACAGGTGTGCTGTGGTTGGTCTTGACGCTCTCAGGATACAGACGGACTCCCTCTCCTCTTGACCATCGTTATAGTGCTTACGTTATGTTTTGTTATGTGGTCGAACACTTGTACTCATACCCCTAGACACTACGCACAACATTTTACTTTTTAGCTTCCACATACTGACTTTCCTATAATTATTTAGGGACCGTTCGTTGTTTATAAACGGGGTCACCGGAGGGATTTTGAGTGCTTCCATCAGAAGTTGCATGACCCTCCCCTGCCTGCAAGAAAATTTTCAATGACCCTCCAGCAGTCTTTTCAAAAGACATGACCCTCCCCAGCCAATTGTCGATACCTTCCGCCCACGCTATAGAGCGCTATGAAAACACATCGACTTTAGCAATAGTTCTAAACTCACCCTCTGCTTTCTGATCTTACACATCACACTTCACCAAGATGGTGGCCATTTCAGTAGATTTACTCACTAACATTGTTGTGGAAACACAATAAGCATGGAAACTAAATGCACACTTCCTGCAACTGCATTAGCCTACTTGAAATAATTTACTCCTCTATTAAGTATTCACATGAAATAAAACAATAAAACATTGAGACCATTCAACAAAGCACACTGGGTAATAACAAATTCAACACATGAACTTGTTGCTATGGACTCGTCTCTAGGCTTCCTCAGTCATTGTAAAGCTGCCGAAGCTGAACATTCGCGTCAATTTGGGAGCTTGCTACACTCCTTCCTTCTCAAATGACTTGAAAAGGCCGTTTGCACAAATTCACAAATAATCACAGGGACCGAAAAATACCTAACATGCCAACTTTTTCCCGGTTTAGGCCTATCATTTTAACTTTTCCCCGCTGTCTTGCCGTTTTAATATTTTCCCGTAGAATATCCCATATTACTGTAATACTCTCATAACATTAGTCCTGCATTCTGGCCTGTCTCTGTGTTGTCCTGTTGTTACCCCTTGCCCTTCCAGAGAAACAGATGTATTCAAATCATCGTTTTGCTTGCTTGAATGCAAACTCAGAGTGATGTTAACCTAACCTGACTCTCGCCAGATGAATTTCGTTCCGCTTAGCTCCGCCTAGCTTCACTCACATCCATCTGGGACCTCTTCCATTGAGAGTGATTTCTGCAACCGATTTTATGGTACAGCCAATCAGGACGCAGGGCGGGAGTTTCATAGATGTGACATAGCATAGAAGCGACTGTGAGACTGTTATCAGTGTCACGGGTTGGCTTCGATGTGAGTGGTTGAAGTAGCACGTCAATAGATGACGGACAAGTCATGAGTGAAGCATTTTTTGATTAGGCCCAGCCTTCTGAAGCAACACTTCAATGGAGCGGTTCCAGATGGATGAGTGGAGCTAGGCGGAGCGAAATTCATCTGGCTAGGGTCAGGTAAATGTTAACCTACAGTAGGCCTATTTAAGTTAACGACGTGGTTGTCGTGAGAGCACGATTCGTTGGCGCTTGCAGTGTTCGGCCGTAGGCTATGTCTACGTGCGCACCTGTCAGGCTAAGAGCCAAAGAAATCCCCCTGTATATTCACTCCAAGTTGGCCTACCATAACAACTCTAGCCTACACTGTAGACCATAAACTGGCTATTTATATGACCAATGTATTTGTATTCTGTATTCTGCTTTATGAAGCAGAATTACGCACTGCTACTTGGAACGTAACACATTTTTGTTGGCAGGAGAGAGAATGACAGCGATTAACAAATTGCACTTGTTGCTGGTTACCAATAAATAGGACCTACTATAAATTTTTTTGCAAACAACAAAAACAGAAAGGATGAAGACAGCAAAGCTAGAGATGGGCAGGAACAAGGTCAATTGGTATAATGCTTGTCAAAACGTTAGGAGCTGGATGTGTGGATGAATGAAGCACAAGTATGCTTTATAAGAATGCACACTGTTTAAAGTTAGGCTAGGCTACACGGTAAACTACAAGTAAACCAAAGTTAGCTTTTTTTAGGGCTGGATAAAGTTGACCAAATGGATATAGGCTGTTAGGCGTGAATAAAGTAGGCTACTTTGTTGCTCCAACCCTTCCAACGTTAATGGGGACGGATGTTGACATTTTCCGTATTTTGCGTGAGAAACCCAGGAAATCTCCCTTATTTTCATTGTTCAATGTTGACAGAGCTATGAAACGAAAGAGAACGTTATATGGCGACAGAAATCAACAATCAAACAAGCCACTTTGATTTTTTGCTGTTTTCATTAATACAAAAGATGGGTGACATCTTAGACAAAAAAAGTTAGGTGACCCTCCCCTCAACAAAGAATAAAAAGACATGACCCTCCCCTATTTTCCTCTGGTGACCCCGTTTATAAATAACGAACGGTCCCTTAATAAATATACTTTATTGTTACTCTTGCGTGGACCTCCCTTATGTTTCATATGCCTGAGCCAGCATGTGTGACTGTGTGTGTGTGTGTGTATATACGAGAATGTATGGAGTTAAAACAGTGTGTTTTGCCTTGCTTCCATTTCCCATTGGCCTTACAAAAACCTGTGGCCTACGATATATATCCTTTGCCCCCTCACGTCACAACAAATACATCAGGCAGTAAACGGTACACTGTAACAAGATTCTGTGATTTTCACAGCATCACTGCTGTTTTTGGGGAAAATGTGTACTGTATTTGTGAATACAGTATGTTGCTGTGGTTTCGCTATGAATTATGGTCAAAAATAGTCAAACTACAGTAATAAAAACTTGCTGCGAATCATAACACAGTAATAAATCTGACTCCTCCCTCACTTGTCAGCTTTTTGAAAATTTTGAAAAAACATGGCGGAAAATCAGTTGGGGTTTTCTGTTTTCTTTTTGCACATAAATACAAAGTTAAGCTCCCAGATAGCAAGGTGACATTGATATTATGTTGATTTTCCATCCAAATCATCATTTTGAAAAGATATTGAAAAGTCATGGATTTATGGTTTACTGGGAAATCTTGACGTGGTGATTGAAACGTGCACCGCGCGACGACGTTTGAACTGTCCGGCGGGAGATCATTTTTGAGCAACAGTTCAGTCAGTCAGACCAACGGTGTTCAGCACTCTGACAAGTTCGCAGCTCCACCTTAATGGTAAGCAAGCAATTATTTATGTAACGTTAATGTTTCATTGTGAAATTGTACTACATTAAATTCGGGCATGTGTACAGTCTATGTACGTTGTACTGTCTAACTTACAACTCATCCATGCTTGTTGGATCAACTAGCAGCTAACGTTAGGCTAGCTATCATAACTTAGTTGCTGTTGCTGTGACGGTGGCATTAACGTTAATGTTTTATGTTACGTTAACGTTATGGTAGTCTCATTTATATTAGGCCTACCTTAGTTCTCAGTAAGTTACAGTTTATTATATTCATATCATTTATATAAAACATTCACTAGTAGTGCTAGGCCTAGTATGTTACTGTCACAATGTTAGGCTGAAGATGATGTGTTGCTGGTTAACGTTAACGTGGAGGTTTAGCTGACTTATGTAACGTTAACTCCTCGTAATCATGTACGGTTTTGTGAGTTTAATAGGCGAACTTTAGCAATATTGATATAAGTTAACTTTAAGTCACATCTGACTATCATTAACCGTTGTTCGGACGAATACAGTATATATATAAATGATTATTCTAAAGTTTCACTTGTAAGTAGCCTTCAGTTTCAGTTGAAAATTGTTATCTAACACTGTTTATCTTTTCTTCTTTTTTTTTTCCTGCTAGGTGCTGATTCACTCTGCTACTGGTGGTGGATCAGGCTGACTGCAACCGTTGGTCTAACGTTAGGATGCAGCACACGAGAATTTCTAAACGGAAAAAAGTGAATAAATGTACTTGCTTTTCAAACTGATAACAAGTTGTCAATGGTTATTTATGCAAGTTTGTGTAGCCTAAACCATACCTAGGCCTAGCCAAATTTATCCTGGCTGTACATAAAGCAGGATATGAATTTCCCAAAATTACTGTATATAATATTACAGCACTGGTATTACTACTGTACTTAGTTACAGTATGATCCATAAGTACTGTGATTAAAAATACGGTAGACAATTCAATGCTGTATACATTACAGCACTGGTAGTACTACTGTAGTTTGCATTTACAGTATCAGGCATAGGTACTGTGATTTCATATACAGTAGGTGTACTGTAGAGTTAAATACAGCAACTTGCTGGTTATTTGCTGCCAGCAAGTTGCTGTAAATTTTACGTTAAACTTTTTACAGTGATAAGCACAATAAACATAAATAACTAAAACCCCTTATTCAGGTGTCCAAAACCAAACATCAAAACCTAAATATTAATAAACTTTCCTTCTGTCTGTCAGTCTGTCTGTGTGTGTGTGTGTGTGTGTTAGGGATAGTAGGGCTAATAGGGATTACTGCCTCTAGAGTTTTCTCAGATGGTATCTGTGTGTGTGTGTGTGCGTGTCTTAGCCAGTGATGGAGATAACACTCTAGATAACACCTCCTCAGCGGGTGAGTCAAAGCTCAGGTGTGACTAAGAGTTGAGATGTGAGAAGACACGCAGACACGAACAGTTTTATTTCCATTCATGATTTTTATGCATGATGACTATGGCAGTGGTTCTTAAACTGGTGGTTGGGACCCCCAGGGGGGGGTCGCCAAAAATATTGGCGGGGACGCAAAATGATTTGCAGTCTGGATAAAGACCTTTTTCTTCCATTGAAATAATGCCTTTGGTGTTGACATAGCCTCCCTATGAGAGAAGACATTTTCTGCCTCTGTTTCCAATGCCCATCTCGCAACATTTAGAAACCAAATTCCGCCGGTTAGAGAGAAGGGGGATTGCGAGACTTGGCCCAGGTTTTTTGGGGGGTCGCCAGACAAAAAGTTTAAGAACCACTGGACTATGGGGCTGAAGAGCAATTGTTCCAGAGAAGAGTATCCTCCTCCTCTCTTATCCTCTTTCCTCCTCTCCTCTTCCTCCTCTCCTCCTCTTTCCTCCTCACCCCTCCTCCTCTCCTCCTCTTTCCTCCTCTTTCCTCCTCTCCTCTTCCTCCTCTCCTCCTCTTTCCTCCTCACCCCTCATCTCCTCCTCTTTCCTCCTCTCCTCTTCCTCCTCTCCTCCTCTTTCCTCCTCACCCCTCCTCTCCTCCTCTTTCCTCCTCCCCTCTTCCTCCTCATCTCCTTTTTCTGGTGTCCCTGTGTGTTTTCCCTGTGTGTGTGTGTATGTGTATGTGTATGTGTATGTGTGTGTGTGTCTGTATAAGTGAGAGAGAAAGTGTGTGTGTGTGTGTGTGTGAGTATGTTTGTGGTGGAGAATGGCTCTGTGAATGAGCTACTGATTGACACTCAGCATCATTCTTGACTCCTCTTGGGCAATCAAAACAGATAGATTCAAAAGATTCACTGTCTCTGACTTTATATAGATATATATCCTTTCTTTCTTTATATAGATATATATCCCTCTTTATTCAATCTATCCCTTTCTTTCTCTCTCCCTCTCTATCTATCTATTCTCTATCTACCTCCTTTTGTCTCCTCTGAAACTGACTCCTCCCCTTTCAATCATCCTGAAACCGTACTGGGAGGAACTCAAAATCACGCACACACACGCATGTGTGAGAACATGCCAAAGACATTATATGGAGTGGTTATTATATATGTGTGTGTGTGTGTGTGTGTGTGTGTGTGTGTGGGTGTGTGTGTGTGTGTGCGTATTTGTGTTTGTGATTGTCTTTGTGTGTGTGTGTGTGTATATGAACAACAGGGTCAAACTGAGGGTACAGCAGGATCAAAGAGAGCAGTTCTCTCTTATCCTTTCTCTCTCTCTCTCAGTCTCTCTCTATCACACTGTCTCTCTCTTTCTCCATCTGCTCCTCTGTCCTTTTCTTTGATCTCACTCTCTACCATCCTCTCTTCATCTCTCCCTTACTCTCTCTCTCTCTCTCCCTCTCTCTCTGTGTGTCTGTGCAGTCTGGAGTGCCTCTGGTCTGTTCCTATCAGATTGAAAGCTTGCAGCAGAAGGTGTGTGTGTGTGTGTGTGTGTGTGTGTGTGTGTGTGTGTGTGTGAGAGAGAGAGTTCAGCAGATGTTCTTCCACCTCCTGTTCCTACTGTACGAAGCTCCAGCTGCCCAGCCTACAGAGCTCTACCCAGTGTTAACCCTATTACACCTGATGCACTGGGGAGTGTGTGTGTGTGTGTGTGTGTGTGTGTTTGTTTGTGTGTAGAACCTCTCTCTCGCTCTCTCCTTCTCTCTATCCTTCTCTCGTTCTTTCTCTCTAGTCTCACTGATCTCCATGACCCTGTGTTAGCAGCACATTACTTAGCCTAGCGTGCTGGGAGTCCCCAGGGTGAGGTGTGACTCAGGGTGACGCCAGCCAGGGCTTTCCCAATCGCCGCTGCTCTCTTTCAGGCAACATCCCCTGCTCTGCCCCTGGGACACAACATTTCTATATGGAGGTATAGCACACACACACACACACACACACACACACACACACACAAACAAACACACACCAGTGTGCACATACACACATTTATACACACTTGTGTGTGTGTGTGTGTGTGTGTGTGTGTGTGTGTGTGTGTGTGTGTGCTTGCATGTGTTTGTGTGCGTGTGTGTGTTTAACATAACTTATTATGTTATTATATGAGGAGCAAGAAATGAAGTGAAGTATGCGTTTACAAACATGTTTACAAACACATGGATACTTCACTGTACGTTCGAAAACACATAGATACACACTTCCTCATCACCCTCATCCTCTGTCTCCTATGAAGCACTTTGAATTGAGTTTATTTTTCTTACAGTCAGACAGTTGGAGCTCAGATCAATGAGAGCGAAGGAAGAGAGAGACAGACAGAGAGGGAAACTTCCAAAGGAAGAGAAAGAGAGAAAGAGAGAGAGAGAGAGAGAGAGAGAGAGAGGCGGGTAGTGTATATGTCTTGTGTATGGGTATGTGTGTGTGTGTGTGTGTGTGTGTGTTAGTGTTTGTTTGTGTGTGTGTGTGTGTGTGTGTGTGTGTGTGTGTGTGTGTGTGTGTGTGTGTGTGTGTGTGTCCCTGTCCCTGTGTCTGTATCTGTGTGTGTGTGTGTGTGTGTGTTTGTCATATCTGCTTGGAGCTGTTCTGTGTTCTGTTGTTTTATTGTGGAGATATGTGATGTGTGTGTTCAATAAAATGGTTACCAGTCACATCTTCAAAGGCAGTGAGCTCTGTGTGTGTGTGTGTGTGTGTGTGTGTGTGTGTCCCTGTCCCTGTGTCTGTATCTGTGTGTGTGTGTGTGTGTGTGTTTGTCATATCTGCTTGGAGCTGTTCTGTGTTCTGTTGTTTTATTGTGGAGATATGTGATGTGTGTGTTCAATAAAATGGTTACCAGTCACATCTTCAAAGGCAGTGAGCTCTGTGTGTGTGTGTGTGTGTGTGTGTGTGTGTGTGTGTGTGTGTGTGTGTGTGTATGTGTGTGTGTCCATGTCTCTATGTGTGTGTGTGTATGAAGACTCACATCTTCATCTGATCAATTCATCTTTCTGTCTCTTTGTCCTCTCTCTCACACACTCTCTCTTATGCTCACACACACACACACATAGAGAGAGAGAGAGAGAGAGACACACACAGACACACACACACACACACACAGAGAGAGAGAGACACACACACAGACACACACACACACACACACACAGAGAGAGAGAGAGACACACACACAGACACACACACACACACACACAGAGAGAGAGAGAGAGACACACACACAGACACACACACACACACACACAGAGAGAGAGAGAGAGAGACACACACACACACACACACACACACACAGAGAGAGACACACACACAGACACACACACACACACACACACAGAGAGAGAGACACACACACACAGACACACACACACACACACACAGAGAGAGAGAGACACACACACACACACACACACACAATGCTGGATCTCTTCATCTCTTCTTCGTTTTCATCTCTTCTCCCTCATTCTCTGCCTCCGTCTCTGTTTTCTGTTCTGTCTATTTCTGTCTTTCTCTTCGTCTCTCCCTCTTCCGCTCACACACTTATTTCTTATTTCTCCCACTTTTCTCTGATGTCTCCCCTATTCTCTCTCTCTCTCCCTCTCTCATTTTCTCTCTCTCATTCTCTCTCTTTCTCTCTCTCTCTCTCTCTTTCTCTCTCTCTCTCTTTCTTTCTCTCCTCCTTCCTCTCTGTCTCTGGGTGTCACTGTTTTGATGTCCCTGTGAAGCTTACAACACTCAGAGCCCAGCAGCCACAACATCCATTAGCCTACCCCAACCACTTCAGACACACACACACACACACACACACACACACACACACACACACACACACACACACACACACACACACACACACATCCATTAGTCTGCCCAACCTCCTTTCCCTCTCCTCTCCTCTCTTTTAGTCCACCCAACACATCCACACACACAACACACACACAAACACACACACAACCATTAGTCTGGCCAACCACTCTTGTCTCTGTTTTCAGATTTTTTTTTTTTTCAAATTTGCTGTGTGTGCATGTGTTAATTTGTATGTGTGTGTATTTGTAAGCGCTTTCAGACATACGTGTAAGACTGGAGGTTCTGCGGATGTTAAACAGTGGGGCCGTATATCTGAATGACATAACCGGTCATATGGAAGTCCGAATTTAGCCGGTTGTTCTACTACTCCCCCCCTAGTATTTCCTCCGGACATTATGTAAATGTGCTGTGTCTGAACGAAGCGTAGAACATGCGGTTAAAATTCACACCTAGTGAGAGGGCGTGTCGGTGACGTTTCTTTCGTGCGTCCATGTGGTTAGATCTGACTTAAATGCCAGTGTTATGATGGAGTGGCATAGTGCTGTCCAGAAAATCTCCGACCTGGAAAGATGCAGACATCACGGAGCTACTGTCCATGAGGGCATACAACATTTTGATAGAATACATGAAGGGAACGGCAAGAGACACGTTGTAGCCTACAACTGCATATCAAGGCCAAACAAAGACTGAATCATAAGCAGAAGGCGCAGAAGGCAGGAGTATTTAATAAATTGTTAGCCAACACGGTCGGTTTTCTGTTCATTGATAGCCTTCTCATGACCTCACTGCTGATATTTGTTGAGCATAAATATGCCTAGAGAAAATGAAAACGAAGAAAACCCAACTTTGTTCCAAGCTCCTTACCTAAATGCAATAGACATGGGGAGAGGATGCTTTTGGAAAAAATAAACCATGAAAAAACGAACCACTGTTATGTTAGTATTTTGTTTGTTGCTTAAAAACGTTGTAGCTTATATGATGACCTTGAAGTCTTGAGTTAGCCTACTGAATTGGCTGGTACCATAAAGTTCGTGCATGCTCTCTCTCTCCCCAACGCAAACCAGATTTGGGGTTCCATAGCCAAGTAATTCTGCTACATAACGTTGAAAACAGATAAATGTGTTTATTCGAAGCACACATACAAATACTGTAGGTAGGTCCGTATAAGGCCCGCAGGTTAGCATAATATCTGAATCATCCGAAGGGTAGGACCTCCGTTTGACAAACCTCTGCATATACTTCGGAGGTTATATCTGAAAGCGCTTTGTGTGTGTGTGTGTGTGTGTGTGTGTGTGTGTGTGTGTGTGTGTGTGTGTGTGTATGTGTGTGTTTGAGTGTGTGTGTGTGTGTGTGTGTGTGTGTGTGTGTGTTTGTGTGTGTGTAGGTGTGTGTGTGTGTGTGTGTGTGTGTGTGTGTGTGTGTGTGGAGAGGGGGTAGATGAGGCTACCTGAACCTGACACTCACTATCAACACACTATC
>NW_027468689.1:12501281-12531281 GCF_046254945.1 Alosa pseudoharengus | reverse complement strand
CAGGTGCACTATTAAAAGTGTAGACAGAGCAAAATTACACACACACACTTTAGAAGTGAGAGAGCAGAAATACACACACCTCTTCATGCACACATACATACACAGAGCCCCTTTTCACACACACACACACACACACTTACCGTGAGGTGTAGGAAGAAAACACACAAACCATCCTTCTTCTCCACAAATGCCTTAACATTGTTTTCTGGTCTTTTGTAAAAGTTAGTGCTGTCAATAACTCCTACAACACTCATTAGCGAAATCTAAGAGATGCAAAGTAAGGTAGGCTATTAGGAAAAAACTGATAGCCTATATCCCCTCCATTTTTAAAAATAATTCTATTGAACACTGATATGCATCATGTTAAACAGCTGGGAAAGGCTGTCACAAATCCCTCGAACAGGGGGTCACTCAGAGATTTCAAACGAATGATGGAACAACATGTCACAATGCAACAGCGCTGTTTTCCCTTGATGAAAGTGAAACCATGAGTTTTCCCACATCAACATCAACTTTGGCCAAATTTTTCAGAAATAATCGTTTTGAGTGATAAAACCTTATTAAATAATATGCATTTTCCATATGGGGTCTTAAAAGCCATGTCTCCTTCTAGCCACAGCGTTTTTGTTACAAACATAGGCCTAATCTAAGCGTGCTCAGATGACGTGATAGACCAGGCGCTGTTGCTCACCTGTCCATTATCGTAAAGCCTGATTTGATTGGTCCGCCCGATCTAGGGCGAGCATAGTTGGTCCACAATGGAGCAATGCCAGACCGAACTTCCCAACCTCAAATGTTGTGGGCGGGACTAAGTTCGGACTGGCACCCAGGCTAGGGGGACACAATCATAGATATAATAAAGCCTGGATGTCTTGTCCGCGCTGCTGGCCAATGGAGGTCGACGTCCGCACCTCACGGCCATCTTGCGGTCAGCTCGCTAACTCTCGCTAACATTGTGGTTCAATGGTGCACTGTAATGACAGGTAGTGACCTGAAGGTGTCATTGTTATAGCCTGGGGGCATTGTTCTGCCTTTAGTAGAAGAAGAGATATACCTTACATCAGGTACCACAGAGCCCACCAGATAGCTTGCCTGTGACAAGATGGCAGCCGGTGATGCCATTAGAGACTCCGCCATAAGACATCTAGCCTTTATTATGTATATCTATGGACACAATTATTATGACCGCCGCTAGCGAAGCTAGCGAAGCGGTCATATAGGGATTGTCAAAGTTTTTTTTTTTTTTTTTTTTTTTTTTTTCCCGTCATCTACTTCCTGAAATTTTGGTCAACGATACCCGGGGCACCGAAACACCAGGGCACATGAAATTTGGTGGGTATGTAGCCCCACTAGACTTTTACGGAAAAATTTCGTTTGGTCCCCGGGGGCCACTCCCCCTCCGCGCTGGGCCCCCCGAAACCCAAAAAATGCAGTTTTTCCTCAATAACTACCTGAACCGTGGCACCGAGGATGAAGAAATTTTTATGGTATGTTGGTCTCAAGGGCCCACATCAACTTAGCCCATAATCACTCATTTGTGATTTGCACCCCCCCGGTAAAAAATGAAAATGCAATATCATTCTGCTTTAATCGCCCCTCTCTTCAGTAAAGACGTTCAGAACTGCACCAAATTTTATGTGTATGATTAACCTGACATTCTCTGGGGGTATGCCAAGTTTCGTAGAATTTCATCCATGGGGGGGTCTAAAAAATTAAGTTATGTGTACATTTAGTGACTCTACACTCATTGGCCTGTAGATGGTGGTGCACACATATACACATGCACACACACACACAGGCACCCACATACTATCGGTATTAGAACGGCCGATACATAATTACAAATTCAGTAGGATTAAAAGAAAGCCAAAATAAATATTCATCATCATCATCATGGCTGCATTTCCAGTATTGGCGATAAGTAGTCGTTTGTCCACTAGATGGCGCATCGTTGCAGTGAGACGTAATTTTGTTGGAAGTTAATCTTAAATGGGTTGGAAAGACACTATGCTTCCTACAAGGACAAGACTGTAGGCTACAGTAGTTTACCGCAGAGAACGTCTAAGGGTAGGATGATTTCTGCATGACATGTAATTCCCATTTCCTCTTGAAGCCGAAATAAATCTGAGAATGTTTATCGGACATGCTTGTTTTTTACTGCAGGTAGGCTACGTTAATCCTATCAATAGCAGAACGTAGGTAAAATAATGTTACCGTTAGCATGGTTGAGTGATGGAGGCCAATTTGATTATTGATGTATTTGTAGAAAACCATAAATGCGTTTTTAAGCTACCAAGCAAATCGATAACAGCACTAATTGTATCTTTCGACTGTCATCTCATTTGCTTATGACCATAACCTAGGCTACTAACAGGAGCTAAGTGAGTTAGCCACAACACGTTCGCTACGTGATGGTTTTTTAATGGAAAATATATAGGCTACCTGAAAGATAACCTGTCTATGATCCCGTGATGATCTACAATCTCCATTTAAACCAGATGTTTTAGAGCGCACGTTGAGATGTATTCAGGGCAGGGCTGTACCTACACATATTTGTTGCACGTGCTACAAAAATCATTCTTTGCGATGAATGATTTAGTACCAACGTTACAAGGGTCAGATACAGTTTTGCCTATGGCTATTCCGTGAGACTGAGGCGCTTTTTGCTTGTTCGAAGTGCGTGTTTAGGGTGTGAGAGGGGAGTCGATGTGCTTTGATTCCAGCTTGGTAGTTGTAGTCTATGCGATTAAAAAACACGTGTGTGTGAAGTATCCAAACAATGATAACGCTTTCATTATGGCTGCTTTAGCCACAGACCTTGAGCTACTGTACAGTGTGATGGGTTCCATTTAGAAGTGTCCACTTCATTCGCCCTTTCCGTGATTCACAGCTACGTGAAATGTATTACTACTGATATGCAAAACTATTAACTTTTTCGCCAAGAGGTGGCAGCTTGATACTGTAAGGTGTAAGCCATTGGTTCCAACGGAGATTTTATTTGGGTCGCCAGCATAGCCTAGCGACAATTTGTGTTGTGTAATAGGCCTAGCATAGGGCCTACCTTATATAGCTTATAGTTTGTTAACAGTCACGGTTTTGTCATAACTCCCTCTATGCATTTTTGCATTTAGAATAGCTCTAAACCCGGGGGGCGAACACGTCGCAGGGGGGGCGCCAGTGCGTGGATATCTCAATCGCAAAATTAAACAATATTTCTATCGGGCGCCTACCATGGACTAGGCTGGGTGAAAATCAAAAGATTGCGTCAAAAGATTGAGCTTAACCATTGACCTCATGGTTGCAAAATGCAAGGGAACATGAATCAGCATATTATTTGCACAAACAATAACGGAGAGTAGCTCTTCAACTTTGCCCGTTAAAATGTGTATGAACAGTCTCGCAACGCATTTCATGAAGGTCCTTTGGACATGTCAGTTATTTGCACCACTGGGAAAAACGGCATTTTGTTTTAGACTACTGGTATTTCATTTGTGCATTGACAATAAAGCTGAATATCATTTGAACTAGATGACTAAACTTATGCATATGTAGAAGAAGAAACATTCACAAAAATCCATGACATGACCTCTCTTCTTGATAGCTGTTGAAAACTGCATGGAACTGACAGGGATTGTTTTGTTTAATAATAAATAAATAAATACATTATGCTGCTACCTTCTGCTTTTCCCAAATACAATGTAGCCTACAGGTGTACCTTTCATCAGTCCAGTTGCAATGGATGGACTGTGATGAACTGCCCTACTTGTGATTGTTTAGAGATTTTAAAGGTTTTATAACAATGTTACAGATTTTTTGGCCCAGAAACAAATCTATTCACCTTTGCAGCGCCAGTAGGCTACTTTGTGTGCGGAATGTGTGCAAACACACATTTCAAACAAGCATACACAAAAGTTTCAAGAGTGGGGAATGGAGTAGAAGATGGAGACAAATTCATTAATATGATTTATTTTCGCGGAATGGATGTGCAGGACTGAGCGGCGGTCATATTTTGTACCGCTACGCGGTACATCTAGTTTGTTTTGTTTTGTTTGTCATTTATGTATGGTTATGTGCATTTCATTTTCTATTTGCATGCAAGTATGTCTTTTTTTCCAAACCAAAAGCTTGTATTTATTCTGAATGTTTGTGTGAGAATGCATTTATACCAATAAACCAAAACCTGAAAAAAAAGATGAGTTATTATGACCGCCGCTAGCGAAGCGGTCATATAGGGATTGTCAAAGTTTTTTTTTTTTTTTTTTTTTTCCCGTCATCTACTTCCTGAAATTTTGGTCAACGATACCCGGGGCACCGAAACACCGGGGCACATGAAATTTGGTGGGTATGTAGCCCCACTAGACTTTTACGGAAAAATTTCGTTTGGTCCCCGGGGGCCACTCCCCCTCCGCGCTGGGCCCCCCGAAACCCAAAAAATGCAGTTTTTCCTAAATAACTACCTGAACCGTGGCACCGAGGATGAAGACATTTGTATGGTATGTTGGTCTCAAGGGCCCACATCAACTTAGCCCATAATCACTCATTTGTGATTTGCACCCCCCCGGTAAAAAATGAAAATGCAATATCATTCTGCTTTAATCGCCCCTCTCTTCAGTAAAGACGTTCAGAACTGCACCAAAGTTTATGTGTATGATTAACCTGACATTCTCTGGGGGTATGCCAAGTTTCGTAGAATTTCATCCATGGGGGGGTCTAAAAAATTAAGTTATGTGTACATTTAGTAACTCTACACTCATTGGCCTGTAGATGGTGGTGCACACATATACACATGCACACACACACACAGGCACCCACATACTATCGGTATTAGAACGGCTGATACATAATTACAAATTCAGTAGGATTAAAAGAAAGCCAAAATAAATATTCATCATCATCATCATGGCTGCATTTCCAGTATTGGCGATAAGTAGTCGTTTGTCCACTAGATGGCGCATCGTTGCAGTGAGACGTAATTTTGTTGGAAGTTAATCTAAAGTGGGTTAGAAAGACACTATGCTTCCTACAAGGACAAGACTGTAGGCTACAGTAGTTTACCGCAGAGAACGTCTAAGGGTAGGATGATTTCTGCATGAAATGTAATTCCCATTTCCTCTTGAAGCCGAAATAAATCTGAGAATGTTTATCGGACATGCTTGTTTTTTACTGCAGGTAGGCTACGTTAATCCTATCAATAGCAGAACGTAGGTAAAATAATTTTACCGTTAGCATGGTTGAGTGATGGAGGCCAATTTGATTATTGATGTATTTGTAGAAAACCATAAATGCGTTTATAGGCTACCAAGCAAATTGATAACAGCACTAATTGTATCTTTCGACTGTCATCTCATTTGCTTATGACCATAACCTAGGCTACTAACAGGAGCTAAGTGAGTTAGCCACAACACGTTCGCTACGTGATGGTTTTTTAATGGAAAATATATAGGCCTAGGCTACCTGAAAGATAACCTGTCTATGATCCCGTGATGATCTACATCTCCATTTAAACCAGATGTTTTAGAGCGCACGTTGAGATGTATTCAGGGCAGGGCTGTACCTACACATATTTGTTGCACGTGCTACAAAAATCATTCTTTGCGATGGATGATTTAATACCAACGTTACACCGGTCAGATACAGTTTTGCCTATGGCTATTCCGTGAGACTGAGGCGCTTTTTGTTTGTTCGAAGTGCGTGTTTAGGGTGTGAGAGGGGAGTCGATGTGCTTTGATTCCAGCTTGGTAGTTGTAGTCTATGCGATTAAAAAACACGTGTGTGTGAAGTATCCAAACAATGATAACGCTTTCATTATGGCTGCTTTAGCCACAGACCTTGAGTTACTGTACAGTGGGTTGGGTTCCATTTAGAAGTGTCCACTTCATTCGCCCTTTCCGTGATTCACAGCTACGTGAAATGTATTACTACTGATATGCAAAACTATTAACTTTTCGCCAAGAGGTGGCAGCTTGATACTGTAAGGTGTAAGCCATTGGTTCCAACGGAGATTTTATTTGGGTCGCCAGCATAGCCTGGTGACAATTTGTGTTGTGTAATAGGCCTAGCATAGGGCCTACCTTATATAGCTTATAGTTTGTTAACAGTCACGGTTTTGTCATGCAATGTCTATGCATTTTTGCATTTAGAATAGCTCTAAAACCGGGGGGCGAACACGTCGCAGGGGGGGCGCCAGTGCGTGGATATCTCAATCGCAAAATTAAACAATATTTCTATCGGGCGCCTACCATGGACTAGGCTGGGTGAAAATCAAAAGATTGCGTCAAAAGATTGAGCTTAACCATGGACCTCATGGTTGCAAAATGCAAGGGAACATGAATCAGCATATTATTTGCACAAACAATAACGGAGAGTAGCTCTTCAACTTTGCCCGTTAAAATGTGTATTAACCGCAACGCATTTCATGAAGGCCCTTTTGGACATGTCAGTTATTTGCACCACTGGGTAAAACGGCATTTTGTTTTAGACTACTGGTATTTAATTTGTGCATTGACAATAAAGCTGAATATAATTTGAACTAGATGACTAAACCTATGCATATGTAGAAGAAGAAACATTCACAAAAATCCATGACATGACCTCTCTTCTTGATAGCTGTTGAAAACTGCATGGAACTGACAGGGATTGTTTTGTTTAATAATAAATAAATAAATACATTATGCTGCTACCTTCTGCTTTTCCCAAATACAATGTAGCCTACAGGTGTACCTTTCATCAGTCCAGTTGCAATGGATGGACTGTGATGAACTGCCCTACTTGTGATTGTTTAGAGATTTTAAAGGTTTTATAACAATGTTACAGATTTTTTGGCCCAGAAACAAATCTATTCACCTTTGCAGCGCCAGTAGGCTACTTTGTGTGCGGAATGTGTGCAAACACACATTTCAAACAAGCATACACAAAAGTTTCAAGAGTGGGGAATGGAGTAGAAGATGGAGACAAATTCATTAATATGATTTATTTTCGCGGAATGGATGTGCAGGACTGAGCGGCGGTCATATTTTGTACCGCTACGCGGTACATCTAGTTTGTTTTGTTTTGTTTGTCATTTATGTATGGTTATGTGCATTTCATTTTCTATTTGCATGCAAGTATGTCTTTTTTTCCAAACCAAAAGCTTGTATTTATTCTGAATGTTTGTGTGAGAATGCATTTATACCAATAAACCAAAACCTGAAAAAAAAGATGAGTTATTATGACCGCCGCTAGCGAAGCGGTCATATAGGGATTGTCAAAGTTTTTTTTTTTTTTTTTTTTTTCCCGTCATCTACTTCCTGAAATTTTGGTCAACGATACCCGGGGCACCGAAACACCGGGGCACATGAAATTTGGTGGGTATGTAGCCCCACTAGACTTTTACGGAAAAATTTCGTTTGGTCCCCGGGGGCCACTCCCCCTCCGCGCTGGGCCCCCCGAAACCCAAAAAATGCAGTTTTTCCTAAATAACTACCTGAACCGTGGCACCGAGGATGAAGACATTTGTATGGTATGTTGGTCTCAAGGGCCCACATCAACTTAGCCCATAATCACTCATTTGTGATTTGCACCCCCCCGGTAAAAAATGAAAATGCAATATCATTCTGCTTTAATCGCCCCTCTCTTCAGTAAAGACGTTCAGAACTGCACCAAAGTTTATGTGTATGATTAACCTGACATTCTCTGGGGGTATGCCAAGTTTCGTAGAATTTCATCCATGGGGGGGTCTAAAAAATTAAGTTATGTGTACATTTAGTAACTCTACACTCATTGGCCTGTAGATGGTGGTGCACACATATACACATGCACACACACACACAGGCACCCACATACTATCGGTATTAGAACGGCTGATACATAATTACAAATTCAGTAGGATTAAAAGAAAGCCAAAATAAATATTCATCATCATCATCATGGCTGCATTTCCAGTATTGGCGATAAGTAGTCGTTTGTCCACTAGATGGCGCATCGTTGCAGTGAGACGTAATTTTGTTGGAAGTTAATCTAAAGTGGGTTAGAAAGACACTATGCTTCCTACAAGGACAAGACTGTAGGCTACAGTAGTTTACCGCAGAGAACGTCTAAGGGTAGGATGATTTCTGCATGAAATGTAATTCCCATTTCCTCTTGAAGCCGAAATAAATCTGAGAATGTTTATCGGACATGCTTGTTTTTTACTGCAGGTAGGCTACGTTAATCCTATCAATAGCAGAACGTAGGTAAAATAATTTTACCGTTAGCATGGTTGAGTGATGGAGGCCAATTTGATTATTGATGTATTTGTAGAAAACCATAAATGCGTTTATAGGCTACCAAGCAAATCGATAACAGCACTAATTGTATCTTTCGACTGTCATCTCATTTGCTTATGACCATAACCTAGGCTACTAACAGGAGCTAAGTGAGTTAGCCACAACACGTTCGCTACGTGATGGTTTTTTAATGGAAAATATATAGGCCTAGGCTACCTGAAAGATAACCTGTCTATGATCCCGTGATGATCTACATCTCCATTTAAACCAGATGTTTTAGAGCGCACGTTGAGATGTATTCAGGGCAGGGCTGTACCTACACATATTTGTTGCACGTGCTACAAAAATCATTCTTTGCGATGGATGATTTAATACCAACGTTACACCGGTCAGATACAGTTTTGCCTATGGCTATTCCGTGAGACTGAGGCGCTTTTTGTTTGTTCGAAGTGCGTGTTTAGGGTGTGAGAGGGGAGTCGATGTGCTTTGATTCCAGCTTGGTAGTTGTAGTCTATGCGATTAAAAAACACGTGTGTGTGAAGTATCCAAACAATGATAACGCTTTCATTATGGCTGCTTTAGCCACAGACCTTGAGTTACTGTACAGTGGGTTGGGTTCCATTTAGAAGTGTCCACTTCATTCGCCCTTTCCGTGATTCACAGCTACGTGAAATGTATTACTACTGATATGCAAAACTATTAACTTTTCGCCAAGAGGTGGCAGCTTGATACTGTAAGGTGTAAGCCATTGGTTCCAACGGAGATTTTATTTGGGTCGCCAGCATAGCCTGGTGACAATTTGTGTTGTGTAATAGGCCTAGCATAGGGCCTACCTTATATAGCTTATAGTTTGTTAACAGTCACGGTTTTGTCATGCAATGTCTATGCATTTTTGCATTTAGAATAGCTCTAAAACCGGGGGGCGAACACGTCGCAGGGGGGGCGCCAGTGCGTGGATATCTCAATCGCAAAATTAAACAATATTTCTATCGGGCGCCTACCATGGACTAGGCTGGGTGAAAATCAAAAGATTGCGTCAAAAGATTGAGCTTAACCATGGACCTCATGGTTGCAAAATGCAAGGGAACATGAATCAGCATATTATTTGCACAAACAATAACGGAGAGTAGCTCTTCAACTTTGCCCGTTAAAATGTGTATTAACCGCAACGCATTTCATGAAGGCCCTTTTGGACATGTCAGTTATTTGCACCACTGGGTAAAACGGCATTTTGTTTTAGACTACTGGTATTTAATTTGTGCATTGACAATAAAGCTGAATATAATTTGAACTAGATGACTAAACCTATGCATATGTAGAAGAAGAAACATTCACAAAAATCCATGACATGACCTCTCTTCTTGATAGCTGTTGAAAACTGCATGGAACTGACAGGGATTGTTTTAGTTTAATAATAAATAAATAAATACATTATGCTGCTACCTTCTGCTTTTCCCAAATACAATGTAGCCTACAGGTGTACCTTTCATCAGTCCAGTTGCAATGGATGGACTATGATGAACTGCCCTACTTGTGATTGTTTAGAGATTTTAAAGGTTTTATAACAATGTTACAGATTTTTTGGCCCAGAAACAAATCTATTCACCTTTGCAGCGCCAGTAGGCTACTTTGTGTGCGGAATGTGTGCAAACACACATTCCAAACAAGCATACACAAAAGTTTCAAGAGTGGGGGATGGAGTAGAAGATGGAGACAAATTCATTAATATGATTTATTTTCGCGGAATGGATGTGCAGGACTGAGCGGCGGTCATATTTTGTACCGCTACGCGGTACATCTAGTTTTGTCTATTCCAAGCTTGGAGGGTCAGCCAATCCACATGTACAAAAAAAATGTGTGGTCCTCTGTAAGGTGGCACCTAATTGGCTTGTTTGTGAAAATGTGGCTGGAAGTGAGCATGCCAGACGCCATTTTTAAAGATTTTTAAAGATATTTTTGATTGAAGTAGCTAGCCTAGCATCGGCCATTGAATGCTGAGGCGGCACTTCCTCACTCTCTCCTTGGTGTGTCCACTTATTTCTACAGCCAACCTGTTCATCTGTGGAATGCTGTGATGCATTATCCTACTCTGATGTGTTAAGATGTCCTGATGTGTTGAAATCGGTTGACTGTTTGATGCTGTACCCTGGTTGGTATGTCATATTGGTGGAATGTTTGCTGCTGTATCCTGGTTGGTATGTGATATTGGTGGAGTGTTTGATGCTGTATCCTGGTTGGTATGTGATATTGTTTGACTCTTTGTGCTGTAACTGGTTGGTAATAATAATAATAATAATAATAATAAGATTTATTTGTATATCACCTTTCATACACAGAATGCAGCTCAAAGTGCTTTACATTTGGAGCATGTAACACAATAATAGAGTCAGTCAGTCATTATCAATCACTTTCGTTTTCCTTCATTGCTGTGGCAGTTTATGATCCAATCAGCAACATATCAGAAATATAGAAAATAACATGTAACACAATTATAGAGAAGAGTCAGTCATTCCCCTTTGTTGCTGTGGTCGTTTATGATCCAATCAGGCTTTGCTAACAAATGCTTAGGCTAACAAATGCTTAGGCCCCGTTGATGCGGACTCCAAGCAGCCAGCCTTAGCATGTTCTTAGCATATGTTGTAATTATTTGACTTTATAGACAGATATTTAAGACTGGCAGCCTTAACCCTTTACCCCCCACAAGCACGCCATATGGCAACTGTGGCAAGGGAAAACTCCCATATTCCAGGAAGAAACCTTGAGCAGAATCTGGCTTAATAGGGAGAGCCCATCTGCTTCTGGCTGGCTGCGCCCTCCAATGGCAGCAGAGGTAGAATAGTCTGAAAAAGTAGTATACAAGATAAGATGAGTTAACTAAAGGCTTTCTTATACAGGTATGTTTTCAGATCTTTTTTTAAAATATTTACTGAACTCACCTGCTTGATGTACAGAGGCAGGGTGTTCCATAGTTTTGGGGCATGATGGATAAAAACAGCTTCTCCACTTTGCTTGTGGAGCACTTTGGGCACAATTAAAAGATTAGAATTGGATGATAAAGTTACCTTTGTGGTTGATAAGATATTAAAAGCTCAGAGATATATGAAGGTGCTATGCCATTCAGAGCTTTGTAAGTAATTAACCTTAAAATCAATTCTATAGGAAACAGGGAGCCAGTGCAGTTCAGCCAACACAGGGGTGATGTGTTCTCTCTTCTTGGTCTTAGTTAAAAGCAAAGATTCTAGAGCGGTTAAAAGTCTAGCCGCAGAGTTCTGTATGAGTGCCAATTTCTTTATATGTTTTTTGGGAAGACCAGTGGAAAGTGCATTGCAGTAGTCTAACCTGCTAGTGATAAAGGCATGAATTAGTTTTTCTGCATCTTGTTGAGTTAAAAAGGGCCGCACTTGGCAATGTTTCTCAGGTGGAAATAGGCTGTCTGAGTAACTTTACTGATATGGGGCTTAAAACGTCATCTAAGATGACACCGAGGCTTGTTACTTTTAGTTTGACCTGGTGTGCCAAGTTCCCCAGATTACTAAGAACAATTTCTCGCTTTGGTTTTGGTCCAAACAAAAGTACCTCTTATTTGTGTGATATTGGTGGAGTGTTTGATGCTATAGCCTGGTTGGTGTGTGTGGCATTGGTGGAGTGTTTGATGCTGTAACCTGGTTGGTGTGTGTGGCATTGGTGGAGTGTTTGATGCTGTAACCTGGTTGGTGTGTGTGGCATTGGTGGAGTGTTTGATGCTGTAACCTGGTTGGTGTGTGTGGCATTGGTGGAGTGTTTGATGCTGTAACTTGGTTGGTGTGTGTGGCATTGGTGGAGTGTTTGATGCTGGTGGGTATATCAGAGAGGTCTGCTTGTCTCTCCTGGCAGCAGGTCTAGTGTCTGCAGCCCTCAGCTGATAGAAAAACAGTAGTGTGTGTGTGTGTGTGTGTGTGTGTGTGTGTTGAGGGAGGCGGGGGGTCGATGAAGCTGTGACACAACCACGATAAGGTAGAGCTGAGGGTTTAGTGCTGCTCTGGAAGGCAGCAGCAGAACTAAAGAAACCTCCCATTGACCCCCACTACACACACACACACACACACACACACACACACACAACCACACACACATGCCTACTGTGATTCATTTCGTTGTGATCAATATGTATCTGGTGCAAATCTGGGGTGTTATCTTGTTATTGACTAGGCTGCAAAATTACTGACATGCCCTGAGCTAGCAAACCAAAGCTTCTCTTTGATTTTTCCTCTGAGCCAAACTGGAAGATAACCCCACTCATAGCTCTCTCTCTCACACACGCACACACACACACACACACACACACACACACACACACACACACACACACACACACACACACACACACACACAGACACACACACAGACACACACACACACACAAAGTGGGCTAAGGCGAGGAGAAACAAGAGGTGAGCTGAGACTGAGAAGGGCAGAAGCCTCAATGCCCTCTGTCTGGCTCTATCTCATTCGATCCCTGTGTGTGCGTGTGCGTGTGTGTGCGTGTGTGTGCGTGTGTGTGTGTATGTATGTGTGAATGAATGCTGTCTTCCCATCTTCAGCCATTATATTTTCCTATGTGTGATACCCTGAGCACATACTGTACTCTTGAGTTTTGTGTCGGTGTTAGCATGTGTATGTGAGTGTATGTGTATGTGTGTGTGTGTGTGTGCGTGTGTGAGAGAGAGAGAGAGAGAGAGAGAGAGAGAAAGAGAAAGAGAGTGTGTGTTCCCGTGTGTATGTGTTGGTGTGTGTGTGTGTGTGTGTGCGTGTGTGTGTGTGTACATGTGTGTGCGTGTGAGGGCTGTTTTATCCCACCCTATGGGTGAAGCAGATTGAATCCTCATCTCATCGACCCTCTAAAAACACTCAGGCTTTGTTTGTGTGTGTGTGTGTGTGTGTGTGTGTGTGTGTGTGTGTGTGTGTGTGTGTGTGCGCACTCTTTCCCTCCTCATCTCCCTCTCCTCTATCAGTTTGCCTGCCATAACTCTCCATTTCTCATCTCTCTTCTCTATCAGTGCACTCTCTGTGTCTCTCCATCAGTTTTTTTTCTTTCTCTCTCTCCATCTCTGAGCCCCTGTCTCATTGCCTTTCATTCTCTCTATTGATCTCCCTTTCTCATCTGTTTATCTATCTTCCTCTTTCTCTCTATCCTCTTTCTCTCAATCTGTTTATCCGTCTGCCCATCTCTCTCTATATTCCCTCTATCTCTCCATCTATTGTTTATCCGTCTGCCACCTTGTCTTAGAAGAGGTTTGGAGTATGATGTTGTTATGAATATGTGTACTGTAAATGTAGTGAATCTGGAGGGTTAAGTTGTATTGAGTATGATATGGTAATGAGATAAATGTAGGCCTATGGTGAATCTGGAGGATGAAGTCAGTTTGAAGAATGTGGAGGTGAAATGCAAAGCAGGCAGAATTGACAAAATTATCTAGCGTCACTGTATGAAATGAAATGAAGCTCTTTTTATGTTAAACTCAAACCAGTCAAAGAAAGGCCTGAGAGAAGGAGAACAAGTCAAGGAAAAAACACTCTCTGTCGTCATCTGGACGTTTGAGTTAGCTGCTCTCTGTGGAATTCAACGGACATTTGCTGACATGGCAAATGCTCTTCAAAAAAGGTTTATTTTCAACTATTTACAAAAAAGAAAAAAACAACAAAAAGGCTAAGTAGATGTCATGGTAAAGTCCCATTTGAAACTGGTGCTGCTGTCGTGTGACGTGCCTGTGCTTCACTGTGCAGCCTCTCACACTGGCAAGCATTTCAGCATAGCGCATCCAACAGACAAACGCGCAGGTTCAGGTCACTTTTATGCGCTGGTTGAAAGCTCAGACTTGAACACCTGTGTGATGTCTTTATTGCCAATTATCAGGACCTGCTTTGACACAAAGAGAACTGGAAAAAGACACAACACCCTCTAGCTGTTAGCCGCTCTCAGTCACCCTCTGACTGTCTGAGTTAGCCGCAGAAGCCCTCTGACTTGTTAGCCGTTATGTAGCCCTCTGACTAGCTTAGCCAATCTCTGTAGCTCTCTGACTAGCTGTTAGCTGCTCTCTGTAGCCCTCTGACTAACTGTTAGCCAAGTACCCCTGGCTGCAGCTTGCAGTTGGGGCTGGGCTCAATGTGGGGCAAAGCGTAACGTTGAGCTCAGCCCAAAATCAGCTTGTCATTCCCCGTTGACCTCTCTGTGTCTCTCTGTGTAAGGATGCAAATAAAAAGCTTTAATGATATTCCGACACATATATTTTGTGCAGAAGATCAAGGAACACCATCAACTAATTTAGTGTGTTCATTCAAAAAAGAAAACTACAGAATTGAATGGATTTCAAACTAGGCTCAATATATACTATTTGAAAATATCTCAAATGGGTTCAATATGGGGATACGGGCAATATCTGTTGTAAAGCAATGTGAGCAAAGTTTTATATGGGCCTCACAGTGAAGTGCAATATCTGCTGTAGCCTGCAATATTTAGAACTTTCATGAAGATTAGGATGGAGAAGGGGTGGGGTCGAGATTAAATAATTGTTTAATTGGGCTTGTATACATGTGTAAGTGTGACTGTCACTCAGTTGTCCCTAACAGTATGTGTACATGTAACTTTTCATTCAATTTTGTCTGCTGCCTGTATGCATCCACTTTATTCTGTGTCTCCAGATTGCACAAAATAATTTATTTTAGGAGGCAATAAAAGCTAATCATCATCATTATCAGAAAAATACAGCTAACAGATGGATACATTATTGCATACATTATTAAGGTGATTCAGGGTTCATTGATACTGGTGAAAACCTGCAAACATGACAGCTATTTCCACTTTCCAACCAACACATCTACTCTCTGTATCAGACATAATATGATAATTTGTTCTTTTAAAACATACAGTATGTGTGACGGAGTACCATCACTACAGTTAAGTATGCGCTTTGACTGCCATACCAACAGGCCTGGCTCTTTGGCGTTGCGGTCAAGCTGCAGGTTTAGTGCCCCGGAGACCCGGGTTCAAGACCGCGTGGGGTCACTGCTCTCTCCCTTCGCTACCGTATGTCACAATTCATTAACATAATGTTTACAAAATTCCATCTCTATAACTTTGAGACAGCTGTTCAGGATCAGGCAGACAAATAGCCTGATATTTATGTGAATTTAGATTGCCAACATAGCATGTTCCCTACTCTTAGCATGATTCTTGGTGAGTTTGTTGACAATGGGTTATATTATGCAGCTATATGTTCAACAACAGACACAGGGTACATTTTCCAACTTTGGGACTCACGCAGTAACACAGCCTGTTTTTTTTCACTAAGAGCCCTTCACATCAGAGAAAATGGACTATAGGCCTAGACATGAAATGCATTAGACAGATAATATTGCTATTCTTTATGCTATATGACTGCTTATTTCATGCACACAGCCATTCAAAGAGGACAAGACATAGCAACAGAAAGGTCAAAAAGTCCAAATAAATAGAATACAACTCGCACATTGTAGCCTAAGCAATTTCCTAACTCAGCCAGCTCACATAGGCTACAAAAGGCCTACTATTGCAAAATTTGTGCTAAGAAAATCAATATTTGTTATTAAAGTTTGGAGACACAACGTCAAACCACTTCCAAACAACAAGAGTCAGATGACAACATCAATTAATCAGACATTAACATTACAGTCGGCCTTTAAAGTTTACAGTAGCCTAAGTTTAAAATAAAATATTACCGATTTGGCATATTAAGGTAGGCTATAGGCTACGCATTATAGGCTACCCTACCCAATACTGTAGGCCTAACAGCGAGAGCCTTGTCTTATTTTCTCTTGAAGTTGAGGAAATGCTTTTCTAGATTTAAGCATTCTTCCTAGAGATTATGTTGAGAAATATGTAACTTGGACAGTAGGAAACCAGGTAAGCCCTATGGACATGGTCAGCATGAGAAGACGTGCTGAAGGTGGGCTGAGCTCAAAGTTGCGCTCCGCCCCACATTGAGCCCAGCCCCGATCTGCAAGCTGCAGCCAGGGGCTTCTCGCTCTCTGTAGCCCTGTGACCGGCTGTTAGCTGCTCTATAGCCCTCTGACCGGCTGTTAGCCACTCTGTAGCCCTCTGACTGTCTGAGTTAACTGCTCTCTGTAGCCCTCTGACTAGCTGTTAGCCGCTTTCTGTTGTTGGGATGGCTGTTCTCTAAATTGCATTGTAGTTGCATTGGTTGTTGTTGCGTTGGCTGTTCTCTGGGTGGCTGCTCTCTGAGTTAGCTGTTCTCTGTTGTTGGTTTGGCTATTCACTGACTTTTCTCAGTTATTAGGCCATCTGTTCTCTGAGTTAGCTGTTCTCTGTTGTTGGGTTGGCTGTTCTCTGAGTTGCATTGTTATTGCGTTGGCTGTTGTTGCGTTGGCTCTCTTGGTTTCTGTTCTCTGAGTTAGCTGTTCTCTGTTGTTGGGTTGGCATTTCTCTGAGTTAGCTGTTCTCAGATTAAGTTGTCTGGTCTCTGAATTAGCCATTCTCTGTTGTTGGGTTGGCTGTTGACTGGGGTTCAGGTGGTGGTGGGCAGGCCTCTGGGTGGGTGGGCCTTTTATGAGTCTCAAATGAACCATTGGCTTAAGGGGCCACTGCTTGGCGGTGGTGAAATTCATGATCTATGTCATGGTTTGAGTGCGTGTATGTGTGTGTGTGTGTGTGTGATTGTGGCAATGCTTGTGCAGCTTTAACGACCCATGTGGACTGTCCTGCAATGCAACGATCTCAGGTGTGTCAGAGATATTTCTCTCCTACAGTGTGTTTCTCTCTCTCTCTCTCTCTCTCTCTCTCTCTCTCTCTCTCTCTCTCTCTCTCTCTCTCTCTCTCTCTGTGTGTGTGTGTGTGTGTTTGTGTCTTGTGTGTGTGTGTGTGTGTGTGTGTGTCTTCACTAGGTCATTAATATGTATCCCTGCCCTGTGCCATGTGGTTTGGATGCTGATTGTAAAGGCCAGATCAATGAGACGCACTGTGGGGACCTACGTTTGTGGTGGTGAGACTCATGATCTACTGCAAGGTGTGTGGGGGCCTGTGTGTGTATGTGTCCATTCCTGTTGTTATGAACTGCTTTTAAGTGTGTGTGTGTGTGTGTGTGTGTGTGTGTGTGTGTGTGTGTGCGCGCGTGCGTATTTGTTTGTATAACTGAGAGAGTATCTACTGACGTCAACATTTAAATTGCAAAGAAAGATGTGCATGGATGAATGTCACCAAAGAAGTTTGATGCTCATGAAGCTTGTGTGCATGTGTGTGTGTGTGTGTGTGGCCATTTGACTGGAAAAAATAAGATTGTTTGTTTGGGGTGGGGTGGGTTGTTTTTTTGAAGATACTTTTTAAAGCAATGACAGCAATTATGCCCATGTGATAGAATCATATACCAATTATTTAGCATACAAGGAAAATAATGTATAGAAAAAGAGAGAAGAATGAAGAAAAAGAAGTGGAGATATAGAGAGAGGGATGAGGGAAGAGAAGGGAAGAGAGGGGAGGGGTACAGGAAAGAGAAGTGGAGAAAGTGAGGGGCATGAGGGAAGATAAGTGGAGAAAGAGAGGGGGATGAGGGGCATGAGGGAAGATAAGTGGAGAAAGAGAGGGGGATGAGCGGCATGAGGGAAGAGAAGTGGAGAAAGAGAGGGGGATGAGGGAAGATAAGTGGAGAGAGAGAGGGGGATGAGGGAAGAGAAGTGGAGAAAGAGAGGGGCATGAGGGGCATGAGGGAAGAGAAGTGGAGAGAGAGAGGGGGATGAGGAAAGAGAAGTGGAGAGAGAGAGGGGCATGAGGGAAGATAAGTGGAGAAAGAGGGGGGGCCAATGCAGAAAGAGTGCAGAGAGGCTGAGTAATGATAGGCGGTCAGAAATGATGATGTTAAGCTGAAAGAGTCAAAGTAGGACACACACACACATACACACACATATGCAGTATGCAGACAGAAAAGTCTGGTTATTGTGTGGTTATTTATTGTGGTTACTGTGTGTGTATACACATGTGAACTAAGATGTTGTGTAACTGGCATCTCAGACAGTCAAATCAGGACAGGAAACATGTCACACTGTCTGTGTGTGTGTGTGTGTGTGTGTGAAAAGGGAGTCTCTCCTTTTCCCCAAACTGCCTGACCCTTTCCAGAACATTTAGACTGACTATTTCTCCTACACCCACAAATACTGAAACACTCTCGCACGCACATTTTCACTCCCTGCAATTGGGTAACTTGTTCCCTGTTGGAAATGGGGATTGGGAAATGTGTTGATTGTGCGGGGTGGCTTTCATCCCCATTTTAAATAACTGTATGTATTGTAGTGTTATTATTTAATTATGAATATTTAGTAAGTAGTGATCTGTGTTAAGTTATGTTTCCAATGTATGTTTAGGTTAATCAATGTATGTATTGTACACGTCTGTTTGTATGGGAGCTGGGTAACCCCCACCCCTCAATCATAGTGGTATCAACCAATTGGCCCCTAATTGGTTGGCTTTATTTAAAGCAAGGCTTTTCTGCCTGAGGGAGAGTCTTGTGGGAGAGTCTGAGGAGTGAGGTTGTAGATGAAGTGCTGAATTCATTGCGCAATTGGAAGTAAGAAACTGGTTTGTTAATTTTGATTTGTTTTGTCGTCAAGTCTTTTTGTTTGCTATTTGTTTGCATGGTTTTCGCACTGTAAATAAATACGCACTCTCCACCAAAATCCACGTTTGCTTGCTGTCCTCCTGCGTGTGGGTACGGACTGCAAGGACCGTATTATTCACTGTGTGTGTGTGTGTGTGTGTGTGTGTGTGGTGGTTTGTCTGTACTCTTGTACTGTATGGTGGTGAGTGATATCAAAGTAGATCTAACATATACACACACACACACACACAGACACAAACTATCTCTGAGGGGCCTTTTGAGCTGATTGTGCTGTGAACGATCGCACAGCAGATCTGCATTGGAGTCTGATTAGCTGCGGTGATGAGTCAGTGGAGAAGATTCAGGCAGTCTCACAGGGTGACAGAAGAGTGAGGGATTAACTGCTGCCGTGGCGATGGGCATCTCCCACCTGCAGCCCTGTGATTGGCTATCAGATATGAGAGCCAGGCCCCAGATTACATCAGGAAGAGTTCTCCTGGAGGTTGAAGGCACAGGAATGTGTGTGTGTGTGTGTGTGTGTGTCATGGCTGATTGCCTCCATCAGCAGGCTGAAGGTTAACAGCTCTCAGCAGTAATCAGTGCTGTTGGGGCAGGGCTTGTGTGAGTGTGTAAGAGAGAGAGAGAGAGAGAGAGAGATAGAGAGGAAGTGTGCGTGTGTGCACGTGTGCATGTTTGCATGTGTGTGCGCATGCATTTGTGTTTGTGTGTGTGTACATGTGTGCATTTGTGCGTGCGTGCGTGTGTGTGTGTGTGTGTGTGCAGGGCGGGGTCTGGGGCTCTCTGGGGTCTGCAGGGTCGGTGGCATGTCAGATCACTTAATGATTCCCCATTAGAAGGCTAACAGGTCACACCAAAGGAGACACTCTCATCAGCGCAGTAACACCTCAACACTTCTCTGAGTCCCAGAGAGAGAGGGAGAAACTGAAAGGGCAGAAAGAGAGAGAGGGATAGGGGGGAAGGGAGGGAGAGCAAGGAAAGAGAGAGAGAGAGAGAGAGAGAGAGAGAGAGAGGGAGAAAGGGAGAGGGCAAAAAGAGAGAGAGGGGAAGGGAGGGAGAACAAGGAAAGAGAGAGAGACTAGAGAGGGAGGGGGCAGAAAGAGAGAGAGAGGGAGGGATAGAGAGGGGAAGGGAGGGAGGGAGGGAAAGCAAGGAAAGAGAGAGAACCTGGCTACCAAAAGAAGCACAGGCATGCTCCATCTGCACACAAGAACAAACTGAACATAAAAACTGAACATTTTCTTTTAAATTGTGGGGAATAGCCTGGGTTTCCCCATGCTGCCTTGCACGCAATTTTATTCATGCTGCTACGACGTCTATGCGACACACCAAAGCGGCTAGAGCTACGTACAGATGCATTTGATAGACATTCGTAGCGCCCAATAAATGACTCTGGGCATTCATAAACCACATTTCAAATACGAGAAAATGAATGTGTAATTCCCAGACCCCATCTCAATGAGATGAGGTCTGGCGTTAGCCAAGATAAGGAAATATAGGATGACACGATCCATATTTTCCAAAATTTTCTAAAATAATACAACATTTGGTAATTATACTAAGCCACATTCAAATTAAATATATATTACAGTTTTTCTTGATGGCTTTAATGCTTGTGTCAACTCTGACATCACGTTTCAAAACAAATAACACGCAGGTCTAAACAAAAGCACTCTGGTCAAAATTACACATCACAGAAAATGTTCAGAAAACTCTCTCAAAACATTTAACACATGCAGCAAAAGCAAAATTTGCCTTCAAAAAACACATCTTGTAGTCAAATCACTGTGTGATTTCAATCAATCATTACACACAACAAAATGCAAAACATAGTTCTCAAAATGAGGAGTTTCAGCCTTCATTTTTGCTAAGTCTGTGCCATTTCTTTCTATTTTTCCTGGCATTAGAAAAACTGTGAAAAGATCAAATGTATTGAATGCATTCATTCCTCCCAAGATGTAACTGTCATTGACATGTACGACCTACAGTAAGCACCTAGACAAGACAAATTTCATTGAACTACAACTACAAATTTTTCATTGAAATAGACAGTAAACACCTGGACAGCTTTTGTACTGTTTTCTTCATCAAATAGGCAATACAGTACTTTCTCTAAATGTACCTTAGATCCATACTTGCAAATAGCAACACAGAACATACATGGTATCTCTTATGGATAATGAATGATTGCTGAAGAGTTGTGCAAAGGAAATTCACTCAGGTGTGATATTCAGAATTATGCTCGGAATCCACCACCTGTGAATAGATGTTTTCCCTTTGTTTAGCACAGGGAAACCAATCGAGTTTGGGGTCTTTGAATGATATCGGTGTTCACCATTTGGCAAAAGGGTGTGAGAAATGTGTGAACCCAGTGAAAACATGCGAGCACATTTGCATCAGATGGCTTATGCTGTGCAAAGTAGGTTTTAATGAAGACCACGTGAATCTCAGTTTCTTGGAGGTCAAAGCAATCAAGAAAAACTGTTAGAGAACAGCCAAAGCTATTACCTAAGGGACTGTACGATATTTAGCGGGAGGGGAGGGCCGGTCGCCAGACGATCGGGTTAAAACTGTTCTGCCTGGCCCTCTCCCCTGGTCAATTTTTTTTTTCCAGGGGCCTCCCCCCGGCTCAAAAAAAATTCTCCTAGGCCCTCCCCCCTACGTGAATCAAATAAAACTGGTCGAAAAATGATGTTTACAAGGTTAAAACGGCCAGCAAATGTCATAAGCACACATACACACACACGCAGCGCTGATCTCTACAATACTACGCATCTCGTAGGCTATATAGATGCTTCGGAATCATACAGAACAACAAGGGGAAAACATGCCGTTTTATGTGTGGTTAAGAATAATATCAGAGTGGGCCTTTTTCTACCAGTTTTTGCTACATAAAAATAATAAAATAAATATTCCTTGAACTCACATACCGATATGCCTGGTGACTTGTGTGATCTTCATCTCGCAAAAGTTCTGCCTAGGCTAAGTACAAATGAGCATACCGTCTCATATTAAGATATAAATGCTAATTTTTCATCACCGAATATCCACAAAGATGCTGCCAATTTGTTTGCTACGTTCCCAAACTTTATTTATTGCAGCTTATGTGACTTCATCAAGGGCTACGATTCGCCAGTAAAGTGAAACGTAACCTCTGAGCTGAGCTTTTCCAGTGTATCTGCAGTGTATCTGCAGCATTAAGGGACTGTAATGATATTCGTAATCTCGGGTGAACCATACAAGCTGCCAGCATGGGCGGATTATGAACTTTCGGGCCCCTGGACCCAGATGTATTAATGGCCCACCACTTATTGTCGTACATGTAAGAGGGGAGGTTTGGGGGTCCTCCCCCAGAAATTTTTTTATTTGTTTGATGTGATTTCCTGTATTCTGGTGCATTTTGGGGATGGCCAATACTAAATTCAATCAGATTCATAGCCTACATCCTGATTTGTTGATATTGAGGCAATGATTCCATGCAAAGGCTTGGGCTTCAGGGCTCTCTGATCTCTTGGGCCCCTGGGCCTGGGCCCGGTAGGCCCATGCAGTAATCCATCCCTGGCTGCCCGGACATTGCTTCGTCTTTGCAGAAAGTCACCACGTTTGCGCCTCGTTGCTTCACTAGACGCCATGTTTAAAAACCTGCAAGCTTACGAGGGGGGTTGTGGGAGATTCAGGTAGGGTTGTGACTTTTTGGACTCGCCCACTCTGTCAAAGAGACGTGAATCATGTTTTGGCCTACAAACCTTTTAAAATATCGAAAACGGATCATTGATCAGGGAAAAAAATTATCACGGATCAGGAAAAAAATATTTTCCTCGGCCCTCCCCTCCTGGGCCTTCCCCTAAGGCTTAAAAAATTATCCCCCCCCGTTAATATCGTACAGTCCCTAAAGTAGCACAATATGTCCCAGCATGCCATATATTAAGGAACAGCCACTAGGCAAAGACAATTTTACTTATAGTAATATGTTTTGTTCTTAGTTCATGATTATTCATGTGTTTACTCTTTGTATTTTATTACTTTAATACCTATCCTATTCCTATGCCATGTCAAATACTTCTATTTTCTTGATAGTTTTCATTTTGTTGTGTTATTCACATAATATTGCTTGGCCAATATTGTGACTTTCACTGTCATGCCAATAAAGCTCATTAAATTTGAATTTGAGGAAGGCAGAGATGGGGGAGAGAGAGAGAGAGAGAGAGAGAGAGAGAGAGAGAGAGAGAAATGAAAGAAAAGGCAGAGATCTATATTGAGAGAGAGAGAGAGAGAGAAATGAAAGAAAGAGAGAAATGAGAGAAAGAGAGAGGGGGGCACGTTTGTAGGGTCAGTAGTGAGTCCCTGTCCATGGTGCTGGAATCGTATTGGCTGAAAAATACTACTGACACAACAGGCTGTGTGCAAACATCCTATGTGTTGTATTTAAGTGCTTAATATGGGCATGCATTTGCAGTTCAGTTCAGTAATATCAAGTGTCATAATCCAAATATGTGTGTGTGTGTGTGTGTGTGTGTGTGTGTGTACATAGCATGCCTGTGTGTCTTCCACTTATATTTTGCTGGACAGTGTATATAAATGCTGGTGTGTTGCATATGTGTGAGCTCTCCTTTGCAATATCACACGGCACAGATTCAAGTTCACACATCATTAGTCAAAGGGAGTGTGTGTGTGTGTGTGTAAGAGAGAGAGTGTGTGTGTGTGTTGCATGCGGTGTCCGGCACTCTGGAACCTGTGGTGTGTCAAGACAGCTTTGTCCCGCTGTGCCACCTGATCTCTCGCTCAAGTGAACAATTACTTTTTAACAATTTCACTCCGCTTCACTGTGCGGCCCGACGCCCGTCACCGTGGAGACACTTCTAAGAGGTCATTACTTTCAGACTTGTGCCCCTCATTTGTGCTCCAACCAGGACCTCTCAGAACACACTCCAGCACAGAGCTCACCTACACACACACACACACTCCAGCACAGAGCTCACCTACACACACACACACACTCCAGCACAGAGCTCACCTACACACACACACACTCCAGCACAGAGCTCACCTACACACACACACACTCCAGCACAGAGCTCACCTACACACACACACACACTCCAGCACAGAGCTCACCTACACACACACACACACACACACACTCCAGCACAGAGCTCACCTACACACTCCAGCACAGAGCTCACCTACACACACACACTCCAGCACAGAGCTCACCTACACACACACACACACTCCAGCACAGAGCTCACCTACACACACACACACTCCAGCACAGAGCTCACCTACACACACACACACACTCCAGCACAGAGCTCACCTACACACACACACACACACACACTCCAGCACAGAGCTCATCTACACACACACACACTCCAGCACAGAGCTCACCTACATACACACTCCAGAGCTCACCTACACACACACACTCCAGCACAGAGCTCACCTACACACACACACACACACTCCAGCACAGAGCTCACCTACACACACACACACACACACTCCAGCACAGAGCTCACCTACACACACACACACACACACTCCAGCACAGAGCTCACCTACACACACACACACTCCAGCACAGAGCTCATCTACACATACACACACACACACACTCCAGCACAGAGCTCACCTACACACACACTCCAGCACAGTGCTCATCTACACATACACACACACCAGCACAGTGCACACCTACACACACACACACACTCACACATATTCATACTCACACACACACTTACACACTGCACATGCAGCACACACACATACATACATACACACACTCATGCACACATAAAACTGGATCCAATCGATGAATTATGAAAGGCAGAGGTTGAATGCATGATAGCATCAGATGACCTTTGAACACACCTTTGTCTCCACAGACAAAGATCCCGGTGTGTGTGTGTGTGTGTGTGCGCACATGCATGCATGCGTGCTAACTTTACTCGCCCCATCAGACAGGGAAGAGACGGCGCGAGTCCAGCTCAGTCTACTCCGACACCCAGACACCCTAGTGCCCCCCACCACCGCCACCACCAACACCACGCCACGTGCACGCAAACAGCGTCCCTCGCGCTCTATAGCAGCTCTGCCTCCCTCTAGTTGCTGTGCGCAGGCTGCGCTGGGAAAACACGGCTCGTGACGGGGCGCGCGAGCTGTCCCATGTTTTCTCCTTAGAGGAGAGGAACGTACGCGTACAGCGAAATACTCCGGGAGTAAAAGTTCCTGCTCTCACGGTTCAGCTAGCGGGACACTGAACCACTGACCAACAGCGGAGCGGCTCGAGAAGGTTTTGTATGTAATTGTTTACTCTATTTCTCACAAGGGACTCGAACCGGCCTCGCTTAGAACGGAAATCTTCTGTGCCGAGGATGTACAAGACTGCGCGCAGCTTCGCGTGACTCAAGTTTATCAGGTGGGATCCGGAGCTGCGCGTGATGGATTGGTACTGGAGCTGCTACCTTCTCGCGCCATCGAAGTGCGGAAAGAGAGCGAAATGACTGGCTCGCGACCCCGCCGACCGATTCACGAGGCTACAGTAAAAAGTATCTAAGTTCAAACTTGGATGTTTTTCCTTCCTTGGGTGGATCACACGGGTCCCTGCAGCCGTCGTCCGTGTCGAAGATGAGGGTGAAATTTCCTGTGATGTTCCGGCTGCTCGTGCTGCTGCCCAGCGCGTTATTAACGGAACCGGTTCGGTCCAATGAAGGTGAGCCTCGTCCCGGAGTCGTGGACTCCCCTAACAGCGGACCGGCTTCCAGTCTGCGGGCGGGAAAGTGTAGTGTACGCCCGACGGAGGCGCGCGGGAGGCTGACATGTTACTAGAGTTGCATTTGACCACTAAGTCTCAAAGTTTATAAGAGCAGATCTGATTAATTGTGTGTGAGAGGGAAAATTTGTCTGAGCATTGATGACAAACCATAACAGAACATACAGCGGGCCAGGAAGGGTGTGTGTGCCCAGCTGCTCCGTGGTGAGTGTGTGGACTGCACAGATGTGGTATGTTTGTGTGTGTGTGTGTGTGTGTGAACAGGTGTCAACAGGTGATGTGTATCTTTGTGAGTGTGTGTAGTTACAGTGTGACAGAGTGTGATACACAGGTTATGTGTATCTTTGTGAGTGTGTGTAGTTGGAGTGTGACAGTACACACAAATCATGTTTGGTGTGTGCCTTGGTTTTGAGTCATGGTTTGGTTAATTTTCAGTATGGTAAGCCTGTAGGTTAGGCCTGTAAGCCTAAAATTATGACGTTAATTGACCAAACATGACCAAACCACTGACCAAACATATGGTCAGGTACTCAATTTGAAACATGGTCCACAAACAAAACAGTGATTTATTTGCATGGCTAGGCTGATGCCCGTGGCACCGCAACGAAACACTGTTGGTAGCATTGGCTAACTAGCGCCAGATTTCTGAGTGCAGGGGACAAACCGAGGTGAGCTATGAGACATACGTTCACACTCGGTATCATGTTTCAACACACTTTAGGTCAAAATTACACCGGAATTCTCCTTAAGCATAAGCCTAAGCATACACACACTGTCTTCCACTCCTGGAATTGCAGATGAGTTGCTGAAGCTCAGCATGAAGTTTCCTCTCTTGTAGCTTTTCTTCTCTTTCCTTCTGTCTTTCTTTTTCCTTCCCTGACTTTCTTTTTTCTTTTCCTTCTGTCTTTCTTGTTCTTTCCTTCTGTCTTTATTTTTTTGTGTTTCATTTCTCTTTATGAAAACTTGAATTTCCCCTAGGGATAAATAAAGTATCTATCTATCTATCTATCTATCTATCTATCTATCTATCTATCTATCTATCTATCTTTATCTGTCATGGTATCTTGGTCACACACACACACACACACACACACACACAGTGTCAGCTTATCAGATCCATTTAGCTGCAACCCTCTGCTCTGGTTGTGACATTCAGAATCTAAATGCCACCTGTTTCTCCCTCATGAGTGGGTAGGAGGTGTGTGTGTGTGTGTGTTTGTGTTTGTGTGTGTGTGTGTGTGTGTTGAACCCCACTGTGTGTGTTGTGTTTACACTCTTAAATGTCACTTTTCTGCCAAACAATCAATCCTGTCCTTCTGAGTACCAGACTTCTCTAACTAGGCTCTGTCTTGGAGTGTGTGTGTGTGTGTGTGTGTGTGTGTGTGTGTGTGTGTGTGTGTGTGTGTGTGTGTGTGTGTGTATCCTCCTGAGAGCAAGGAACAAATTCATCCAGGAAGTGGGAATGACCCACTTGGAGTCCCCTCAGGTGCGAACCAAGCCAGCAGGGTTTCTCTCTCTTCTAAAAGACACACACACACACACACACACACACACACATTCTAGTATGAGGTGAACTTACTTACCTTACTGTCATCAGTCAGAACATCAAAGCTCATCTCTCTCTGTCTTTCTCTCTCATCTTTCTCTTTCTTTTCTCACTCTCTCTCATCCCTCTCTCACTGTATTTTCTCTTTCTCATTCCCTCTTTTTCTCCCTCTCCCTGTCTGTTTCATTCTTTCTGTCTCTGTTAGCCTTTCTCTGTCTCTGATACGATACAATACCACTTTGGCAGCTCATTTAAGTATAAGAGGAGAGCATACAAAGGACAGAAACAATACATACATGTAAGACATATAGTAGCATCCCTCTCTTTTTCATTCACTTCTCCTTTCACTCCTTCTCTCTCTCTCTCTCTCTCTCTCTCTCTGTCTGTCTGTATGTATGTTACTGTCTTTCTCTCTTTATTTCCCTGTCCCTACCACCACCCCTCCCCTTTGTATGTGTGTGTTTGTATGTTTGTGGGGCGGGGGGCAGACAGACATGGAGACTATGATGGTGTGTGTATGTGTGTGTGCGTGTGCGTGTGCATGTGTGTGTGTGTGTGTGTGTGTGTGTGTTTGTGTGTGTGTGTGTGTGTGTGTGTGTGTGTGTGTGTGTGTGTGTGTGTGAGTCGGTAGACAGACAGGGTGGTCCAGACGGTGCTAATATGATTTCAGCTAAAGGACCCAGCTCAAATTCAGCCTCTTCATCCTCTCACAGTCTCGCTTTTTGCACTGTGTGTGTGTGTGTGTGTGTGTGTGTGTGTGTGTGTGTGTGTGTGTGTGTGTGTGTGTGTGTGTGTGTGAGCCGTGTGTGTGTGTGTGTGTGCTGACATGCCACACTGAGCAGGCTAACTTAACATAATTACACCTGTAATAACTGCAGAAAGAGCTAATTGTGTTAATATTACATAATAGGACTGCATCTATGTGTGTGTGTGTGTGTGTGTGTGTGTATGTGTGTGTGTGTGTGTGTGTGTGTGTGTGTATGTGTGTAGTGCTGGTGTGCTGATATAATTATGGTGTCTGGACGTCTCTGTCTGAGGATGTTGTACCTACCCACACACACACACACACACACACACACACACACACACACACACACACACACATTTACACCGATTCACACATTTACATACACACTCACTTTTCAAATAACATGATTGACGGAAAAGCTGCACCAAATGCTCAACATGTATTGACCGAAGGATTTGTTGGTATTTGTAGGTGCCCGCATGAAGGGTTTGCCTGGTTATGTTGCATATCGGATCATAAACAGCCACAGCAACAAACAATGTGTCGTTAGAGAGCCCAGCACGAGTGTGTCGATAAAGAGCCCATCATGAGTGTGTCGATAGAGAGCCCAGCATGAGTGTGGAGGGAAAGGGGACTGGGACACCATGCCAGACACACTGTTGAGCCTGCTGTTGTGGGCCTAATTACACAAAACACAGATGAAGGAAAAGGCCTGCTTCATAACCCCAGTGAAAATGCTCACGGAGGCTGCTCTGTTGGCGATGGTGTGTTTTGCGTACGGAAAGCTGCTCTGTTAGTGATGTTGTGTTTCGTATACGGAAGGCTGCTCAGTTAGTGTCAAGTCAAGTCAGGTTTTATTGATATAGCACATTTCATACACAGAACGGTAGCCCAATGTGCTTCACATAATCATAATAACAATCACATATTAAATAAAATAGATTAAAATGTCATGTCAATCTATTAAAATAGTTAAAATAATTTGAATAAAATGAAAGCAAGGGACTTAACATGAAAGCTAACAGACCACAGGTACAAGGGTGGGTTAGTGGAAGGCATCGTAGAAAAGTTTGGTTTTTAGTCTGGATTTAAAAATGGAGATGGTGGGAGAGGTCTTGATGTCTATAGGAAGATGGTTCCAGAGACGGACCGCATAGCAGCTAAAGGCTGCCTCTCCCTGCTTGGTGCGGCCGCTGGGTTGTACCAGTTGGAGTTTTTCCTCTGATCAGAGTGATCTTGAGGGGCTACTGTATATCTTTCAAACATCTCTGCTATATAGAGATGTCATTGGCCATTGAGTGATTTAAAAGCAAGTAAAAGGACTTTATAGTAAATTCTGTAGGTCACTGGTAGCCAGTGTAGAGATTTTAAAATTGGTGTGATATGATCTCTTCTTTTGGTTCTGGTCAATAGCCTTGCTGCTGCATTTTGGATCATTTGAAGAGGTTTTATTGTTTTCTTAGGGAGACCAGTGAAAAGACCATTACAGTAATCCACCCTGCTGGTGATGATAGCTAGTGTTGTGTTTTGCGTACGGAAGGCTGTTCTGTTAGTGTTGTTTTGCATATGGAGGGCAGCTCTGTAGGTGATGTTGTGTTTTGCATACAAAGGGCTGCTTTGTTGCTGATGTTGTGTTTTGTTGTTGGTGATGTTGTGTTTTGCATACAGAGGGCTGCTTTGTTGGTGATGTTGTGTTTTGCATACAGAGGGCTGCTTTGTTGGTGATACTGTGTTTGGTTGTTGGTGATGTTGTGTTTTGCATACGGAGCGCTGCTCTGGTGGTGATGTTGTGTTTTGCATACGGAGCGCTGCTCTGGTGGTGATGTTGTGTTTTGCATACGGAGCGCTGCTCTGGTGGTGATGTTGTGTTTTGCATACGGAGCGCTGCTCTGGTGGTGATGCTGTGTTTTGCATACGGAGGACTGCTCTGGTGGTGATGCTGTGTTTTGCATACGGAGGACTGCTCAGTTGGTATTCTTGTTGTTTTGGCTCATTGCTTGGGCATTCAGGCTACTGGCCGCACATGTATAGCCATGAAGGAGAGCATT
>NW_027468689.1:12493781-12496281 GCF_046254945.1 Alosa pseudoharengus | reverse complement strand
GTGTTTTTCTCAGATCAGAATGAAAATTCTCATAACTATTAGTTCAACCACCACAACATTTAGTAATTTGTGCACATCATAGTAGCAATTTCTCCTTCCTCTGAACAAATTGCAAATGCTTTTGGACATGTATCAGTTGCTTTTGTCATGTCAGTCAAAATTAACTATACTTATGGATGCTGAATAGTCGTTCCCAATAAAACTAATAGTCTTCATTTCATTGCTTGAGTCATTACATACAAAATTGGTGAACTAGTTATCAAATTCTGTCACAATGCTGTAAAATGGCAAAGAACAGTAAAACTGTGAAACGTACATATTCAGTGTCTTGTACTCACTTACTCTCCTAACTGCAGCATTTTCTAACTTTACTGTAGTTTTCAAATGGCTGTGGAAGTACTGTATAGTGCTGTCTTGAGCATTTTCAGGTAGTCACCAAGTTCTGAATTTTTTTTGCATGGGAAAACACTGAGAGAATAAACTGCCATAATGAAAACATGACAAAGCCATTTGACTATCTTGTTCATAAACGATGGTGTCAAGACTTCTCATTTTGATGACACTGGCAGTTTCATTGACATAAATACTTGCTTTTGAGGAATGGACTATCCATTTTGAGCAAGTGACGTGCTTTTGCAGGTTATCCACTAGGTTTTGCAGTTTGCACTAATTGTTTTGAGAAATGCCCTAACTGCTGTGCAAATGTTAATAGTGATGTGAGAAAAGCACCAAAGCGACTGAGAAAAGCTGTAATAGTTGCTAAATCCTCTTATATGATCTCATGTAAGCAGCAGTAAACCTGAATTCCTGAAAACAAGTATGATGATTTTGTCAGACACACACACACACTCGCACTCATACAAACATACACACAACCCGAAAGAGGCAGATAAAAACAATATTGATTTAGATTTATTGAAGTTACACTGCTCGGCCTTGTCACTTCAGAGTGTCTTTCATACTGTATATATTAGAAAAACAAAATTGAATTGATTCAAGCTGGGTATGTGTGGCAATGTCTGTCTGCGTGTGCGTGTGTGTGTGTGTGTGTCAGCATATGTGTATAAAATCGTCTGCCAAATGAGTAAATGTAATATAAATGTATAGTATGTGAATTTGGCTGTGTGTGATCCTGTGTGTGTGTGTGTGTGTGTGTGTGTGTGTGTGTGTGTGTGTGTGTGTGTGTGTGTGTGTGTCTGACCGGGCTGTGTGTGTGATCCAGGCTGTGTGTGTGTGTGTGTGTGTGTGTGTGTGTGTGTGTGTGTGTGTGAGAGAGAGAGATCCATGCTGTGTGTGTGTGTGTGAGAGAGAGAGGTTGTAAGTGTGTGTGTTGGAGAGATGTCCCTCTAGCCTCTGATCTGGTTATTTCTTACTACCTCATTACACTTGCTATTTTTTATGCTTGTTGTCTGTCAATTATGTGATGGTTTCCAGGAAAGTGATCACAGACACACATACACAAGCACACATCTAATTCAGCCTTCATCTCCATCTAGTGCAGCCTCCATCTCCATCTAGTGCAGCCTCCATCTCCATCTAGTGAATCTCCATCTAGTGCAGCCTCCGTCTCCATCTAGTGCAGCCTTCATCTAGTGCAGCCTCCATCTCCATCTAGTGCAGCCTCCATCTCCATCTAGTAAATCTCCATCTAGTGCAGCCTCCATCTCCATTTAGAGCAGCCCGCGTCTCCATCTAGTGAATCTCTATCTAGTGCAGTCTCCATCTCCATCTAGTGCAGCCTCCATCTCCATTTAGAGCAGCCCACGTCTCCATCTAGTGAATCTCCATCTAGAGCAGCCTCCATCTCCATCTAGTGCAGCCTCCATCTCTATCTAGTGAATCTCTATCTAGTGCAGCCTCCATCTCCATCTAGTGCAGCCTCCATCTCCATCTAGAGCAGCCTCCATCTCCATCTAGTGCAGCTTCCGTCTCCATCTAATTCAGTCTCCATCTCCATCTAGTGCAGCCTCCATCTCCATCTAGAGCAGCCTCCATCTCCATCTAGAGCAGCCTCCATCTCCATCTAGTGAATCTCCATCTTGAGCAGCCTCCGTCTCCATCTAATTCAGTCTCCATCTCCATCTAGTGGAGCCTCCGTCTCCATCTAGAGCAGCCTCCATCTCCATCTAGTGCAGCCTCCATCTAGTGCAGCCTCCATCTCTATCTAGTGCAGCCTCCATCTCCATTTAGAGCAGCCCGCGTCTCCATCTAGTGAATCTTCATCTAGTGCAGCCTCCGTCTCCATCTAGTGCAGCCTCCATCTCCATCTAGTGAATCTCCATCTAGTGAATCTCCATCTAGTGCAGCCTCGTCTCCATCTAGTGAATCTCCATCTAGTGCAGCCTCGTCTCCATCTAGTGCAGCCTCCATCTCCATCTAGTGCAGCCTCGTCTCCATCTAATTCAGTCTCCATCTCTATCTAGAGCAGCCTCGTCTCCATCTAGTGAATCTTCATCTAGTGCAGCCTCCATCTCCATCTAGTGCAGCCTTGTCTCCATCT
>NW_027468689.1:12486281-12488781 GCF_046254945.1 Alosa pseudoharengus | reverse complement strand
TGCCCCTATTGCACCTAATACCCCTCATTGTTATTGGCCCCAATGCTCCTAATAGCCCTGTTTAGGCATGCAACCCCCTCTGTTGTTGATGCCTCCTGGTGGAAATGTGGGATGGTTCACTAGATCAGTGGTTCTTAAACTTTTTGTCTGGTGACCCCCCCAAAAAAAATTGGCTTCGACGACCACTTTCTCACCAACTGACAAAAATTACGTTTTTCACTGTGTGTGTTGCGAGATGGGCATTGGTGGCAGAGGCAGAAAATGTCTTTGCTCATAGCTAGGTTGTGTTAACACCAAAGGCATTAATACATGGCAGCCTTTCACGATCTGATTTATTATTTTTTCAAGTGGATAACTAGCACTCATCCAATGTATATCTGCCACTATTGTGACAAAAGAAGGCTGCATAGTGCTCAGTCACTGGTAAGCTCATGCACAGCATCTTTTTTTTTTTTTTTAAGTATATTTTTTGGGCTTTTTATGCCTTTAATTAGATAGGATAGTGGAGATTGACAGGAAGTGAGTGGGAGAGAGAGTCGGGGTGGGATCCGGAAAGGACCACGGGGCGGGAATCGAACCCGGGTCGCCGGCGTACGCTGCTCATCCTTGCAAGAGGCACAGGCAGAGATTTGAGTCTAGGTAAACAGAGCATCCTCATTCAGAGAAGTATTAATATGGAAACACTGTGAGTTTGTGTAAACAGAGCATCCTCATTCAGAGAAGTATTAATATGGAAACACTGTGAGTTTGTGTAAACAGAGCATCCTCATTCAGAGAAGTATTAATATGGAAACACTGAGTTTGTGTAAACAGAGCATCCTCATTCAGAGGAGTATTATGGAAACACTGAGAATTGTAAACCTACATCTAGGGCTACTGAATGTTCCAGTTTTTTAGCATGTTTGTCTAAAAGCTTTTAGCTTTTAGCAAATCATTTTGCAACCCTTCCCGTATTTTTGGCGATCCCAGTTTACAGTTTTTCTCAGTCGCTTTGGTGCTTTTCTCACATCACTATTAACATTTGCACAGCAGTTAGTGCATTTCTGAAAACAAATAGTGCAAACTGCAAAACCTACAGTAGTGGATAACCTGCAGAAGCACGTCACTTGCTCAAAATGGATAGTCCATTCCTCAAAAGCAAGTATTCATGTCAATGAAACTGCCAGTGTCATCGAAATGAGAAGTCTTGACACCATCGTTTATGAACAAGATAGTCAAATGGCTTTGTCATGTTTTCATTATGGCAGTTTATTGCTCAATTATGCTCAAGACAGCACTATACAGTACTTGTACAGCCATTTGAAAACTACAGTAAAGTTAGAAATTGCTGCAGTTAGGAGAGTAAGTGAGTACAAGACACTGAATACGTACGTTTCACATTTTTATGTATATGCTCTTTGCAATTCTACAGCATTGTGACAGAATTTGATAACTAGTTCAACAAGTTTGTATGTAATGACTCAAGCAATGAAATTAAGACTATTAGTTTTATTGGAAACGACTATTCAGCATCCATAAGTATAGTTAATTTTGACTGACATGACAAAAGCAACTGATACATGTCCAAAAGCATTTACAATTTGTTCAGAGGAAGGAGAAATTGCTACTATGATGTGCACAAATGACTAAATGTTGTGGAGGTTGAACTAATAGTTATGCGAATTTTCATTCTGATCTGAGAAAAGCACCAAAGTGCTTTGAAAAAGAAAAACTGTAAGAACCACCACACTGGATAGCACAAAGGTTTAAAGAATTCTGAACAGAACTGATTCAAGAACCAGTTTTCTGTTGGTCAAAAAATTAAATATGAGATGGTTGTCCAGTCTGGTGGTTGTCTGTCTCTCTGGGAGGTTATTCAGTCTGGACGGTGTCTGGAAGTTTGTCTGCAGATGGTCAAATGGCCGAGCAGTTTCCCTTCAGAAGAAATGTAATACTTCAGAAATTCACATTCAACCTCTCTTTTCCTCTCTTCCCATTCCTCTTCCTCCTCCTCTCACTCCTCCTTCTCTTCCTCCTCTTCTCTTCCTCCTTCTCTTCCTCCTCCTCTCCTCTCCCCCTCTTCCTCCAGCCCTTTCTTCCACTCCTCTCCTCTCCTCTCACATCTTCACCCCCCCCCCTCTCTCTCTCACTCACACACACACACACACACACACACACACAAAGGCAGTGTGTGTGACTCACTCACTTGCTTTTCTCAGAATTGCAGTCATTCAGAAGCTTTTATTTAGCTCTGTGCTGCCGGCCCATTTACTGAGTCCTCATGGCTCTCCTCCCGTCTCAGACAGATAGATGCACAGACAGACACACACACAGACACACACACAGACAGACAGCCAGACAGACAGACAGCCAGACAGACAGACAGACAGCCAGACAGGCAGGTAAACTGATACCCATTTACTGGTCTGGTGCAGACGCCTGTCTGGTGCTCCTCACGAGAGTCCATTAACCAGAGCAGTGAGGGCACTAATTGGCTTTTAGCAACTCAGAAAACTGAACC
>NW_027468689.1:12466281-12478781 GCF_046254945.1 Alosa pseudoharengus | reverse complement strand
CTCAGGCGGCGCGTGTCATCGTGTCGGGCCTGAAGCCGTCCACTCTCTACGTGTTCCACGTCCGCGCTCGCTCCGCCGGTGGACTCAGCAGCTTCAGTCTCAAGGCCGAGTTCTCCACCGCCGCCCAGAGTAATACCAGAACTTAACCCTTTCCCACCGCCACCCAGAGTAACACCAGAACTTAACCCTTTCCCACCACCACCCAGAGTAACACCAGAACTTAACCCTTTCCCACCGCCACCCAGAGTAACACCAGAACTTAACCCTTTCCCACCTAATAATGCAAATATCACTACCTATCACTACTGATGATGTGACTGAATATATTTGCTGCAGAAACCAGAGGCCAGTGTGTGTATGTGTGGAGCGTGTGAAGTGTGTGTGTGGTGTTGAGCACTATGTGAATGGAGTGTGTGTGGTGTTGTTGAGCTGTAATTGTGTAGATAGAGTGTGTGTGGTGTGAATGCTGTAAACGCTGTAAAGAGCTGTAATTGTGTGAATGGTGTGTGTGTGTGTGTGTGTGTGTGTGTGTTGAATGGAGTGTGTTTGTTTAATGGAGCATGTGTGTGGTGTTGAGCACTGACTGCCGGCTGTGTGTATGACTGATTGCAGGCTGCAGACAGAGAAAACAGAAATTAAACTCCTCACGTTCTACAGCTCCTCACTTCTACTGCTGCTGCTGCTGACGGCAAACCTGTAGGAGTTTAATTGACTTAAATTAAATTTCAAGAGAGATGGAGAGGCTCCATATCTCAAATGTATATCTCCCCCCTCCTTGTCAGAGCCCTTGCACCTCTTCTCTCCCACTGTAAAGCACTTTGCTCAGACAGCAAGGACTATTGCATATATGTACATGCAACATGATGAGGACATAGACATTATTATTATTATTGCGTACAGTACATGCAACATTATGAGGACGTGCGGATGAACAAATGTAAATTGTAAATTGAAACATGATAATAAAACAGCTTGTTTTTCTCCATCTTTCTCCCTTTCCCCCAAAGAATATTCATCCCTTCACTCCCTCTTCTAATCCCCCTCTCTCTTCCTCCCTCTGCCCACTTACCCTCCTCCTTTCCTACCTCACCCTCTCCCTCCTCTACTGACCCTGCAGGTGCAGAGGTGGTGGGGACGCGGGGCTCAGTGCTGGTCATGGCGCTGGCTGCAGTGGGCGGCTTCTCCCTGTTGGTCATCCTCACCCTCTTCCTGCTCATCACTGGACGGTACGGGGGCCTGTGGGGATTGGACGTGACCCCCAGTGCAGCTGCAATGCTGCTTATAGGGGGTGGATTTCAGGACCACGGACAGGGTCAATGCTGCTTAGATGCGGCGAGTTTCAGCACCACGGACAGGGTCAATGCTGCTTAGATGCGGCGAGTTTCAGCACCACGGACAGGGTCAATGCTGCTTAGAGGCGGCGGGTTTCAGGACCACAGACAGGGACAGCTGCAGTACAGCTTAGAGCCTCATCTCTTGGTCATCATGCTAGCAGATAGCATGCAGTGTGTGTGATTGGCCAAATCCGGTAATGTTTGACCAACTAGGTGGGGCTTGGAATCGGTCAATTACATTGTTTTCAATTGGAATGTCCTCACAGTAAGACACGTGAAGCAGCGCTGTGCAGTGTTTTGAGCAGAACTTTTGTCGGACACCCCGTCTCTAATTTCTTTCTGTCGCCTGCGTTGCTCTGCTATTTAGAACTGTGTTTTACGGATTCAATGTGGACAGAGAGCATTCAATGCAACACAGTCGCTCGCTCGGACGCAGTGATGATTCCGTGTCATGCTTCTGCTGAATGCGTTGATGGAGATATCGGAACTCCCCCTATTACCGTCGGTCCCGTATTTCCACCGTCTTGCGTGTATGTGTCACTTAATATCCATTTCTATACAAACCAAGACAGCGGACTCCTAAAGAAACGCAACCACCCACACCATAGGTGTATCTAAATTAGCTATGTACCAAAAATGACATTTTACCGTGACTCGAAGAGCTGTAAACAGTGTTGTAAGGCTGCGTGTACACAACCGCTTGGAGCTCCAGTGGAATTTTAATTTCATGACGAGAATTCTCGGCCTAACCGTTCATGTGTCGTTGAAACGGTGTAAAGAGGCGACCCATCAGGCCAGCACTATAACTCCGAGTGTGGTAAACAAAATCGGATATTTCAGGCAGTAAATGCTCCCGTTAAGAACCAAACCAGATTTTGTTCAAATTTACACATCTATGGCTACTGAAAAATGTAAGGTTTAGTAAATGTTATTTTGAAGTGTTAAAAAACATCGTTGTTTTAGAATTTCTGAACAAAAGTGGTGATAATTGGGGGTATTACGATATGGTGTTTGCGTTGCGTTGTTTTGATCCCGTCGCTTTTGTAAAAAAGTTGAAAATGTATACCAATGCAGGTGCCAGCCAATAAGATTGTGCTTATGCAAATAAGACGGCTCTTAACATCAACAAAGATGGCACAGGAGTTCAGTAAATGAGCATTGACTTTTTTATACTTGGGTTTTGTAAAAGTGAGTGTGTATATTTACATACCAAACACAGCCAAAGCCATGGGCTTCGGCAGGCCATTTTGCCGGGGCTTCAGCCCTGAATATTTTATTTTATAATTTAGCCGTGGCCTACTGGTTAGCGCATGGACTTGTAACCGGAGGGTTGCTGGTTCGAACCCCGACCAGTAGGCCATGGCTGAAGTGCCCTTGAGCAAGGCACTTCACTGCTCCCCGAGCGCTGCTGTTGTTGCAGGCAGCTCACTGCGCCGGGATTAGTGTGTGCTTCACCTCACTGTGTGTTCACTGTGTGCAATGTGTTTCACTAATTCACGGATTGGGATAAATGCAGAGACCAAATTTCCCTCACGGGATCAAAAGAGTATATATACTATACTATACTTATTTTGTGTAATTTTACTCAATTTTAAGTCATTTTAAAAATGGCTGTTTATGTGTTTTCTTGTGACTGTGAGTCTCATTATGTGTCTTGTGTTGAGCAGCTGTCAGTGGTGGATCAAATCAAAGATGAAGTCAAACGAGCCGAGGAGGACACATTACCATAATGGACATGGTAGAGAAAACTACCCAGAACACACACACACCCACACACACACACATACACATATTAACACACCCACACACACACACATACACATATTAACACACACACACACACACACACACACACATACACATATTAACACGCGCACACACACACACACACACACACACACACACACACACTCACACATACCCATATTAATACACACAAACACACACACACACACACACACACACACACACGTATTAACACACACACACACACACACACACACACACACACACACACACACACACACACACACACACACACACACTCACACACATACACATATTAACACACACACACACACACACACACACACACACACACACACACACTCACACACACACACACTCTCTTTATACTGTAAAAACTTGATTAAAAGCCTAGTCCCAGTTAGATGGCCCTGTTTACTGGCCTGGTGTGGCTACAGGTTTGGACACATGAAGGCAGACCTCAATTAGAAGCTTGGGTTGTTTTTAATGGACGTTTTCTGGTTGTATTATACCTCTTAAAGCTCTGCAGATTGCCTGCTTGAGCTAGTTCTAGTTATATTAACATGATTTGTAAATCATTGCATTCTGTTTTTATATCCATTTTACACAGCATCCCAACCTTTTTTGGAATTAGGGTTTATATACTGTAGAACTATTCAAAGACTAAAAGGACAACAAAAGACAATAAAGGACTAAAAACACACACACACACACACACACACACACACACACACACACACACACTCACCCTCACCCCACCCCTCTTTCTCCTCAGTGGTTCCGTTTGCGGGGGTAAAGACATATGTGGACCCGGACACATATGAGGACCCCACACAGGCTGTGCACGACTTCACCAAGGAGATCGACCCGGCCCGCATTCGCATCGAGAGGGTCATCGGGGCAGGTATGACCGACCAGGCCCGCATTCGCATCCAGAGAGTCATCAGCTGACGTGACCTTCACTTTCCTTTCATCTGACCTCAGATGCCACCCTTGTATCACAGACCCCTTACCCAAACACACACACACTTATGAAAAGGCATAAAAGAGGTGACTGCCATCTGGTGGGCACTGAGAGGAACCACAGCAGCTGATATCAGTCCTATGTGTGTGTGTGTGTGTGTGTGTGTGTGTGTGTGTGTGTGTGTGTGTGTGTGTGTGTGTGTGTGTGTGTGTGTGTGTGTGTGTGTGTGTGTGTGTGTGTGTGTGTGCGCATTTCCGCAGGGGAGTTTGGTGAGGTGTGCAGCGGTCGGTTGCGGTCCCCGGGCAGGAAGGAGACGGCGGTGGCCATTAAGACGCTGAAGGGCGGCTACACGGAGCGGCAGAGGCGGGACTTCCTGCGCGAGGCCAGCACCATGGGCCAGTTTGACCACCCCAACATCATCCACCTGGAGGGTGTAGTCACCAAGAGTAGGACACACACACACACACATGCGCGCACACACACACACACACACACACACACACACACACACACACACACACACGTACAACAACCCCCCTTACACACTCCTTCACACACACACACACACACACACACACACACACACACACACACACACACACACACACACACACACACACACACACACACACACACACACACACACACACACACACCATATGCCTGCAGGGTGTAGTCACAAAGAATAACACACACACACACACACACCATCTGCCTGGAGAGTGAAGTCACCTAGAGAAGAACACACACACACATCTATATGTCATCATCTAGACAGACACATCTACATTTATCTGCTTGTCTGTGTCTGTCTGTCAGTCTTTCTCTGAGTGACAGTCTGAGTGTTTCCCTCTGTCTTATCTATCTATCTATCTATCTATCTTCTATCTATCTATCTATCTATCTATCTATCTATCTTCATCTCTCTGGTGTAGGCCGGCCTGTGATGATAATTGTGGAGTACATGCAGAACGGATCCCTGGACACTTTCCTCAAGGTACAACAACTACTCACAGACACACACACAGAAACACACACACACACACACACACACACAAACACAAACACACACACAAACACAAACACACACACACACACACACACACACAAACACACCCACACACACACACACACACACACACACACACACACACACACACACACACACACACACACACACAAACACACACACACACACACACACACACACACACACACACACAAACACATTACTTACTTGAATGTGTGTGATAACGTGAAGGTCAGTGTGTACAAAATAACGAGGAAGTCAATGTTTAAAACTAATGTGGATGCAAGGGGTGAGAGAAAGTGGAATAGAACATTATTATATGTCCAATAGTCCAATATGTGGTTTAATGTTCTGCATTTCTCATTAGTGGAGTTGAGATTGCGAAGTATGATTCTATGTAATGACTGTATGATATCTGTACTGTCCCTGTGTATATCTGTGTGTGACTGTATTTAGAGATAAGTGGGAATATTATGACTTTGCAGTGTTTCACTGTTCTGCATGGCTGCGTCAGTAGCTATCTGCTCCGGATTGCCAGGTTGCCACTAATCAGAGTCTGATTCAGTGTAGTCCACGTGAGATGGGATGACCAACGCCATCTCCCGTCAGCCTGGAAGGATACTTAAACCCTAACTATTTCCTTGTCTAGTTAGAGCAGCTGATAGATCTTTAGGTGAAGTCATGCTGTCTCTCCCTTGATGCGCATCATTGTAAATAAACTCTGTTCCTGATTTTTCATACTATTGGTCTGACTGGGTCTCTATTCATCTGTGGTATCAAAATTACCATCAGGGGGCACCAGCGTACCTCCATCGCTTGGCCCAGCACACACTCCATCGATTGGCCCAGCGTACCTCCAGCGCTTGTAATCCAACAGGTCTTCAAGTTTCTGCTAAATCCTCCACCATGATCTCTGCTTCTGCCCTTTATGACTATATAGCCAACAGGTGTCAAAGAGGGAAGCTGGTGCCCCCTTGTGGAGGAGGTGGTGTAGGAGGTGTATTGTCTGACCGCAAGTCACAGGCCACACGTGAACAGCCGGGGATCGCCTTGACCAGCGTCAAGCGCCAGATTTTCTATTGTTCTGATTTCCTATTGCTATGGTTCGGCAGAAGAACAGTTTGAGCCGCAGCGCTGCATTAGCGTCAAACAGTTTGAGTATCGCACTTTCAAAGTGTAATGCGAGGCTCATCAATCGCCAGTTTAAGCAACAGAACATTGACCGCTTGTATATTAACTTAGGAATTGGGCGTTACAGCAGCTTTACCGCCAGGTCATCCCTGCCTAACACACCATGACCTCTCTGACCCCATGCCCTCCTGCCCAACCCTATCGCAGAATCATGAGGGCCAGTTCACGGTGGTCCAGCTGGTGGGGATGCTGCGGGGCATCGCCGCGGGGATGGCCTACCTGTCCGAGATGGGCTACGTGCATCGCGACTTGGCTGCCCGGAACATCCTGGTGGACAAGGGTCTCGTGTGTAAGGTGTCGGACTTTGGGCTGTCACGCATGCTGGAGGACGACCCCGAGGGTTCTTACACCTCTATAGTAAGCGGGCGCGCACACACACATACACACACACCACACACACACACACACATGCGAACACACGCACAGAGACTCACACCCACACACACACACACACACACACACACACACACATGCGAACACACGCACAGAGACTCACACAGACACACACACACACACACACACACATGCTAACACACACACAGAATCACACAGACACACACACACACACACATACACACACACACGCTAACACACACACAGAGACCCACACAGTGTGTGTGTATTTGGAAGTGCACATGTGCATGTCTATGAGTATGGTAGTCTGTGCATGTCTGTCTCATTGTGTTAAACAATGTGTGTGTGCGTGTGTCCATGTGTTTGTGTGTCCAGGGGGAGAAGATCCCAATCCGCTGGACGGCGCCTGAGGCTATCTCCTACAGGAAGTTTTCCTCGGCCAGCGACGCCTGGAGTTATGGCATCGTCATGTGGGAAGTGATGTCTTACGGGGAACGCCCCTACTGGGAGATGTCCAATCAGGACGTAAGCACCATTCCATGGGGAAACAGTTCAATTTTAGCGCCTGGAGATGACAAACATGTATCAGTGTGAACTCCGCCTTACCCAGCCATGATTGGCTGGCTACTGACGCTGCTCTCCTGTGTGATTGGCTGGCTCCTGACGCTGCTCTCCTGTGTGATTGGCTGGCTCTTAATGCTCCTAATGCTGTTCTGCTCTGTGATTGGCTGGCTTCTGACACTGCTCTCTTGTGTGATTGGCTGGCTCCTGACGCTGCTCTCCTGTGTGATTGGCTGGTCCCTGATGCTGCCTTCCTGTGTGATTGGCTGGCTCTTAATGCTCCTAATGCTGTTCTGCTCTGTGATTGGCTCGCCTCTGACACTGTGCTGCTATGATTGGTGCAGGTGATCCTGTCCATAGAGGAGGGCTACCGGCTGCCGGCCCCACTGCGCTGTCCAGTGGCGCTGCACCAGCTCATGCTGCACTGCTGGCAGAGTGACCGCAACCTCCGACCGCACTTCTGCGACATGCTCAGCTTCCTGGACAAACTCATACGCAATCCCAGCAGCCTACTCACACTGGTGGAGGATATGAATGGGTACACACACACACACACACACACACACACACACACACACACACACATAAACACACACACACATAGACACACACACACACACACACACACACACACACACATAGACACACACACACAGACACACACACACACACACGTAATCCCAGCAGTCGACTTACACTGGTTACACATACACACACACACACACAACCCCACCAGCCTATTCACAAATGATGGAGGACATTAATAAGTATACACAAACACATGCACGCACACATGCACATGGATGTTCAAACACACACACATGCACATGTACAGTATATGCATGCACACACACTTACGCAAAAGTAGACACAGACACACGTGCACGTGCATATGTATACACACACACACATTAACTTGCATAATACTCATGCGCATGCACACACACACACACACACACACACACACACACACACACACACACACACACACACACACACACACACACACACACATACATACATACACACATACACACACACACATACTCACACACACTGTAACTATGATGTTGGGTTATGGTGTCCAGGTTAGCCGAGTCCCCCGGGTCCCCAGACTACCCCTTCTTTATCTCCATCGGTGATTGGCTGGACTCCATCAAGATGAGCCAATACAAGAGCAACTTCATCGCCGCGGGTTACACAACTCTAGACTCAGTGGCCACCATGTGCATAGAGTAAGATGGACACACACACACACACACACACACACACACACACACACAGGTATGTCTGAACACATATACCCACACATACACACACTTTCTTACCTCAAGTCAAAATTGCCGAATTATTAACTTGTCTTCATTTTGTCATCACTTGTATATGGACTTTGATATACAGTATATAGTGATTTTAATGTACACATGACAAATATTGATAGCTACTTATCCCTCTTTCACAAGCGCCTCATGCCATACAATACAGTCATTTATTGAGGATTAATGTGGGTATGTTTATGGCTTTGATGTGCGTCCATGTTTTTCCCATATTGCAACTGCAAAGCACACGAATGCTCCGCAATCGGAAGAACAGAAGAACCACAGAGTACATTCCGATCTGCCGAGGAGCACATTAATGCACCATATGACACACACACATTGCCTGTCACTCAATGTCGGAGGAGGTGCTTGTCCGCTGTCACTAAGGGAAGTGGGATATGCTTGTACACTGTCACTCAATGGAGGGGAAGGTGTTTCTACGTTGTCGCCCAGCGGAGGGGATGTTACTGACTGCTGCTCTATGTTCCAGGGACGTCAGGAGGATCGGCGTTACCCTAATCGGCCACCAGAGGAGGATAGTGAGCAGCATCCAGCCTCTACGGTTACAGCTCCTCCAAGCGCAGCACAATAACTTCCACATATGAGAGGGAACACACACACGCACACACACACATACATACACACACACACACAAAATAAAACAAAAAGACGGGTGTTTTTATATATATATCTTTCTGTTACTCTCTTTCACTCTCTCCCATGTCTCTCTTTCTTTCTTCTCTCTGTGCTGTTAAAACTGCCACAAATCACACAGACAGAAAAACATTCCTGATGATCAGCATGTGAACTCAACGGACTGGAGTTCAGACACTGCAGAGGTCATCTCTCCTCACTGGCCACTAGAGGTCACTAGAGACACCGCAGAGGTCGTCGCTCCTCATTGGCCACCAGAGGCACTACATTTATTCTACACTGGACACTAGACGAGCTACAGTGATCTCGCACATTGGATCTATTTAATGTACTTAATGTACTTGTGTGTCTCTGTGTGTGTGTGTGTGTGTGTGCGTGCGTGCGTGCGTGTGTGTGTGTGTGTTTGACCTATTGTTTACTTTGTAACAACCCTACCCTTAACGACACACCTCAGATGGGACTCTCAGGATGTCACTGCATTGAAGGCCTAGCTACTGCAGGAACTCTTAAAGCCATGATGTCAGTCTGTGCATAGCAACTCTTCTCTCTCTTTCTTGCTCTCTCTCTCTCTCTCTCACACACACACACACACACACACACACACACACGCACACACACACACACACAGAATGTCTCTGCAATTAAGGCTTGGCTACAGAAACTGCAGGAACTCTTAACGCCATGATGTCCGTCCACACAAAGCTACTCACCCTCACACACAATCACACATGCACACACACTCATGCACACCCACACCCATACATGTATGCACAAACAGAGTAAACACTCACATAGCTTGCACACGCAGACACATGTAAATGCAAGCAACCTTATGCATACACTCACACTAATATGTAAAATAACTCAACCATCTAGATATGGGTATATGCAGTCTTGTCATAAATTACTTTTCTAATACCAATCAGATGTGGTCTGCTCTGCCCCCCCTCTCTGTTGAGATGTCTTTAAGCTTATCCATACCTCTTAGCTGCATCAGGGCAGCCTTTTTGGACAGTGAGAGCACTCAGTATATTTCACAGTGTGTGTTGTTTTTACCAGGACAAAGCCTTCACAACCAGTGCAGTGTTCAGCAGGAAAATCAGGTCGGCACTCATGTACAATGGTATCTTGTTTTTCTATGATTTTAATGGAAGTCTGTAATGGTCGCGTAGACCAAATGATTGCCTACTAAATAAAAGCCGTGGTTGTGGAGTACATATGGGGGTTTGGTGATCTATGTGGCAGTACGGGGTTGTGTTTTCCTTGTAAAACTAGTATCACTAGGATTTTTATGTAATCGTGGTCCTTGATTTGTCCATGCGGTGGCAGTAGTGGTGGCTCTGCGTTGATGCTCACGCGTCGTCTCCAAGCAACGCGGTGAAATGTTTTCGTGTTGTGTGCACAGGATCAAACAAACCTGTCGAGCCGTGACATTTGTTCACTTATAGAATGAATGTGTTGCACGCTCTGCTATTGAAAGAAATGTGTGTATTTGCTTTTTGAAACGCATTTGCAACTAACATTGACGAACAGAACCAAAAGGAGAATCAATCGTTGGGCAGCGTTACAGGTATGACATGTTATATGCAGCTGCTAAAGTTAGCGCGAGCTAAATTAGCTTGTGTGTGCAAATTCTAATCGTCGGTGGAGCCCATCGTGTAATTCGGACCCTACCATCAGCTCATGATTGAAACTGATATTTGTATTGTGATAACCTCCTACTTTGCCCAAGCTAACCATCCTACTAATTCAGATAATGTTTGCCTGATATTGATAACCAGTACATGTTAGCTACATGTTGGCTCGGAGGATTAGCTAATTAACGTTAGCAAAATAGCTAGAAGCTAAACTTGAGTGGTTTGCACTTTGATGGGGCGAACTACTACTACCTGTGGTCATCTTACTAGCGCCATCCCAAGGTAAACTTAGGTTGAAATCTGCTAACGTTATCACCTTAAACTTTCACAATAATGTAGCAAGTTATAACGTCAAACTCAGTTACTTTGCTAGGATACTTACTGTATGTAGCATAGTGTGTTTTTGTTATCCTAGCATAAGTTGTGGAAGTAACGTTACTGGATAACGTTAGCTAATGTGAACATACTCTCCATTTAAATAGATGGCCAGTATGAGCTAGTGCAAGTTAGTGATAGCATGTCTGACTGAAGTTTGACAGGTGGTCAGGTCAGCAATCGCTTGTTTAATGCACCGTTCACGATACCATGCCGTTACCTGCATTCACTGTTGCAAGTAATTGAACGATTGGTAGTTGAACGATTGTACAAATCTCAACATAAAAACAGTCTGTTTGCCAATTAACTTAGCTCCCTCGATAGCGTTTGATACATTGCGCCTTGCGCCTTAAGACCTTTAATGCACTTTAATCGGATTATTAGGGAAAGCGTTGGGGTGTAACGTTATCTTCCCTCGCTCGCGTGTTGGCACCTGTCCGGTGATTTATGCTGTGTCCACCAGTGGCCCTGCACGAGAACAAGCCTCGGTAACGTTATGTTTCTGGACAGGGACGCCGCGAGCTCCGGGGGTAAATGGGGCTGTTCGACAAGCTCGCGGGATGGCTGGGGCTGAAGAAGAAGGAGGTGAACGTTCTGTGCCTGGGCCTCGACAATAGCGGGAAGACCACCATCATCAACCAGCTCAAGCCGTCTAACGTGAGAATTTTTGAGTGTCTGTCCACAGCGCACTTCTGAGTTACTGTTAAGTGTTTACCACCAACTAGCAGACTCCAATCTATTTACTGATTCAACTACCAGCTGGGAGAAAAGTTTAAGTTGTGCTCTTTGTGAGTTGTGCTCTTTGCTTCTGTGCAGGCTCAGGCGCAAGACATAGTCCCCACCATTGGCTTCAGCATAGAGAAGTTTAAAACCTCCAGGTTCGTATTGACTCTATGTGCTACAGTAATGCAGTGTTTAGAGCGCAAGATTACACAATGTTTTGGGGATTTGGACCGTTTGGGATTTAACCATGGTGTGTGTGTGGTGCTTAGTGTTTAACTTAATAATACTGTGGTCTTTATAGTGTGTGTGTGTGTGTTTTGTTGTCACTGATGTGTAAAATGTCTCTGCCAGCCTGTCCTTCACAGTGTTCGACATGTCAGGACAAGGCAGATACCGGAACCTCTGGGAACATTATTACAAGTAAGATGTTTGTTTACATCTGGGAGCACTATTTGTTTACATCTTGGAACACTATTGCAAGGAAGATGTATGTTTACTCCTGGGAGCATGACTACAATTAAGATGTTGGTTTTCCAGTCACATGTTCACAGACAAGTATGTGTTTATATCTGCGAGCATTACTACCAGATG
>NW_027468689.1:12456281-12463781 GCF_046254945.1 Alosa pseudoharengus | reverse complement strand
GGTAAGGTGTTGTTCTTCTCACTCTTCAGAAGGCTAGCCTAGCTGGTAAGGTGTTGTTCTTCTCACTCTTCAGAAGGCTAGCCTAGCTGGTAAGGTGTTGTTCTTCTCACTCTTCAGAAGGCTAGCCTAGCTGATAAGGTGTTGTTCTTCTCACTCTTCAGAAGGCTAGCCTAGCTGGTAAGGTGTTGTTCTTCTCACTCTTCAGAAGGCTAGCCTGTACTGGGAAGCATCTGCTAGTAGAATGGTAATTTGTTTAACAAAAGGGCCAGTGTTGCACAGGTTCCAGAGCAATAACACTGGGCTGCACGGCACGCAGATGTGCCTGTCTGTCTAATCAGCTTAATAGCAAAATAACACATCAGTCCGATCAGAATGTGTGTGTGTGTGTGTGTGTGTGTGTGTGTGTGTGTGTGTGTGTGTGTGTGTGTGTGTGTGTGTGTGAGTGTGAGTGATTGGGTCTGATGAATGTTCTCTCTCTTCTCCAGATCAAAATGATGAGAATGTGAGACAGATGTGTGTTTGTCTTTGTGATTGGCTCTGATAATTATTCTCTCTCCTCTCCAGATCAGATCAGAACGATGAGAACGTGAGACAGTAGAGGTGGGGAAACTCCACATCGCTACGGCAACCCCAGCTCCATTCTCACATCGCTAGGCAACCTCCTGCTCCAGATGTCTGTGATCATGTGACCTCTAACCTATGACCCTGGGGATGGGAAACAGGCACTGATCTATAAAGAAAGTTCTTTATGATCAGTGGAAACAGGAGCCACATTAGCTAACCCCCCCACCACACACACCAACACACACACACACACACACACACACACACACACATCCTCACCACACAGCATAGTCTAGTCTAGTCTAGTCTAGTCTAGCCAAAGGCCTGAGCAATTGATTCACTTCAAGTGGGCTGATACTCCACTCCCAGTGCGTCACCTGGCAACCATCACACTGTGTGTGTGCTTTTAGTGCTAGACCTGCAGAGCTGCTAGTGCCCTGCAGTACCAGCAACGTGCTCCAGGGGGTGCTCCTGTCTCTCACAAGAGCTCTGTCACCAGTTTAACTGAAGTCCTTCTTATATCCACATGGAAATAGACAAATAGCTACTATTACATTTTTGTATTTATTTTTTAAAGTCCATCTTATTTATTGTGACTGGTTTTCGTGTCTTGTGAGTAGGTTTGCTGTCATTCGGCTGGCCTCGCTCCTGATTAAAGGCTACACACACACACATACATACACATACATACACGCACACGCACACACACACAGACATACATACACACACGCACATACACAAACACATACATACATATACGCACACGCACACGTACACACACACAGACATACATACACACACGCACATACACAAACACATACATACATATACGCACACACACACACACACACAAACAAACGTACACACACATACACAGCTGCACACTGACGCTCACCTGTATCTGAAATGCATTTCTGTCTTTTCTTACATTCCTTCAGACCAGTGATTTCTCCAGACTAACAGGAAATAAATAAATAAATAATGGTTGATTCACTGTTTTGTGTGTCAGCCGATTTATTTCTCTCTCTGGTGGGTTGGGGCGGAGAGGGGATCCAAATGTTTGATTTCAACTTGTACACATCCACACTGTAGGACTGAACTCTCTCACAGGTATATGTGTGTATGTGAGCAGAGGTGAGTGGAGTTAGGGGAACAAACTGGTTGATTTTAGATTTTACACATCCATGATGTTGAGTGTGTGTGTGTGTGTGTGTGTACCCTTTGTGAGCACTCTGTGTCTCTAAACAACTCAACCCAGGAGAACCAGTGGGCCTTGGAGCCTGCTTCACCTTGCCTACCTCTTCACCTGTCTGACTACTCATGGAGCTGCTTCACCTGTCTGGCTAGACTCTTGGAGCCTGCTTCACCTTGCCTACCTGTTCACCTGTCTGACTAGACTCTTGGGGCTGCTTCACCTGTCTGGCTAGACTCTTGGAGCCTGCCTCACCTTGCCTACCTGTTCACCTGCCTGGCTAGACTCTTGGAGCTGCTTCTTGCCCACCTGTTCACCTGCCTGGCTAGACTCTTGGAGCCTGCTTCACCTGCCTGGCTAGACTCTTGGAGCCTGCTTCACCTGCCTGGCTAGAGTCTTGGAGCCTGCTTCTTGCCCACCTGTTCACCTGCCTGACTAGACTGCTGCTGAGCTCCATGTCATTCATGATGCACTTGAATCAACCAGACAGAATTCTTATATTTGGCAGTTTTATTTTTTTTGACAAGACAGAATTCTCACATTTATCTGATTTTTCTTTTTGACTTCAAGCCGTCTTGTGCTCCTGTTGGGACATATTGGACCCTAATGTAACTGAGGGGCATGGTGCAGAATCAGTCTATGAGCAAAGTTCTCTAATTTAACTGCTGGGCATTCTTGAATTTCCCCTTGGGGATCAATAAAGTATCTATCTCTCATAGTGCAGAATCAGTCTATGAGCAGAGTTCTCCTGCATAAGCTAATGGCATCATGTGGCGTGAGAGCTTTTAGTTAACCCACCACTATTTGGTCATGGTATTACATTTGCAAATAGATTTTGCAGTTATTTAGTGAGCTTTAGTTGGACTTTAAACTTTGCCTTAGCATTTAAATGAGGGTCCACTGATTGAATGCTGTGTGTGTATGACGGAAAGCAAGACATAGCGTGTACATACATGTGTGTGACAGAAAGTAAGATAGGAAGTTCATGTGTGTGTGGGACAGAGTTAGACATGGCGCGTCGGTGTGTTCGTGGCTACGCCTTGTTGTATGAGGAGCTGCTGACGGCTCCTGATTGTCCTCTCCGGATCCAGTCCCGCCGTGTCGACCGCGGAGATGTGCAACAAGCTGTAATGGAGTGAACCGCACACTGGCGCTCCGACAAGGCACTGTGTGTGTGTGTGTGTGTTTCAGAAAAACTACTGCCTCAGCAGGACAGTCGGGTGAGTACATCAGCGCGCGCACAGGTCCAGCTAATCATGCAGCCATCTGCCGCTGATGGAGTTATGGGAGCAAGCGGCCTGATCGGGGTCCGTGATTAAGGAATACAACTCTAATCAGACAAGCTTGAAGCAGGAAGGGAGGAGGGGTTGTCTCCTCCTACCAGCAGACCTCTTCATATTCACCAGACACAAGAGAGACATGTTGGGTTTAAGGTGTTTTTGTTTGTTCTGAAGAGTAGCTTTGTGTGTGAGAGAGAAAACGCGCGTCTCTGGTTCTGAAGGAATCCTCTCCACTCGGCCGTCGTGTCTGTCAGGAGAACGCCAATCGGATCCTCCGAGCGCGCGGGTGTCACCCATGAGAGCGTGCCGAGTCCCTGCACGAGTCTCGTGATCTGGCCCCGAGGCTGCGGGTTGACACGGGGCATTGGCGCGTGGCGGAGAGAAGTGACATGCCAACCGAACTGCTCCGCTTCCTCCAGCTCGCGCTGAAGTGGGCCTGTCAGAGCCACGTGTCTCCCTCAGCAAGCTCAGCACAGCTATATCTAGCGCAATATTTAACATACCGACGATCATGTATTTAAATAGTGAAACATACTTTGTATGGACAAACTTAACATAATAAATTATTGAATATAACTAAAGACTCAGCTCCGCTGACTCGGCTATGGTGGTCCGGTGTGGTGGCTCCCAATGGTCAGCCAGGGGCTCTGAGGTTGGGGAACGGGCAGCAGGGGTGGGGGTGTAGCGCAGGTCTCTGGTGTTACTGAGTGGTCGCCGTGCAGCTGCTGTCCAGCAGGCGCTTCTGGTCATCCAGAAGGTCGTTGAGGACCACAAAGTGGCACCTTAGAGTCTGAAATAGAGAGAAAACACAGCCTGTCTTATCCAGCTGCACAGAGCATACATTGAAATTGTATTAGACTTGGTTGAAACGTTTTAGTAGCGTCGATCGCGTTTTCCTTATAATGCATACAATCTAATCAAACAAATATACAAATATCAAGTTATGGAATGCGTTACAGTAGCGTATTAACTACAGGCTACCTGAACTTCAGGAGGCGAGCTGAACAGCGCACAGGACTCCAGGTTGGGTGTTCTCCCGTTCGGACAGTGTGTCCGGCCCAGCAGGACATCCATTGAGTACACTACGCCTCGGTTGATCTACGAGCACAAAATTAAAACTGCGTTTAATCTCCATGACCACACAACAATGCCACAGTGAGCCTTGCATGCAATGCGAAACTGACATTAAGAATTTGTGTTCATCTCAGTAGGATCAACCGTCATCCTGAAACTCACCGTGGTCTGCACGTCCACAACCCTGGTCACTTTGTAGGCGAACTCATCGGTGGAGCGTAGGTTGTAGTAGATTGCTGCGTACACGGCCATCTCTTGCACGAGCTCTGCGTTGGGCCTGGGGAGCAAAACGGTCCCGATGGGAGCCGCGGAGACGCTCACGGCGCAGGTGCAGACGCACAGCAGACTGGAGAAGAGGGTCGCAGGGCTCGTCATTGTCAGTACCGGAACAGGAGGCTGGGTGGCTGAGCTGAAGGCACCTGCGAGTTTTATATACAACCCAAATATGCGGACTAAGGACCACACACCGGCTCCTTCATTTGCTTTATTCTGATAACCTACTTTTGAGTTTGATAAAATGCTTGACAATGGTTATTAACTTCTTATCTGACATTAGCAGTGTTAGAGAGAGACTGATAAGTCACATCAGGCCAGAAGTTATGTCATCGGTCAGTGCTTTAGAAGCTGTTGCAAAGCGCGCAGTCATTACTTTTTTCCCTTCTGAATGCGGTCACCCAGTTGGAACAGTCCGTGCATGGGTAGGTTCAGGTTGACCTACTCCGCTGTTTCTGTATTTGACAAAGATATCAGGCTGCCCACTGCTGACTTCAGCATCCTCTAAGCACAGTTACACTGGACACACTCGTTCCTCACGCACAGGTGAACTCTGTAGGTTAGCTGGAGACCTCCTTACCACTTACCCATGGGCTTCCCCCCCTCACCACACACACACACACACACACACACACACACACACACACACACACACACACACACACTGCGCCTTAGGTGCTCTCTGCGCCTTAGGTGCTCCAAAACCACTTGGGGTGCAGCACCTAAGACTTGATGGGGAAACTCTGATCCGGTTTCTTGACACATCTCTCTGTCTTTGCACTATTCGGTGTTCCCTCAACCTCCCATGAAGAACTACGGAGGCTCTGCTGCGCTGCTGGGACCTTTACTGCAGCAGAATATGTTGCAGTCTTCCCCAGATCTGTGCGTGACACAGTCCTGATTCGGAGCTCTGCAGGCAGCAGCTTCCACCCACTGGCGCTTGGCACCGTCAGTCGAGAGAGACCTAGTATGGACAGGTGTGAGACTGTGTTGGCCTCTCCAAATCATATCAAATGGATTTACCGCAGGTGGACTCAAATCAAAGGTGTAACATCTTAAAGATGGTCAAGAGAAATATGAGGCATCTGAGCTGTGTCATAGCAGAGAGTCTGAAGACTTCTGTCAATGTGTTTTAAAAAATCAAAAAAACAGTTTGCACTTTTGAGTAATATAGCATCATGTGTAAATAGCTGAAGGGGAAATTAATTTTTGATTCAACATCGCATCATGTGATCAAAGTGGAAGGGTCTGAATGTGCTCTCTCTCTCTCTCTCTCTCTCTCTCTCTCTCTCTCTCTCTCTCTGTGTGTGTGTGTGTGTGTGTGTGTGTGAGAGAGAGAGAGGTGGGGGAGTGAGAGAGGGGGGCGTGTGTAAACAGATGAGTAAAGTACTCATTAACCGAGTGATAAATTAAAAAGCGCCCGTTTTAAGATTTTATTATTAATTTATAATTTATTTAGGCCTACCTCAGTAATGTATTAGGCGATAAAGCGGTACTGTTCACCAATTCAGTTCCAAAAGATTTTAGAAGACAAGCCTTGCTGTCTGCCTACCTAATGAGAAGGAAAAAGGCAAACCAAACCCAAGTCACCAGAAAGCCTTAATGAACACCTCGAGCCAGCACGCATTGCTTTCTGTGTCTTCCGATAGCATGTCCTAATCGGGCATGGTGAGCTGAGCTTTCGTAGAAAACTTTAGACAAGCATCTGTGTGGGCCGAGGAAGCCTTCTCTGCGGGCGTCATAATTGGGTGCTTTTGGCTGCCTGTCAACATCCGTCAAAGCCAAATTGGTCCAAGCGCTGCTGTACTAGCGCCGTTAAATCTGTTTATTTGAGAAGCAACAATTATGTTTCACGGTTTTCAAGAGGCAAGAAATGGTTTTGTAAGGGTAGTCCAGACGCGTTTGACAGGATTTTTATTTTTGGTTTTAATGAAACGGGCTCTGTTTCCTTCCAGAGTCTTGTGAGCACAGCAACAGGGACAGGTCATAAGTTCAGCACCGCGGACAGCAGCCGCGCCGCGCCCGGCCAAAGCAGATGAGGGGGAGCCTCGGATGATGATTTATCCTTTCCCTGACCGAGACATACGGCGTCGAGTCACTCTTCTCAAGCCCAAGCTGAACATGAATGAGAAGCATTCTATAAATGACTGACCAGGTTGATTTACGAGCACACAATGCGCAAGGCTATTTTCAGCGGGCCACTCTCCACGTTGGCCACCGTCCAGTGACGCGCACTCGTTTAAACAGCGTGACATCTTTATTCATAAACCTGCGCCCCATTCAGCGGGCTCTGACGTTCGCCCTCTCGGATACGCAGACGAACCCTTCCAGCTTATAAGCTACCTGGACACATTTCCTCTGAGCAACACGTCCGTCTCCAAATCCAGACTGTTGCGCCCAGATGTCATTTCGCGGTGTCTCTCTTCACTCCAGCAAAGCTCGCGCTGTCTACGCCAGTGTGAGTTAAGATTTAACTCTCCAAGGTAAGAAACCATTATCCACTCTATATTTTCAATAATCCATAAACTTTGATTTTAACAATATTATTTTGTCACGAATACGGGCGCAAATAGCTTTACGCACAGCCTGTGTTGACTTGGTGGTGGAACAGCTGGAAATTTGTCAATCATCGAAGGTCCCTCTGCAAGTAGAAAATGAAGAAAAATACGCAGTGACAAATTTACCGTGTAACAGAACTTTCCTCTCGAGAGGATCAAACGGGACCACCCTCCTCTCTTTTCAGACCGTCACATCCTCCCTGTCTCGCGCTCAGGACACTCCGCGCCGATTTCTCAGAGCCCCGTGCGTCTCGATGCCATTCGCTTCCCCGAGGATCCCGGGATTCCAGCGGTGAGTGGACCGGAGGATGGCCATCAATGTGGAAGGACTGGTGGCGATAGTCATCTTCTACCTGCTGATCCTGATCGTGGGAATATGGGCCGCCTGGAAGAACAAGAACTCGGGAGTGTTAGAGGGCACGGATCGGAGCGAGACCATCATGGTCGGGGGGAGAGACATCGGCTTGTTTGTCGGCGGATTTACTATGACAGGTGAGGCGAGCCGAAAAGCCTATGAGCATCATTAGTCTTTAATGTTGTACAGTTTTAAGATTGCAAG
>NW_027468689.1:12446281-12451281 GCF_046254945.1 Alosa pseudoharengus | reverse complement strand
GACTTCAGCACTTATAATGGTGTATTTTTGTTACGTTGTGGGCAAGATGTTTGGACTTAATTTCTGGCCCGAGTCTGAATATCTGCCACGACAATAGGTACGTGTGTGTGTGTGTGTGTGGATGTGAGTCAGTGAAGCTGAAGTCCATGTCCTTGCTGTGCAGACTGGAACCAGACGTCGTATGGCGCTATTCCACCGAAGGACAAGAACCAGTCGGACATGATCCTGCCCATCGTGCTGCAGCACCTGTGCCCGTCCTACGTGTCCTTCTTTGGACTGGGCGCCGTGTCCGCAGCCGTCATGTCATCCGCAGACTCCTCCATCCTCTCCGCCAGCTCCATGTTTGCCAGAAACATTTATCAGCTTGCCTTCCGCCAGTCAGTGAGTACCACTACGACCAACACCTACACTAACACCAACACCAACACCAACACCAACACCAACACCAACACCAACACTAACACCTACACCAACACCAACACCAACACTAGCACCTACACCAACACCTACACCAACACCTACACTAACACCTGCACTAACAATAACACCAACACCAACACCTGATACGTACAGTAACACCTACATCAACACCTACACTAACACCAACACCAACACCTACACCTACACCTACACCTACACCTACACCTACACCAACACCTACACCTACACCAACACCAACACCTACACTAACACCTGCACTAACAATAACACCAACACCAACACCTGATACGTACAGTAACACCTACACCTAACTAACATTAACTGGAGTGTCTGTTGGGCCTCTGTATAAACAGATTATTCCATGTTTTTGTGCCTGTGTGTGTATGTTTGTTTGCCTGTGTGTGTGTGTGTATGTGTGTGTGTATGTGTGTGTGTGTGTGTGTGTGTGTGTGTGTGTGTGTGTGTGTGTGTGTGTGTGTGTCTGTGCGTGTGTGTGTGTGCGCCTGTGTGTGTGTGTGCGTGTGTGCGTGCGTGTGTGTGTTCCACAGGCGTCTGACCGTGAGATCGTGTGGGTGATGCGGATCACCATCTTTGTGTTTGGTGCGTTGGCGACGACGATGGCATTGCTGACCGGCACGGTGTACGGCTTGTGGTACCTGAGCTCCGACCTGGTCTACGTGATCATCTTCCCGCAGCTGCTGTGCGTGCTGTTCGTGCGTGGCACCAACACCTACGGCTCGGTGGCCGGCTACGTTTTCGGCCTGCTGCTGCGCATCGGTGGCGGGGAGCCCTACCTCAAGCTGCCCGCCTTCATCCACTACCCGGGCTGTTACGTGAACGACGAGGGCATTCTGATCCAGAAGTTCCCCTTCAAGACCGTGTCCATGCTGGCCTCGCTACTGGGAAACGTGCTGTTCTCCCACCTGGCCAAGTACCTGTTTGAGAGCGGGAAGCTGTCCGCCAAGTATGACGTGCTAGACGCCGTGATGTCCAAGCACAGCGAGGAGATCATGGACAAGACCACGCTGGTCAACCGCAACGTCATCGGCCTGTCAGAGCTGGCGCCGGTAAAGCCCCGCCTCAGCGTCACGCTGGCTGCCACCTTCACCCGCAAGGAGACGCTGACCGAGGAGGATGACGACTCCAGCCCCGACTCGCCCCACAGCCTCAAGAACGAGTGACCACACACACACACACACACACGTGTCCCATCCACACCCTGAAAACTAACACACAACTCACACATACATATAAAGAAACACGAAGGTGGATGATTCCAGCTTCAACTCTCCCCTCTACACACACAGACACACACACACACACACAGACACACACACACACACACAACCTTCTCACTCTGGACTCAGAGAAGGAAGTGCAATCCGGGGCTGTGAAGTGGACTGCAGTGTGACATCATCACGTTTGGATCCTCAGCTATGTGTGTGTGGAGCGTGGAGTGTGTTCTCCAACATTACTGTGGCAGGGTCATGCATCTGTGTATTTGTGTGAATTGGATTCTCTATCGGTACTACTGCAGCTGGTGTGTGTGTGTGTGTGTGTGTGTGTGTGTGTGTGAGGGTGGATTATGTTCTCCTTCAGTACTGCTACAGTTCGAAGGTTGTATGTGTAAGTGTACATGATATGTGTGTGTGTGTGTGTGTGTGTGTGTGTGTGATCTACTGGAGATGGATTGGTTTGGAGTGGACTTGGATTTGGATTTGTCAATCATCTTCACTGTGCGTGTTGAGTACAACCTCTGAATGACCTTTTGCTCAGGAAGTAGAGGTCAGCACAGATACAGTAGCTGCTGGGAAGTGTAGTTCAGTTGGTAGCTGAGAAGTGCAATAATGATATGGATGCGTGCTTGACCTTGTGTGTGTGTGCCGCAGTGAGGCAGGAAGTGAGGTCATTGAGTCATTAAATGTTTCTGAAGGCTGACCCGAGATCAGCCAGCTGCTCAGACCTGTAGTCACATCGATGAAGTTGCGACTAGAGTCTAACTAGTACTACTGCACTCTATAGAGTTACTACTGAGCCAAAACTCTTGTTGCCAAATGGTCACTCTCTTATCAGCCAGTGTGTGTGTGTGTGTGCATATGTTAAAAGGTCTCTCTATAGTACTCCTCTGTTTCCACAATCACTCTGGAACCCAACAGTAAGCTTCTGTAGTCTGTCCTCCTCTTGTGTGTGTGTTTGTGTGTGTGTGCTTTGTGTGTGTGTGTGTGTGTGTGTGTGTGTGTGTGTGTGTGTGTGTGTGTGTGTGTGTGTGTGTGTGTGTGTGTGTGTGTGTGTGTGTGTGTGTGTGTGTGTCCCCTCTGCTTTAGCACTAGTGCTTGTGTAAAAGCCTTAACTCTGCTCATCTCCAGGACGGGCTACGCAGAGAGCCCCAGGATAGCGTGTGAAAAGTCTCCCCACGGCATTGTGGGATAGCTCTACCCATGGCATTTTTGGATAGGTCTACCCATGGCATTATGGGATAGATCTACCCATGGTCTTTTGGGATAGGTCTACCCACAGCATTATGGGATAGGTCTACCCATGGCATTGTGGGATAGGTCTACCCATGGCATTGTGGGATAGGTCTACCCATGGCATTGTGGGATAGGTCTATCCATGGCATTGTGAGATGTCTAGTGTGGATTAAGAGTGGCCCCTGCAAATTCATCTCCTGTATCAAATGTAGTTCTTAGGGGACTGAGTTCAGTTCCTGTAGTTCTAGATGTAGTTGTAGTTCTGGTTTCCGTACCTGGCTCCCAGCAGGACTTGTACTGGTTCAGCGTCTGTGGCTCTCTCTTAGTGTTGCTGTGATGTGTATATTTATGTATATTTATATTTGTATAAATATAGAAAATGCAAACAACATTTACATGTGCAGGTAGGAAACAAATCGTTCATGTTAATAAGCAACAGCTGCTAACATCTATTTATTTATAAATGATGTTGTAAAGATATAAAAATGTACCGTAATTGCCGTAAATAAATAGTCTTATTTAACATATTCAGAGCTGTGTTGGGACATGTTTGCTATCTGCTTGGTGTGTGTGTTGGAGTTGTGTGTTGCTGGACGAGTGTTCTGAAGTATGAGTTGTGTCGTTACGAAGGGCTGCCGTGCGATGGCTGGGCTTTTAAGACTCATCATGGCCACACACACACACACACACACACACACACACACACACACACACACACACACACACACACACACTTCCCAGTGCACTGCCCTTTCAGATCATCATGGCCGCTCTGGGCTCTTAAGAGCGAAGCCATTGTCGTCATCATGGCGGCTTTGTTGCGGCTCTTTGTCGCGGCGTGTGTGTGGCGGCCACGGGACGGACTGCAGCGCTTTCAGAGGCAGCGGCGCGTGTCCGAAAACGTGACGGCTCTCCTGACGTCAGCTGGCGCCCGACCATCCGCCCAATGTCACGACGAAGAGTCATCCGCTATAAATAGCTTGCCGGTATTTACATTACGCTAAGTGCTGCGCCTGGGCTGGACTGGGCCGATGGGGGGACGCGGTTGGTGTTGGTCTTGGGTGCGTTACTACTGGTCTTCAGCGAAGCCACACCTTAAGGGTGTGTGTGTGTGTGTGTGTGTGTGACGCTTGTCCTGGCGTGTCCTCCGCTGCGCCCTTGTTCCCCAAAACTCAATCCCATTAGCGGCCGCCCCGCCCCTCCCCACACCACCACACCCCCCACCCAGGCCGCAGAGTGCTCTCGTCATAATGAAGAATCATGGAGAAACCTGACAGTCAGCCAAAACTACGCTCTCGCAATCCCAGCCTATCAGAGCCCAGCGCACTCCACACCCAGCCAATCACAGCCCGGCGAACCTCAAACCCAGCCCATTTCATCCATGGATACCCAATGCCCAGCCAAGGCTGGCTCTGCGGATCTCAAACTCAGCCATTCACAACCCTACATATTCACACCCAGCCAATCCCAGCCCTGCGCAATGAGACGTGCTTTTCAGTCCCTCAGAAGTTGGGGGAACAAAGCAGGCCCAGATCCATTCCAGCGGGAAGCTAAAGATACACACACGTGTGTGTGTGTGTGTGTGTGTGTGTGTGTGTGTGTGTCAGGGCTGAGTACAGGAATCTTAATGGAAGCAGACAGGTGTAATCAGATTGCCCCCCCCCCCCTTCAGTCCTGGGAGTCTAATGGAGCTTCTGGGAAGTAAAGTGAGTTTCCTGTGTGTGTGTGTGACCTGAGGAGCAAAGTGCTGTGATCAGATCATCTAGCTGGTCATCAGCCCATCAGAATGTGGCGCAGAACAGCAGCCTGTATCAGCACATCAGACCAGATCCTGATGGCACTGGACACACATGTGTGGTGTGTGTGTGTGAGTGTGTGTGTGTGTGTACCTTTGGTTATGGCTGGAACAATGTGAAGTGTGTGTGTGTGTGTGTGTGTGTGTGTGTGTGTGTGGGTAGGTGGGTGTGGTTATGGCTGGAACAATGTGAAGTGTGTGTGTGTGTGTGTGTGGGTAGGTGGGTGTAGTTATGGCTGGATCAATGTGAAGTGGGTGTGTGAGTGAGTGTGGTAGAGAGAGCTTCCCTCCCC
>NW_027468689.1:12438781-12441281 GCF_046254945.1 Alosa pseudoharengus | reverse complement strand
TGTTAGTATTATAAATCAGTCAGCATTAGTTGATTTTAGCAACTGGAAATGTATATATGATACAAAATGTGTGTGTGTGTGTGTGTGTGTGTGTGTGTGTGTGTTATATGATACAAATTTAGTAAATAAGATCAAAAAACAGATCAAATAAACCAAAGGTTTGTTGTGATTTTTAGCATTTTGGCAAAATCCCCCAGCTAGAGCTCAGGAGCAGTGATCTGGTGAGGAGCTCAGGAGCGGTGATCAGGAGAAGAGGTGGAGAGTTTAGGAACGGTGATTAGGGGAGGAGGTGGAGAACTGCGATGAGACGAGTTCAAACTGAACAGGAGAGAGCAGAAAAGAGAGGGACAAAAGGGCCAATCATTTCCCAGAAAAAGTTTATTAATCACTCATGATTTCTTAAGTAACATAAGTAGCTAGTTTGCTAGCTTAGCATAAATACCTCGGCTCCATCATCAACCACCAACTGACGTTCAAAAATAACACTGAACGGATCTTCAGGAAATGTCAATAACACCTTTACTTTCTCTGAAAGCCGGCTGCAAGTTGACAAGTCCATCTTACAATCTTTTTACAACTGCTTTATACAATCCACGCTCACCGTCAGCATCCTGGCATGGTTTGGCTCCCTGAGTGAGCTGAACAAAGGGCCTCTCAACAGTCACCAGAATGAGCACCAATATCATTGGACAACTACAGACCACCCCAATGCAGCCCGATTTAAAGGACCAGTATGTAGGAAATAAATTGTTACCATTCCAAACACCATATGTTGTCAGAGAGTAAGGAAACACGATGAATTGAAGTAATGGCTTATTTGACAACATTAATATAACCTTAATATAACCCGTTAAACCCTGTAAAACCCATGAAAAAAAATGAGTTACGGGGCGGAATCTCTTGGAATGTTCGTTTATGTTTTGAACGATTAATTCTAGAATAGCGTATTAATAATGGGCTGGCGTGTCCTCCTATTTGTGTTGCCAAATTAGCAAAGGCCAACTGTCAACTTGCTGTCAGTTGTAGTCATGAACGCCTACGAGAGGCAGGCAAATTTCTAAAATTAAAACAAGAAACAAATTAAGTGGACATCCGAGGAGCTTCCTGAGATGGCAACGTCTTCGTCAAACGAAGAATATCAAGTCTGACGCAGAGCTGGCCATATTTTTCCACGACAGGTAGCCTAGGCTAAACTTCATCTGCATCGCTAACTTCAGCTAATTATGTTACGTTGGTTAGAGAGGTATTTTTTGTTTTCACTGTTTCCGTAATGTGTAGCTGGGTCATGGCTGGAGAAATGTTAAAGCAGCTGCAGGTCAACTAATGTTAGCTAAGTCTTCATTACATCTGGCAAACCAGAAGAGGCTCGCGTCTGGTAGTCTTGAGAACGTTCACCAGTGTTTTGATTCTGGCCTACAGAACGTTCGGTAACAATCCTACAAATCGCTCCTTTAAGAAGCAAGCCATCAGGAAGAGCAGACTCATAACATCCGACTCAACTCACAACCTCCATGCCCAATACAAACTATTACCCTCTAGGAGGAGATTCCGGTCCTTACCCCTAAAATCCAAGAAAGCCATGGTCACCTTTGTGCCAACATCAGACTGCTGATCAACACTCCCCACACACACTAACTAAGCTTTTAACTTATTTATCATTTTAGATAATTGTTTATGTTGCTTTTAGATTGCTCTTAGAGTGTGGAATGCATGTGTGTATGTATACTTATGCCTAACCACAAATGAAGCTCCCTCACACAGAAAATACAGTTCCCTTGACTTAACTTGACTAGCTTGCTCATATGGAGTGACCACCCGAAAAATGTCAATAACACATTTGAAACACTATTGGGATTTAACAAATGACATTTATTTTTACATTAATAATTTACATTACATTATTTTCATATGTATGTTTGCCTTTCATTGACAGAACAGCAGAAGAGCAGACCGGAAATTAATGGGAGAGAGAGGAGCGGTGAGTTCGGGAAATGACCTTAGGCCAGATTTGAAACTGCGTGTCCAAGGGCTGAACGCGGATGCTACAGCTACTGATAGATGGAGCAGCCGCCAACCTAGTGGCAATGCTGCATAACTGCAGCTGCTACACAGAACACAATAAAATGGACAGAAATATCAATCCATGTGTGCAAGACCCCCCCCCCATACACACACACACATACACATACACACTCCTTAGCCAAAACAGATATAGGCCCCCATCCCACTACAACCCCTTAGCCTCCTCAGGAGATCTAGCAATTCACTTGGGACCACTTGGTGACAACAAACACATGGACAACTGAAATGATTTTAAAAAATGACACGGAATATTTGGTCATTTAGTTGGGTCATTTTTCTACCAGCCAGCTGGTAGTTTTGGTAGGGACACTCAATCAATCCAGCTGTCATCAACTTGGTATTTTTTTTACATGGTAAAAGTTTTGCCTTACTCCATCAGGATATGACCTCACAGCTGACATATTTGCTTCTTTCTTCA
>NW_027468689.1:12418781-12433781 GCF_046254945.1 Alosa pseudoharengus | reverse complement strand
GAATGATTTAATAAGATGTTGTTTGGCATGATTATTATCGTAAGTTACGTGTGTTGTGAAGAGACTACTTCGACTGTGTTAGCTAGTTGACAAACGTTAGCCACGAAGCATATTTAATTAGCATAACGTTTCCAAGTCTGCTAACGTTACCTACCAGCTGTTGGTATGCTAATTGTAGTTCGTTGTAAAAGTTTGTTTTGTTTCTGTTCAGCAGTTCCTACCCAGTGAATACAGAACTATGTTTTTATGAGTCTGTCTTTGTGTAGATTTAACATTAACAGTAGCTAATATTAGCTGGAATGAATGACACCTGCTAACCTGCTTGAAGCTGAACGAAATGGCAGGCAGAATATTCCTTGATACCAGGAAGGGTATGTCTCTGGGTGGACTTTTAAAATCCGTCTGGATAAAAATAAATAAATAAAAGCAGATACATACCTTCCGAAATCACCTGATTTCCATTGCATGTTCACAGCTGCTGGACTGGACGGTTGAGAGAATATGCCTGCCTGCCTGCCGATTTTTTCTCTCTCAACCTTCAAATAACTATGCAGCTGTGTTGAAGTCACCCTGGTGCTGGGTAGTGTACTCCACCTCAGGTGGGGGACAGGAGGGAGCACAGCCCTAAACTATCAACCCAGCAGTGATAAACTATCAACCCAGCAAGCTGGGTTACAGAAATGACCCAATATGAGTAAAAACAACCAAACAAAATGACCCAACAGCCTCGACCCAGCGTTTGGGTTGAAAAAATAACCCAGCAATTTTTAGAGTGTGAATGTTTCTTCTTCTACATAAGATTTTAGTCATCTTTAGTTCATGTAATACTTTATTGTCAATGCACAAATTAAGTAACAGTAGTCTGAAACGTTATTGTTAATGCACAAATTAAGTAACAGTAGTCTGAAACGAAATGCTGTTTTACTAGTGGTGCAAATAACTGACATGTCCAAATGGGCCTTGATGAAATGCGTCGCTAGACTGTTCATACACATTTTAACGGGCCAAAGTTGAAGAGCTGTTGTCCGTTATTGTTCGTGCAAATATAGGCTGATTCATGTTCCCTTGCATTGTGTAACTGAGGTCCATGGCTAGTCTGGCTTTCACCAGACCAAGCTCAATCTTTTAAGAAATCAAAAAATAAATAGCGGGCAGATCAGGCTGGGTTCACCAAGCGAGCCTAGTCCATAGGCACCCGATATTGTTCACGCTCTGGCTATTCTAAATGCAAAAATGCATCAGGGAGTTATGACAAAACTGTAACTAACAAACTAGATCCTAATAGAAAGCTGTTAGCTTCCTTAAGCTACAGGTAGGCTTATAAGGTAGGCCTATTTACAACATAAATTGTCAATAAGCTATGCTGGCGACACAAATAAAATCTCCTTTGGAAACCAATGGCTTAAGCCTTACAGTATCAAGCGGACTTAAATTGCCATATCGTGGCGAAAAGTTGTAATAAAATTCACGCAGCTCCATGAGTCAAGGAAAGCGCGAATGAAGTAGCCACCTCTAAATGGGACCCACTAGCCTAAACAGTAGCTTATGGTGTGTTGCTAAAGCAGCCATAATGAAATGAAGGTGTCATTGTTTGGATACTTCACACACACGTGCTTTTTAATTTCACAGACTACAACTACCAAGCTGGAATCAAAGCACATCGATTCCCCTCTCAGACCCTGCACGCACTTCAAACAAAATAAACAGGCGTCTCAGTCTCACGCATGTAGGCAAAACTGTATCAGATCGGTGTAACGTTGGTAAATCTTCCATTGCACAGAATGATTTTTGTAGCACGTGCAACAAATGACAGTCGAAAGATACAATTACAGTGCTGTTATCAATTTGCTTGGTATAACCGCATTTATAGTTTTCTACAAATGCAATCAATCAAATTGGCCTCCATCACTCAACCAACGCTAACGGTAACATTGCCTAGGTCCTTATTGATATTATAAGATTAACGTACCTGCAGTAAAAACCAAGCATGTCCGATAAACATCCTCAGATTTATTTCGGCTTCAAGAAGAAATGGGAATTACATTTCATGTGAACATCATCCTATCCTTATTAGACGTTCTCTGCGGTAAACTATAGTCCTTGTAGGAAGCGGCCATTGTATTCCAACCCACGTTTAACTTCCAACAAAATTACGTCTCACTGCAACGATGCGCCATCTAGTGGACAAACGACTACTTATCGCCAATACTGGAAATGCAGCCATGATGATGATGATGATGAATATTTATTTTGGCTTTCTTTTAATCCTACTGAATTTGTAATTATGTATCAGCCGTTCTAATACCGATAGTATGTGGGTGCCTGTGTGTGTGTGCATGTGTATATGTGTGCACCGCCATCTACAGGCCAATGAGTGTACAGTCACTAAATGTACACATAATCTATTTTTTTAAAGACCCCCCCATGGATGAAATTCTACGAAACTTGGCATACCCCCAGAGAATGCCAGGTCAATCATACACATAAAATTTGGTGCAGTTCTGAACATCTTAACTGAAGATAGGGACGATTAAAGCAGAATAATATTGCATTTTCATTTTTTACCGGGGGGGTGCAAATCACAAATGAGTGATTATGGGCCAGATTGATGTGGGCCCTTGAGACCAACATACCATAAAAGATTCTTCATCCTCGGTGCCACGGTTCAGGTAGTTATTTAGGAAAAACTGCTTTTTTTGCGGTTCGGGGGGCCCAGCACGGGGGGGGAGTGGACCCCGGGGACGAAACGAAATTTTTCCGTAAAAGTCTAGTGGGGCTACATACCCACCAAATTTCATGTGCCCCGGTGGTTCGGTGTCCCGGGTATCGTTGACCAAAAATTCAGGAAGTAGATGACGGGAAAAAAAAAAAAAAAAAAAAAAAAAAAAAAAAAAAAAAAAAAAAAATTTGTGACAGGTCTGCAAATTCACCCTATTCCGTTAATCAGCAAGTCAGGCCCAATGAAACTAACCTGACTCTCGCCAGATGAATTTCATTCCGCCTAGCTCCACTCATCCATCTGGAACCGATCCATTGGAATGGTGTTTCAGAAGGCTGGGCCTTATCAAAAATCCTTGCATATGATTGGATAAGCCACTTGTCCGTCATATATTGACGTGCTACTTCAACCACTCACATCGAAGCCAACCCGTGATGCTGAGAACAGTCTCACAGTCGCTTCTACGCTACGTCACATCTATGAAACTTCCGCCCTGCGTCCTGATTGGCTCTACCATAAAATCTGGTGCCGAAATCGCTCTTAATGGAAGCGATCCCAGATGGATGTGAGTGGTGCTAGGCGGAGCTAGATGGAACGAAATTCATCTGGCAAGAGTCAGGTTACAATGAAACAGCCCAGAGGATATAAATGCATGAAACCCCCTGGGTGTCACAGGGTTTGGTGTGTGCTGTACTTACTACCTCTCAGTATGTGTGTGTCCTCAGCTCTGCTGATAAATAACAGGGGAAAAGAAAGAGATGATTTATCGACCAGCGGTTCTGCTAACAAATAAGTGTGTCCTGACGAGTGGTGCGAGTGTGTGTGAGAGGAGTGTGTGTGTGTGTGTGTGTGTGTGTGTGTGTGTGAGAGAGAGAGAGAGAGAGAAATGAAACCATTAGGAGAGCCACCAGTTAATTACTCTGAGCTCAGAGTGAGTAGAAGAGGAGAAGATGTGTGTGTGTGTGTCTGTGTGTGTGTTAGTGTGTGTGTGTGTGTCTGTGTGTGTGTATGTGTATGTGTATGTGGTTGTGTTTATATTTACCATATCTGTGGGACTAATGGTGTGTTAAATACCAGAAATATGTGATGCAGCATCAATCTCAATCCATCTCTCTCACTATTCTCACACACACACTCTAACCTGTGCTGGTATGACTATCAGCACCATAGGGACCTACCCACGCACCCATCGACCTACACACACACATACACACACAACACAAACACACACACAAACACACATACACACACACACATACACACACACTAACCCAGACTCCACCCCACACACACACACACAAACACACACACACACTGACCCAGCCCCCATCCCACACTCACCCCCTCCTCACCGTGAGCACCAGGCTTCAGTGGTAACAAACAGCAGCTCTGACTTGCACTGGCTAGAGCCACAACAGGAGCAAAACAAATCAATCATCTGAACACGGGTCTCCATGTTCATTAATATGCAGAAGGTATCATTCAGGGCCAATGTGTTCGATTCTCCTGTTCCATTCATTTCTTCAATCTGTGTGTGTGTGTGTGTGTGTGTGTGTGTGTGTGTGTGTGTGTGCGTATGCATGTGCGTGTGTGTGTGTTGTTCACAGTGGTGTCATATACACGTTTGTTTACAGATGTCTTCCATCCAAACTAATGGCATCTGAATTCAGCTCAATAAAGTTGATTACGCTGTTGGTGTTTGTCACTTTTTGTCCCTCCTCTTTTTCTATCTCCTCGTCTCCTCTCTCTCTCTCTCTCCTCTCATCTCCTTTCTCTCTCTCCTCACATCTCTCTCTCTCTCTCTCTGTCTCTCTCTCTCTCTCTCTCTCTCTCTCTCTCTCTCTCTCCCTGGCCCTGGCTGACGCTGGTTTTGAGACTGGGAGGGCAGATTCAGGCTGACAGCCTGAGTGTTTCTGCCCTGCAGCCAAAAGGGAGCTCATCATTACGAGGCCAGTGGATGTGAAGGGTGGAAAAATGACCCACAGAGGTCATCATATCCACACCCTAATTTATCAGTGCTTCCTGATGCAGCTTCCTGTTATGAGACACATTACACACAACCTCAGACAACACACACAACCTTACACAACCGCACATAGCACACACAACACAAGCACACAAGCACACAACCGCACACAGCACTCACAACACACATAATACACAACCTCACACAACGCATAAGCTCATTCCTACCAGTGTTCTTACATGGTGCGTGTGTTTGTGTATGTGTGTGTGTGCATGTTATGCTGTCTAGGAATATTGTGTGTATTTTTGTGCTTTTCTGGTTTCTTTTCTAATGTTTTACAGGTACACACAAACACAGGTACAGGTACAAACAAACAACACAAACACTCTGTGAACCTGAGGGGAATGTCAATGAAAGGAATCTGCTCTGTAATAGAGTTCAAAAGCAAATGCCCTACTCATGTAAAGAGCTCAGAGCAGTGGTGATGGGGTGATGGCTGTGGTGAAACTTGGGTCTCCACTGCAGTGTGATACACTAGCGCCCCCTACTGGTGGTAAGTGCAGGTTGGCAGACTCAAACCTGACATGTCACAGGAGACCAGAGCCACTGTGCTGCTATCAGTTGCAGGGTGTGTGTGAGAGTGAGAGTGTTTCTATTGTGTGCTCAAAAATGAACAATCGCTCTCTGATATGCTATCTTGTCAGACTGTTTGCATTTTATGCATTTCTATTGTATTTTGTTCAGATTAAATCAGTGGCCTTAATAGATACCACCAGTAGTGATGCAAGGAGGCGCAGAACTCACTAACAGACATAGGGAAGGGGCATTACTTACACTAACACACTAACTATGTAAGGATGGAGCAGAACTCACACTACCGACAGGAAATGACCTCTCTCTTACCTGAGATAACTCTAACACTCTGAGACCCCTATCTCACCTGAGATAACTCTAACACTCTGAGACCCCTCTCTTACCTCAGAATAAATATAAAACAATTAAATGAGAGCACAATGTAGCCTAGTAAAATGAACACACAATTTAGAAAAATTAGTCCACAATTTAGCAAAATGAGAGCATGATTTAGTAAGACCAATGCACAATTTAGTAAAACGACCAGATTCTCTCTATATACACAAAAAAGACATCTTGCAATGACACCTCCGGGGTTCAGTGTGAGAATGACCCTACTTAGGTAGCCTACCCCCCCTCTTAGCACTAAATGAGTATCCAGTTCATTGAATATTGCTGAAAAGGAAAATTCCTACTGTGCAGTGGCAATCAGGTAACAGTTACAAGGATCCACCAGGAGATGTCGCTGTCAGCCAACGAGTCTGTCGCCTCTTCTGAATATTGGGGCAGCTCTCAGTGGTATGGGGAGTAACGCACTTTGTGCTTCAGTGGTATTATATGGGGAGTAACGCAATTTGTGCTACAGTGGTATTATATGGGGAGTAACGCACTTTGTGCTTCAGTGGTATTATATGGGGAATAACGCAATCTGTGCTTTAGTGGTATTATATGGGGAGTAACGCACTTTGTGCTTCAGTGGTTGACAAGTATGAGTTAAAGAAGTTGACGCTAATCAGGTGATTTGGCACTGAGATGTATGTTGACTCTTGATGCTGTACATTTTGTTATTACTGTACTGTAACATTTCCCTGGTTGTTCCTCGTCTGTTTTCAAGATCCAGAAGGTAGATTGCAGACATGTTCACACACACAGACACACACACGGTAATCTTATTGTAACACCATACAGTATAGCCCAGATAGCAAAATCAGATTGGCAGATTGACAGATTGACTTGTGGTCACTTCTGCAACCCGCCAGAGAACCGATGAGCAAAATGCCAGCGGACCGCCAGATTTGCCCCCATGTGGGCCGACAGTGGTCCGCTAGCCCCTTGCTATCTGGGAGAAATCGTATAATGTTTTGGGAAATACTATAAGTTATATAAGACTGTACTATAGGAACACTATGGAGGGCAAGGATATAGAAGTATTACACAATATCATGGAAGTATTATACACTAGGCTACTGTATAAATCTAATAGTATTACTATTTCATAAGGGCTGCTTTACCACAATAGTCCACAATAACCTGCGCTTTTGCTCCTGACAGATCTTCTGGTCATGTTTTATTCTTTGGGTTGAGTGTTTTTCTTGAGGCTGCATCGTTTGGTATTTCTTCATTTCGTGTTTTTCCCTGTGGCGATGGAAAGAACAGACATGCCAGAGCGCGCAGCGCAGAGCGCGTGGAGGCCTGGAGAAGGAAGTGAAAGAGAAGCGGGGCGGGGAGATGACTTAGTGCCGTTTGCATGCGCTCTAAAATGGATTCTTTGGGTAAATAACGACCAGCGGAGTTCTCCGCTGAAAGGTCACCTGCGCTTGCGCATTATGCCAACCTCACCTCCCATGATACCTTCTTCTAGACTCTAAATACCAAGACGGAGGTGCACGGAATGGTGACATTTATAAGCATACATCATTTGCATTCATTTATGCATATTACACATTAAAAGTGTAGGTATTCAAATCAGCACACCATTGTTCAGGCTGACATCATTTCAGAACAGAAACAAGAACTTCTCTTAATTCAGAGATGTTGGCTTAGTGCGTTTCCTGAAAACTCATGCACGCTTATTGTTTAGTGTTCTCAGTAAATTTTACGTAGCCTAAAACCTAAGTTTTACCTACTTTGACATGACCCGGGTGTTATCAAGATAAACATATAGGAAAAGTAAATCGTTGGTAGTTAACAAACGCGGTTATTGGAGGTAAAGAGTTAACGGTACGTCCATCTTGGCAGTGAGCCCCCGCCCACGCGAGCGCGTTCAACCCCCTCAGACGAACCTTTAAAAACGTCTCGCGCTCCGAAGCCGCTACTCCCGGAGGAGAGTTTCGCAAACTCGCAGTCATGGCACAGGCGGACAAGACGAGCGGAGATCACATTGGATTCCCTTTTCCAGACATCATCGAGCTTAACGTTGGCGGCCAGGTGTATGTGACGCGGCACGCGACCCTGCTGGCTGTGCCGAGCTCGCGCCTCTGGACCATGTTCAGCCAGCGGAGCCCCGCGGATCTCAGCAGAGACAGCAAGGGCCGCTTCTTCATAGACCGCGACGGGGCTCTCTTCAGATATATTCTGGATTACCTGCGGAATTTAACGCTTGTGTTGCCAGATTATTTCAGGGAGAGGGCGAGTCTCCAAAAAGAGGCAGACTTTTTCCAGCTGCACGATCTATCTAAACGTCTCCGATCCTCGACGAGCAAAGAAAACTCCCCGAGCGAGGAGGTGTGTCGTGGCGATCCTGAGGAAGCTATGCTTGGAGCTCTTGCGAGCACGAGCCTGGCTGCGTCTCCCGGCAGCACAACAAACCCCTGCTCCCCTTCTCTTGACCCACGGAAGTCGGGCTACATCACCATCGGGTATCGCGGTTCCTACACCATCGGGAGGGACATTCAAACAGATCACAAATTCCGGCGCGTGGCGAGGATTACCGTGTGTGGAAAGACGTCCCTCGCCAAAGAAGTTTTTGGCGAGAATCTGAACGAGAGCAGGGACCCAGACAGACCCCCGGAGAGATACACATCCCGGTACTACCTGAAGTATAACTTCTTGGAGCAAGCCTTCGACCAGCTCTCAGAGGCAGGCTTTCATATGGTCGCGTGTAGCTCCACAGGCACATGCGCCTACACAAGTAACGACCCAAACGAAGACAAGGTGTGGAGCAGCTATACCGAGTACGTCTTCTGCCGGGACTGAATGGTCTTCACACGCGACCGCTCTGTCGAAAGCTTTCAGCCATCAAGAAATATCTATTAGCCTACCAAAATGTAAAAGTGGACCTTTATGCGCATAGTCTATTTATGATAATGGCGATTTTCTATCCAGACATGGAATTTAATGCTTAGTTCTGTGACCTGTTAATAGTTATATTCATAAACAACTTCAGATTTTGTTTATTACAAGTTGTTTGTAAAAAAAAGTCTTAATCTTTAATGCTTTATTTTGATTTGAGTGTTAATTTGGACGCTCAAAATCTATATTTGTCAAACACCTGACGACTTTGTGTGTGTGTTTAATGCCAGGGTAAATGAGTTGGACAGAGAGACTCGTGCATCAGTTCCTCTGTGTTTCCAGAGCTGCACTGCCAAGATGACTTCTTCTGGAGATCTTATTACATTTTGCCTTGTTTATGCCATGCCAAATTTAATATGGGAGCAGTTCACTGCCCAGATATGCTTTGTTTGCCCTCTCCCAGCATCTGTGGAGTCACAAATACACACGCACACACACACACACACACACACACACACACACTGGCTGAGGCAGATTTTTTTTATGGAAACTATCATAAGTGTTTATACTAGAATTTTGTATATTTAAAGAAAGCTTTAATCTGCTATTTGTATGTGTGTACGTCAGTCCAGTACGCTGTGTTTATGTCTGTGTGTGCCTGCTTGCCTGCATGTGTGAGTTTTTATGTGTGTGTGTGTGGGTGCCTGTGTGTGTGTGTGCCTGCTTGCCTGCATGTGTGGTTTTATGTGTGTGTGTGTGTGTACTTGTACGGCTGCCCTGTAGGCTGATCTGAGTGTGCGTGTGTTCGTGTACGGCTGCCCTGTGTGTGAGTCTGTGTATATTTGTCTGTACAGCTGCCCTACAGGCTGGTGTTAGAGTGTGTGTGTACGGCTGCCCTGTAGGCTGGTGTGTGTGTGTGTGTGTGTGTGCATACTGTATGTATGGCTGCCCTGTAGGCTGGTGTCTGTGTGTGTGTTTGTTAATGTAGCAGACCTTTGACACCCCCCCTCCCCTCAACTCTGTCTGCCACTGATGTCCACACACACACACACACACACACACACACTCTCTCTCTCTCTCTTAGCTTTGTGTGCCACTGAAGTCCACACACGCACACACAAATCAGCTTTCGTTGCCACTGATGTCAACACATACACAGATACGCACACACACGCACACACACACACACACACACACACACACACACACACACACACACTCACACTTGCACACACACACACACACACACAGAGTCAGCTCTGTCTGCCACTGATGTCTGCTCGCTCCTGTCACACTGTACCCTGTGGTGTGGGGGGAGGAGGGGTTAGGGGGTTTAATGGACCAGAACGGGCTGGCGGATCAAGGTTTTTTCAGCATCTGTTTCTGACACATTGTGGAGCAATCGTCACATGGACTGAAAATATCTCACCCACACTGGAGGAAGCTGTGTACCCCACCATACACACACACACACACACACACACACACACTGGACTGCCCTCTGGCAGGATGCTGTTCGCTTGCCAAATCTTATTTGTTCAACCCATGATGTTGTGACTCCACCCCAACCACACACACACACACAGATATACACAGACACACATGATATTTGCACTCTGTTGTCCATGTAAATAAACTAATTTGCATTTGTTCAGTCGCATGGCTGTTCTGTGTGCTGAGAATAAAATAGCAGCATTCAGTGATGCATATGGAAATGAGCGTCAACTCCAACTCCCTGAAGCCTGATGGCTCACCGCGCTCAGTATGGACATCGACACACACACACACACACACGACACAGGCTTCAGGAATACACACACACACAAAACACAGGCCTCAGGAACACACACACACAACACAGGCTTCAGGAACACACACACACACAACACAGGCTTCAGGAAAAAACACACACGACACAGGCTTCAGAAACACACACACACAAAACACAGGCTTTAGGAACACACACACACACACACACAACACAGGCTTCAGGAACACACACGCACACACACCAGAGGCTTCAGGAACACACACACAAGACAGGTCATCAGGAGCTAGACCCACACGACACAGGACTAAAATGACTAAATCCACGATACAGCCTTTAGAGATATACAGTCTTTTGGACAGACCTATACACTAGTGTGCACGCACACACAAACACTCACACATCCACACACTTGTTCATACCTGTCAACATTTAGCTTTCCAAAAACGGGAGATTTTTTTTTCGGGGGTGGGGGGGGGGGGTGCAGTGTTTATACTGGATCTGTGTTTGCATATTTAATACGTTTCATACACGTGTTTCAACACTGCATTTCGGTCGTTGCTTTTACCTTACCATTACCTTACGCATGCCAGTTATGTATCCACCAGCTGCCTGCCTGCAGCCTACTTCTAAAACTCCAAAGCTGCTTGCTGTCAGATTTGGTTCCGAGGGAACAAGTTCAGTGTATCAACAACACTCAATAACAGTTTATGTGATGTGTTAATCAATTAAATTCCCAACAATTTCACAACAGCTAGTTCTGGAGTAGGCCATTCAACTAGCCCGCTTGCTTACGACGAGACTCAGGCTGCGCAGTTGGCACCCGCTTCCTTATTTGGGTTTTGGGTTGCCAGGTTTTAGCCTATGACAAAACAGTTGAAATTGAAACTAAGTGATCGTGTATGTGTAGGGTGTATTTCATACACAACCTGGCAACCTGAATGGATCAATGATTTTAAAATGAAGTTTGATGGCCATGCAAATTACGGGAGTTTTCCGGGAGAAATAACAAAACGGGAGGGTGCTGGGAGATGACCTTGAAATACGGGAAAAACCCGGGAAAAACGGGAGTGTTGACAGGTATGCACTTGTTAGCATAACACATTCATAGAAATATGTATGCAAAAAATTAAAATACGATTATGCACATATGCAGTTGCACAGATGCAAGCTGACGCACACACACATGAATACACAGATGCAGGCAGATACACACACTCACACATACACGCTAGGAAACAGATGGATGTCTGTGACAGAGGGAACAGGAAGTCAGTCTGCCATGGCCTCAAGTCCTGTGATCATCCTTTCCCTTTTCACACACACACACACACACACACACACACACACACACACACACATAGACCACATAGACAATCATGTATGCATGCCTGCAAGCATATTATGTGTGTGTGTGTGTGTGTGAGATCAGGAGAGAAATTTGCCATGTTCTTCAAAAGATATTAAACTGTCATTGCTCACTCTGGTAGTTATATTGATTTCCTTTCCTTGAATTCAGCTTCCCTGGAGGTGACTACGCATATTAACTAGCCAATGTCCATTCTTTGTCTTCCCCTTTGGATCCAGTGGTGACACTTGGAAAGTAGTCGGGTATGCTGTCTGCACACGATCGGGGCAAGGAGTGCATTGTGGGTGTTTCATAGATAATATCACAGTGTGTATCATTTCTCTGCTTATATATCTGCCTATCTCTATATCTCCATATCTCTGCGTTCGGCACTCACACAAGAGCCTGTGTGTTCCTGTGTGCTTTTGTATGTATTTTCTTTAGTTGTGCATGTTTGTTTTCTGTGTGAGTGTGTGTCTGTTTTCTTCTTGTGTGTGTGTGTGTGTGTGTGTGTGTGTGTGTGTGTGTGTGTGTGTGTGTGTGTGTTTTCTGTGTGTTCTGAGTTCAATCTGTTGGTTATTTCATAAGAGTCCGTTCACCTGCTTAATGTCCAACTTACAGCAAAGGACTTCTGCCTTTCCTCTGCTTGTCCACCAATAATACAGGAAGTCCCATGTGTGTGTGTGTGTGTGTGTGTGTGTGTATGTGTACAGTATGTGTGTGTGTGTGTGTTTCAGGCTGCGTGGGCGGTGGATGAGTGTTGTTTCCATTTATAACCTCTTTAGCTATTAAGAAACAAGGCCTGCAGGAGATTGTGTGCGTATGTGCGGCAGACAGGATAACCTTCTCAGTAAAGATGTCGATCATTAAGAGCGTTTTGAGATGCTATCAGTAATTAAGTTGCCTGTGCAGAGAATGAATTTCATTTTATGCACCCCCTTGGGTCTCAAAGGAGCTGTTGGCTAGCTGTAATGTGTGTGTGTGTGTGTGTGTGTGTGTGTGTGTGTGTGTGTGTGTGTGTGTGTGTGTGTGTGTGTGTGCTCTCATGGCAGCAGATCCACAGGGGAAATGAGCCATCTGACAGGAACCAGAGTGGTTCCACATGACATGCTGGTTTACAGAACTTTTTCACATGGCATGCAGATGTACATTTAAGGGGTGCAGTTAGCGATTGTATGCAATTTCATGTCCATAACATTTTTTTGTCACATTCAGCAATCATCTCCTCATGACCCGCTAGCTGCCCATTCTATGAGTACACTGTTATACTAACAAATATGCTAACAAAAAGCCTCTGTTTGGGAAAAAAGCGTCTGCAGATAAATTTAAATATCAACATAAACAAATGAGACTTCCTGCGCAATTGCTGACTGAGATTCAGATCTACACAACTTTTAACATTACATCAGATCTACATTTAACATGACATACAAATCTACTTTACATTTAATATGGCATACAGATCTACATTTAACATGAGATGCATATCTACAGAACATTAACATGACATACGTTTTAAACATATGGTGTGAGGTAGGTCTCTGATATGCCATCATCCCATCCGCACTTCAGTTTGCAGAGGTCTTGGAGGATCTGCTTTGCTTTTAGGATGAACGGTGCCAGGAATCCTAAGGGATCATAAATAGAGCTGACGACTGATAGGATACCCCGACGTGTCAGTGACACGAAAAAAAAATGAAGGTGTCCTTTTCAATATTCCATTGAACTTCTAGAGCTCTCTCTAGTGGCAGCTTCTCTCTTTCCAGATCAAGTTCTTTGATCTGCTTTGCCTTGTACTCATCGGGAATGGAAGCAAGCACAGAGCGGCTGTTGCAAATCCACTTTGTGAGCTTGAATCCATCCCGAGAGCAGAGGTCTCTAAGGTATTTGCTGAGGGAAATGGCCTCGTCTTCTGTTGCCACAGACTTAAGACAGTCATCGACATAAAAGTTGCGTTTGATGGTCCTGCTCACTTCTTCAGCATAGCCGTGACCATGGTCATCTGCAGTCTTGCGCAGTGCGAAGTTGGCACATGTTGGAGAGGATATTGCTCCGAATAGGTGGACAGTCATCCGATACTCCTCGAGGTTCCTTGATGTGTCGCCGTCTGGCCACCACAGGAATCTCAACAGGTCTCGGTCATCATCATGGACATGGACTTGGTGAAACATCCCCTCTATGTCTGCCATCATAGCAATGGGTTCTTGGCGGAACCTTAGCAGAACGGCGAGGAGAGGGTTAGCCAGGTCAGGTCCTTGAAGTAGTTTATCATTGAGGGATGTTTGTTGGAATGTTGACGAACAATCGAATACCACTCTAAGGGTTTTCTTCCTTTTGTGATACACTGCATGATGTGGGATGTACCACACTTTTCCATCTTGCCTCTGAAACCTGTCCTGTGGTACCATCTCGGCATAGCCTTTCCGGATGACGTCAGTCATGAAGTTCCTGTAATCCAGAGCATAAGTTGGATCTGATTTGAACTTTCTGATAAGGTTCAGGGCTCGTTGCTTGGCAACGTCATGGTTCAAGGGCTCTTGGGGTATTGGCTCCTATAAGAAGATCAATGTCCGCATCAATCTGATTTAGCTTCACTTCTTTCAATTATGGCCATATTGAGATGTCCTTCTGAGTTGCAACGTTCTGTTTGGTCACTGGGATGGCATCTTGTGTTTAGACTTTAGGGAGTTCCAAGAAGGTGTTCCCATCCAGGTTGCCTACTTCCAGTCCGGAAAGCTCGTAACTTGAGACAGTCTTGATCTGCCCCATCGTCCGTAGGAGAATCTCAGTCTTACGGCCTCTAGCGTTCAACTGTCTTCTCAGTCTCTCCGTACAGTACGTCCCTGAACTTCCTGGATCCAGAAAGGCGTAGGTCAGCACGGCCTTGCTTCCCTTAGTGACTTTTACTTGCACCGGCACAATTGACAGAGCACAGTCTTTGCCGGCCCCGGTTACTCCACCAGCTTTGAGGGTGACATGACTGCTGTTGATGGAGGTCTCCTTCTGTTTTACTGGCTCAGTCGGCTTCACTTTGTCTAAATGCAAGATGGTGGGGTGCCTACCTTGACAAGTCTCATAAGTCATCCTCCTCTTGCAGTCATGTGTCCTCTCAGAAGACATCCAAAACAGAAGCCGTTGGTTTTCAGAAACTCTACTGTGGCCAGTTGAAGGCTGTATCTTCAACTTCTGGCAATTCTTCAGGTGATGTTTGCCTTCACAGAATGCACAGGCGGCACAGGAGTCAGAGATACTTTGATATTTGAATGTATGGTCTTTTGCACATGTTCTGATGTTGCAGTCATCAGTCAACACTGCTACTGTTGTAGCAAAGCTACTGCCCTTGCTCCTTATTGAGTTTGGCTGTTTGGAAATGGCTGCAGTCTTGGTCTTGTTGA
>NW_027468689.1:12381281-12411281 GCF_046254945.1 Alosa pseudoharengus | reverse complement strand
CTCTCTCTCCTTTTCCTCTCCCCCTTTCCCTCTCTCCTCTCCCCCCTCTCTTTCCCTCTCTCCTTCTCTCCCTCTCCTCTCTTTCCCTTTCTCCCCCTTTCTCCTCCTCTCCCCTCCCCCTCTCTCTCTCTCTTTCCCTCTTCTCCTCCCCTGTTTTCTCCTCCTGGCTGGCCCTAGGCTTCCTGTTTGGCTAATCAGGCTCGTTTGGCTAATCAGACGTGGCTGTCAGGCTAATGATGTTTCAGGCTTCAGCTTAATCTCATTTCAGACGCACACAGACTAACAGGCCAGTCTGTGGAGACACAAAGACACACACACACACACACACACACACACACACACACACACACACACACACACAATGACACCCAACCACTCACTCCAACACACATATTCAAATACACACACACACACAGACACAAATACAAAACTCTCTGTCAGCAATGTCTCATATATCTCTAGCACACCTCCATGCGCTAACAGAGTAAACGCAACCCCCCCCCCCACACACACACACACAAACACACACATTTTGGGTTACACTTAGAATTTTTTTTTTTTTTGAGTGAAAAGCCATTTAAGTACACATTGTTAATGTTGATAATGACTATTTCAGCGGGTAATTAATAATATTTAATGCAACATCTTGATAAGTGCACAGAGGTCCATTATCAGCAACCATCTGTCCAGTGTTCCAGTGGGATGTTGCGATTGCTTTATTTACCATTTTAAAAACAACTAACTGTTCATTAGAAAATCCTTTTGTAATTATGTGAAAACAGCTTGAAACGGCTGCCCTAATGAAAGAGGCAACACAGCTGCTTTCTGTAGAGGAGTTAGGTTCCTGGAGCATCAGCTATTGTGGGTTTGATAGGCCATAAAATGGCCAGAAACAAATAATCTTCTACTGATATGTCTGTTCTTGTTCCGAGAAATGAAGGCTATTCAAAAAGAGACATTGCCAAGAAAACAGAAGATATTATACAAGTCCTCGTGCTCGTCATTTCACAGAAGAGTGTAAACTGGTTTCAACCAGAATAGAATGAGGAGATGGAGTCTCCTCAAGAGGGAAGATCAACATGGGAAAATAGAACACAGACAAGGAGACTGAAAAAGTGTTCAGATCACTGTTACACTGACGAAGGTGTTCAGATCACTGTTACAAGCCTGGCTCAGAGCAAAGTAACATAGTAGGGAAGGCCACAAGCAGAGTAGTGATATATATATATATACATTAGATTTATTAAATGAATCATACTTAACAGAATAGGTTAAGTAAAGTCAGTAGTGGAGTTGGATTTGGAAAATAACAGTGTAAGCAATCAGTATAATGCGGTGCAGTGAATAAGCAAAACAAAATCCTAAACGGTGCGGAGAGACGGACCATCCGGTCACATCTGAAGAGTTTTTAAAGGCCCAGACCAGGAAGTGATTAGCACGACTCCAAACACCTGCGCCCAGTTTTTTTTTTTTTTTTAATAAAGGTGTTCCATTCCAGTGTTAACCTGATTCAATTGGATCTGTGTTTCATATGAAATGTATCATTATTAAATGTAAATATAGATCAGCACTTGCTTTGCAGTAACAATGAATTTATCAACATTCTCCTCACCACTGATAATGTGATTTGGAATTGGAGACTGTATTTGGCCAGTGTTCCATTTTCTTTCATTTTGGACACCTCATACATCGAGTGACAGAACACCCTGATTCGTCATACTATATTTACATATTTGGTATTGTTGGATTCAGTACAACCCCACCTTTCCCATAAGCCATCATATGTGTTGCTATGATAATCCCTGGTAAAGCAGCTACAAAGTAAATGAAAACATTCTGCATAGATATTCATTTTTTGCATGTCCGCTTATTTTAGGTGTATGTTTACATGTCTCTATTCATTCCATACATCAAGATATTCACATCCAGTCTTTTCTAGTAGGTAAAGCAACTTCCTGACTATGAACATGCCAAGTTTCAAAGCTCTCAGAGCTTGTGTGATTGATCTGCACTAATTTATATGGCTTAACTCATAACTATGACATAACTATATTTTAGTTATTTTTTGGTTTTGGGGTGTATAATAATATCTGTTAATTTAACAATCTTAGCAGTAAAATATTTTTAGCTAAGAATCCATTTCATATATGGGAGACCTTAGAGATGAGGAAAAACATTGTTGGGTTTAGTTCTACCTCCGGTAGGGGTATCTCAAAAACTAAAGCCCTTTCTGACCATTTGTCACTAGCCTAAATAGAAGAAGTTGCTAAAGCATTGGTTGAAAAGCATCCCTGTTTGAGAGAGGTCGGCTCCACAGATGGCTGGTACTGTTGGAAGTACAGTTTGAATTTTAAAGTGGGCAATTATCGGCACAAATTGCGTGCTGCCGGATGTACAGCAGTGTTGGTGAACAAGACTCGAAGATTTGAAGATGGGAAAACTAAGCGTAAGATCAAGAAGCCAAGGCGATCTGAAACCAATTTCCTACCAGAAATATCTGATGAAGACACCTTTACTTCCCTTGAAGAGGACAGGAAGACACTTCTGTTGGAAATTAAAAAGGTGAACTCCAACAACCAGATCATTCATGCAGCCATGGCAAACACTTATGCTTTAAGAAGAAAAGAGATTGTTGATGATGAGCCTCTAGAGTATGATCAAATCCAGATGGCCTGCGCTGTTCTTTATGCTTCCCACTTTCCTCCCATTTTTTGTATTTTGCTGTTATTCAATGTGACAAACTGAACTGAAAACATTGCTTTATAGGACAACTAAAATGTTAAACATGGTTGTGCTGTTAATTTCATAGTGTCACCAGGTACTACAGTACCAGTATGATCTGTTGAGCATTTATAAATAAATAGTTAGTTTAATGTTTTTTTTTTAATTCTGCATCAAGATCATTGCAGAATTCAACCGCCTGAGGTCTGCTGATTTCCTGAGCTCCTTCTTTGGTGGACGAGTAGGCCTATATGCCCAGGTTTCTTGACCTTTACAGAAAAAAAGATCAAATAGCAAAGCTCCAAGACATTGTGAGGTGGCTTGACACTCATGTAACTATTGCACATTAATCTTTTATTTTGTTATGTGAAAATGTCTTTTTCTGTTTTTAACACTGCCTGTTTGTTTGCATGTTTGTTTACTTTTGCATTTCAGGATTCAAATAAGCGAATTGCAGTCTTGCTCGGCATGCCGCATTTCCTTCGTCCTCAAACTTTCTTAAGACCTGTGATGTAGGTTGAAAGGTTCAGCATATGACCTGACGTGTGATTTAGATAGATAGATAGATAGATAGATAGATAGATACTTTATTGATCCCCAAGGGGAAATTCAAGGTCTCAGTAGCATACAGACATCACACACAACATGCACTTACAGCAGAAATGGTAAATATAAGTAAATATAAGTACACATATAACAAAACTATAAATTAAATAAAAAATCCATAGTTTGCTTGAGGGTGATCAAGCATGAGACGCTTGCAGTGACAGGGCCGGGACTGGCCTGTAGTTTTGTGTGCATGGTAAGGTGCTCAAGAGACTGAGTGTCAAGGTGAAGGTGCAAAAAGTAGTCCAACAGTAGTCCTGTAGTTCTGTGTGCATGGTAAGGTGCTCAAGAGACTGAGTGTCATGGTGAAGGTGCAAAAAAGTAGTCCAACAGTAGTCCTGTAGTTCTGTGTGTATGGTAAGGTGCTCAAGAGAGTGAGTGTCATGGTGAAGGTGCAAAAAGTAGTCCAACAGCAGAGGTGGAAAGTAACGAAATACATTTACTCACGTTACTGTATTGAGTAGTTTTTCTGTGTATTTTGTATTTTTTAAGTAGTTTATAAAATTGGTATTTTAAATTTTACTTGATTACATTTTGAGTGAAGTATTGTACTTCACTACATCAAAAATCCCATCCGTTACTTGAGTAAAAAAAAAAGTTAAGACTAACGAAAACAGAAAAATCGCGCCCTACACCACTAGCCTATAATGATCAGCATGTAGCCTACAACAGGACATGAATCAAGCTGACGCCATGCAGTCTTTCTGAAAGTGATGGAGATGGAGCTGGATCACGAGATGCATCAGATTAGCCTAACCTATGAAAGTGTATTTTCCGCTATTCCAATGGGTTGTCTCAGTTTGTTTTAGCACCAATGATTGCGGAGATATTCAAGCAAACACCATGGGATTTCGTGTTTTGACGTTTGTGCTCACCTTTCTTTGGAAAGAAGTTTATTAGCAGTTGTTTCCCCTCATTTTGATGTCTCTCTTTTTCCTGTTTTGGCCTTTGTTTTTAGTAACCTGACTTGGCTTTCTTGGAGAAAGACATTGCACCAGCAACATAACAATTAGCGGTCCACTACTAGCAATGCTCAACTAAATAAACAAAAGATAGACTACCTTATGAATCGTGCAGACGGACTAAACCATTTAGCTCTTTAGCAAGGGAGAGTGAAAGTGACCTTAGACAGTTTTCACTATGTTTTGTATACAAAATCCAGTCAGTCAAACTTTACATTTCGTCTGACATTCATTTTTACATTTAATTTGGAAGTTAAAATATTCAGGTAAAATAAATATATGGTGGAAATAAGTATTGAACGCTTAATTTCTTTTTCAGTAATTAGCCTAAACTTCCAGTGAGTCTATTCGAAATTTTCACCACACATTACATTAACACACATATAAAAAATCCAAACATAAGAGTTTTGTCTATTAAAGTGGAATGACACAGGAAAAAAGTATTGAACGTGCCTATGAAATTTGCCTATGTCGTTCTCTCTCCAAACTAACTTTATTCTCAAAATGTTGAGTTTAATGTCGACACGTCGAGATTAAAGTTGACATGATATTTCAACTTTATTCTCGAAATGTTCAGTTTAATGGCGACATTAAGTCGATACGTCGAGATTAAAGTCGATATTACATTTCAACTTTATTCTCGAAATGTCGAGTTTAATGTTGACATGGTGACTTTAAAGTCGACATGTCGAGTTTAATCTCGTCATGGCAAAAATATTTTTTCCTTCATGTGTGGCCCTAATACTCCGTTGTACGGTGGGGAGGCGTCATGTGTGCAAAACGTTCGGCCTAATATCCGATGTCGTTTTTAGCCTAGGCTAATCTACTTAATCTAACAATTATTTTGTATTCTTACTTAATGACCCATAGTTTTGGCAAGGCTTGTTATTAGCCTTAGGCTATTATCCTTATTCTGAAAGGTCTGATTTGCACTACGCAGTCATTGTTTTTTTTTTTTTCACAATGACTGTATTGTGAGGCAGACTTGATGTTTGATGTTTTGGTAACCCCCCCCCCCCCCCCCCCCCCCGGCGAAAAAAAAACGTCCCGAATTTCAGCCAATCTCATCTGGTCAACCTATCCAGAACTGTTTAATTGAATTTAATTGAATTGGCTGCCTTCAAGTCTTTCTGGAGCTTTCTCCGAGTGGTCCTTGGCTCCTGGAATTGACTATCTTTCTGACTCCCTGGTCAGAAATATTGCGAGGAGATCCTGTGCAAGGCCGGTTGATGATGCAGTGATGATTCTTCCACTTGGAGATAATGGCTCCCATGCTGGTTACTGGAAGATTCTGAAGTTTTGAAATGCATCTGTAACCAGTTTCATTTATATGTTTTGCAACAATAAGGTTACAAAGGTCTTGGGAGAGCTTTTTGCTTTTATTCATCATGAAATGTTTCTTGTGTGACACCTTGGTAATGAAAAACCTTTTTATAGCCCATCAATATGTAGGCTACTAACCAAGCTTATATTAATTTGCGCAGATAGTAACTACTCTCTAACTACTTACAGATTCCAGCTCGTTCCTTCCCTTTCCTTGCCTTAGTGCTCAAGGATTAAAGTTCTCCGTCGTACGACGGATTTCCGTCAATTTGATTTTAGAAATGTCATATTTGAGATCGATGCAGATCCGATGAGAAAAAAAATAGGAGGGGGGGGGGGACTATCACCTTTTCTTTTCCTTTTTTTAAGGCAACTACAAATATTAGGTCCGATGAATTAATGTGTGTGATGGTAAATGTTTAAAGACCTAATGTTCTTGAGAACTTTCTGTGTCTCAATCAGTGACCGCTCAAGAAGATAGCCTACCTCAGCCATGAGTTCCGCTTTGTTTATGTTGTAGCTACATGCTTGTCTCATTGGCCTGGGGCGTTTGCTTACAAAAAAAGAACACGTATGGAGGACTAATAACGGTTTAAAAGTTGGACTATAGTGACACAATCGAGACAGCTGATGAGGTTGGCCAATCCGTTTAACTTTTTTGGATATGATATTGTGAGCTCTATGTGCGAATTCGGAGAAGAAGCGCAGGCTGTGTTCTTTCCGTGCATCAATGTAGACAATTTCTTACTATCGCGAACTCTTGTCAGGGGAGCTCATTCATTTTGGGTGTCACCTATGACTTGAACTGCTATGCCACCCCATGTAGGCTACTATTATTGTTACAGTTTTTAATCAATGCAACATTATGTGTAAAGCGACGCAATATAAACCGTATGCAATGTATTATCCCGTCTGTTATGACATGTACAACAATGTTTTTCACAATTTGCAACGGAAGGTTTTGACTGAGCATGTTAACATAAAATAATAACTAGATGTACCGCGTAGCGGTACAAAATATGACCGCCGCTCAGTCCTGCACATCCATTCCGCGAAAATAAATCATATTAATGAATTTGTCTCCATCTTCTACTCCATTCCTCACTCTTGAAACTTTTGTGCATGCTTGTTTGAAATGTGTGTTTGCACACATTCCGCACACAAAGTAGCCTACTGGCGCTGCAAAGGTGAATAGATTTGTTTCTGGGCCAAAAAATCTGTAACATTGTTATAAAACCTTTAAAATCTCTAAACAATCACAAGTAGGGCAGTTCATCACAGTCCATCCATTGCAACTGGACTGATGAAAGGTACACCTGTAGGCTACATTGTATTTGGGAAAAGCAGAAGGTAGCAGCATAATGTATTTATTTATTTATTATTAAACAAAACAATCCCTGTCAGTTCCATGCAGTTTTCAACAGCTATCAAGAAGAGAGGTCATGTCATGGATTTTTGTGAATGTTTCTTCTTCTACATATGCATAAGTTTAGTCATCTAGTTCAAATGATATTCAGCTTTATTGTCAATGCACAAATGAAATACCAGTAGTCTAAAACAAAATGCCGTTTTTCCCAGTGGTGCAAATAACTGACATGTCCAAAGGGCCTTCATGAAATGCGTTGCGAGACTGTTCATACACATTTTAACGGGCAAAGTTGAAGAGCTACTCTCCATTATTGTTTGTGCAAATAATATGCTGATTCATGTTCCCTTGCATTTTGCAACCATGAGGTCAATGGTTAAGCTCAATCTTTTGACGCAATCTTTTGATTTTCACCCAGCCTAGTCCATGGTAGGCGCCCGATAGAAATATTGTTTAATTTTGCGATTGAGATATCCACGCACTGGCGCCCCCCCTGCGACGTGTTCGCCCCCCGGTTTTAGAGCTATTCTAAATGCAAAAATGCATAGAGGGAGTTATGACAAAACCGTGACTGTTAACAAACTATAAGCTATATAAGGTAGGCCCTATGCTAGGCCTATTACACAACACAAATTGTCGCTAGGCTATGCTGGCGACCCAAATAAAATCTCCGTTGGAACCAATGGCTTACACCTTACAGTATCAAGCTGCCACCTCTTGGCGAAAAAGTTAATAGTTTTGCATATCAGTAGTAATACATTTCACGTAGCTGTGAATCACGGAAAGGGCGAATGAAGTGGACACTTCTAAACGGAACCCAACCCACTGTACAGTAGCTCAAGGTCTGTGGCTAAAGCAGCCATAATGAAAGCGTTATCATTGTTTGGATACTTCACACACACGTGTTTTTTAATCGCATAGACTACAACTACCAAGCTGGAATCAAAGCACATCGACTCCCCTCTCACACCCTAAACACGCACTTCGAACAAACAAAAAGCGCCTCAGTCTCACGGAATAGCCATAGGCAAAACTGTATCTGACCCTTGTAACGTTGGTACTAAATCATTCATCGCAAAGAATGATTTTTGTAGCACGTGCAACAAATATGTGTAGGTACAGCCCTGCCCTGAATACATCTCAACGTGCGCTCTAAAACATCTGGTTTAAATGGAGATTGTAGATCATCACGGGATCATAGACAGGTTATCTTTCAGGTAGCCTATATATTTTCCATTAAAAAACCATCACGTAGCGAACGTGTTGTGGCTAACTCACTTAGCTCCTGTTAGTAGCCTAGGTTATGGTCATAAGCAAATGAGATGACAGTCGAAAGATACAATTAGTGCTGTTATCGATTTGCTTGGTAGCTTATAAACGCATTTATGGTTTTCTACAAATACATCAATAATCAAATTGGCCTCCATCACTCAACCATGCTAACGGTAACATTATTTTACCTACGTTCTGCTATTGATAGGATTAACGTAGCCTACCTGCAGTAAAAAACAAGCATGTCCGATAAACATTCTCAGATTTATTTCGGCTTCAAGAGGAAATGGGAATTACATGTCATGCAGAAATCATCCTACCCTTAGACGTTCTCTGCGGTAAACTACTGTAGCCTACAGTCTTGTCCTTGTAGGAAGCATAGTGGGCCCTATCATGACATTCTAAAGTGCATCGTCACTCGTCAAAAGTCTATTCAAATTTAGTAGGATGTCCAGTTCACATTGGGAGGGTTTTCGTCCTCAAAAGTGGAGCGCATGGCGTAACAAGGTGTTCCTAGGTCTTTTAATCAGTCATATGGGTGTGTTTGGGGCGTAACATCATTTTAAACCAATGAGAATGACATCTGTCATTCCCTTTAACGGCGCAACGCGCGATATGTCAAATAAATGCATCGGTATTTTGGCATTCAACGGGGCATTTGAAGGAGGCTGCTTGCGAGACCGTATGGAATAGTCATTCTTAAACCATGCTTTACTAAAACTTAGCATAGCCTTCACGCATTTGCACTCGTCTATTATTTGAACTCATTGGCAAAGTGAAACTAACTTCACCAAGGAGTCAGTCAACGACAAGACAGTTATATGCAGTTACTTTCACTATTGACTGACAATGGGTTACCATCGAAAACATAGGCTGGAAAAAGCAACACTTCTAATGTTGCTCAAATGACTGAATAAAACAACATTTATCCTGCAGAGGAGTTGCTTATATCTCGTGACAGTGCGTCTTCAGCTGTGCTCCATACGTGTCTCTCGCCTCTCCCCTAATCACTTTTAACCGTCATTACCAATTTGCAAATGATGGTGAATAACTACTCATCATGAGATGTACAGTATTTCGTAATATCTTTATTCTAATTATGTTTACCATTGTAATCGTGCAATTTCTAATGCTTTGCGTGGACGTGCGCTGGTGTGCGTTCATGAATGATAGAAGGATGGTGCGTGCACCTGCCAATATGACTGTTGACATGCGCTCTTAAAATAGCATATGAACAACTTGCCATTGACTTCTGACCAGGTTTAGGTGGTGTATGATAGCGATTTTTAGACAACGCGCCAGGGCCCGCCCTAGGTTGTTAATTGCCACACCCCTGGGCGCAATGCTTAAAAAACTAGATGTACCGCGTAGCGGTACAAAATATGACCGCCGCTCAGTCCTGCACATCCATTCCGCGAAAATAAATCATATTAATGAATTTGTCTCCATCTTCTACTCCATCCCCCACTCTTGAAACTTTTGTGTATGCTTGTTTGGAATGTGTGTTTGCACACATTCCGCTAACAAAGTAGCCTACTGGCGCTGCAAAGGTGAATAGATTTGTTTCTGGGCCAAAAAATCTGTAACATTGTTATAAAACCTTTAAAATCTCTAAACAATCACAAGTAGGGCAGTTCATCATAGTCCATCCATTGCAACTGGACTGATGAAAGGTACACCTGTAGGCTACATTGTATTTGGGAAAAGCAGAAGGTAGCAGCATAATGTATTTATTTATTTATTATTAAACTAAAACAATCCCTGTCAGTTCCATGCAGTTTTCAACAGCTATCAAGAAGAGAGGTCATGTCATGGATTTTTGTGAATGTTTCTTCTTCTACATATGCATAGGTTTAGTCATCTAGTTCAAATTATATTCAGCTTTATTGTCAATGCACAAATTAAATACCAGTAGTCTAAAACAAAATGCCGTTTTACCCAGTGGTGCAAATAACTGACATGTCCAAAAGGGCCTTCATGAAATGCGTTGCGAGACTGTTCATACACATTTTAACGGGCAAAGTTGAAGAGCTACTCTCCGTTATTGTTTGTGCAAATAATATGCTGATTCATGTTCCCTTGCATTTTGCAACCATGAGGTCCATGGTTAAGCTCAATCTTTTGACGCAATCTTTTGATTTTCACCCAGCCTAGTCCATGGTAGGCGCCCGATAGAAATATTGTTTAATTTTGCGATTGAGATATCCACGCACTGGCGCCCCCCCTGCGACGTGTTCGCCCCCCGGTTTTAGAGCTATTCTAAATGCAAAAATGCATAGACATTGCATGACAAAACCGTGACTGTTAACAAACTATAAGCTATATAAGGTAGGCCCTATGCTAGGCCTATTACACAACACAAATTGTCACCAGGCTATGCTGGCGACCCAAATAAAATCTCCGTTGGAACCAATGGCTTACACCTTACAGTATCAAGCTGCCACCTCTTGGCGAAAAGTTAATAGTTTTGCATATCAGTAGTAATACATTTCACGTAGCTGTGAATCACGGAAAGGGCGAATGAAGTGGACACTTCTAAATGGAACCCAACCCACTGTACAGTAACTCAAGGTCTGTGGCTAAAGCAGCCATAATGAAAGCGTTATCATTGTTTGGATACTTCACACACACGTGTTTTTTAATCGCATAGACTACAACTACCAAGCTGGAATCAAAGCACATCGACTCCCCTCTCACACCCTAAACACGCACTTCGAACAAACAAAAAGCGCCTCAGTCTCACAGAATAGCCATAGGCAAAACTGTATCTGACCGGTGTAACGTTGGTACTAAATCATCCATCGCAAAGAATGATTTTTGTAGCACGTGCAACAAATATGTGTAGGTACAGCCCTGCCCTGAATACATCTCAACGTGCGCTCTAAAACATCTGGTTTAAATGGAGATGTAGATCATCACGGGATCATAGACAGGTTATCTTTCAGGTAGCCTAGGCCTATATATTTTCCATTAAAAAACCATCACGTAGCGAACGTGTTGTGGCTAACTCACTTAGCTCCTGTTAGTAGCCTAGGTTATGGTCATAAGCAAATGAGATGACAGTCGAAAGATACAATTAGTGCTGTTATCGATTTGCTTGGTAGCCTATAAACGCATTTATGGTTTTCTACAAATACATCAATAATCAAATTGGCCTCCATCACTCAACCATGCTAACGGAAGCGGTCATATAGGGATTGTCAAAGTTTTTTTTTTTTTTTTTTTTTTTTTTTTTTTCCGTCATCTACTTCCTGAAATTTTGGTCAACGATACCCGGGGCACCGAAACACCAGGGCACATGAAATTTGGTGGGTATGTAGCCCCACTAGACTTTTACGGAAAAATTTCGTTTGGTCCCCGGGGGCCACTCCCCCTCCGCGCTGGGCCCCCCGAAACCCAAAAAATGCAGTTTTTCCTCAATAACTACCTGAACCGTGGCACCGAGGATGAAGAAATTTTTATGGTATGTTGGTCTCAAGGGCCCACATCAACTTAGCCCATAATCACTCATTTGTGATTTGCACCCCCCCGGTAAAAAATGAAAATGCAATATCATTCTGCTTTAATCGCCCCTCTCTTCAGTAAAGACGTTCAGAACTGCACCAAATTTTATGTGTATGATTAACCTGACATTCTCTGGGGGTATGCCAAGTTTCGTAGAATTTCATCCATGGGGGGGTCTAAAAAATTAAGTTATGTGTACATTTAGTGACTCTACACTCATTGGCCTGTAGATGGTGGTGCACACATATACACATGCACACACACACACAGGCACCCACATACTATCGGTATTAGAACGGCCGATACATAATTACAAATTCAGTAGGATTAAAAGAAAACCAAAATAAATATTCATCATCATCATCATGGCTGCATTTCCAGTATTGGCGATAAGTAGTCGTTTGTCCACTAGATGGCGCATCGTTGCAGTGAGACGTAATTTTGTTGGAAGTTAATCTTAAATGGGTTGGAAAGACACTATGCTTCCTACAAGGACAAGACTGTAGGCTACAGTAGTTTACCGCAGAGAACGTCTAAGGGTAGGATGATTTCTGCATGAAATGTAATTCCCATTTCCGAAAATGAAGCCGAAATAAATCTTGAATGTTTATCGGACATGCTTGTTTTTTACTGCAGGTAGGCTACGTTAATCCTATCAATAGCAGAACGTAGGTAAAATAATGTTACCGTTAGCATGGTTGAGTGATGGAGGCCAATTTGATTATTGATGTATTTGTAGAAAACCATAAATGCGTTTATAGGCTACCAAGCAAATCGATAACAGCACTAATTGTATCTTTCGACTGTCATCTCATTTGCTTATGACCATAACCTAGGCTACTAACAGGAGCTAAGTGAGTTAGCCACAACACGTTCGCTACGTGATGGTTTTTTAATGGAAAATATATAGGCCTAGGCTACCTGAAAGATAACCTGTCTATGATCCCGTGATGATCTACATCTCCATTTAAACCAGATGTTTTAGAGCGCACGTTGAGATGTATTCAGGGCAGGGCTGTACCTACACATATTTGTTGCACGTGCTACAAAAATCATTCTTTGCGATGGATGATTTAATACCAACGTTACACCGGTCAGATACAGTTTTGCCTATGGCTATTCCGTGAGACTGAGGCGCTTTTTGTTTGTTCGAAGTGCGTGTTTAGGGTGTGAGAGGGGAGTCGATGTGCTTTGATTCCAGCTTGGTAGTTGTAGTCTATGCGATTAAAAAACACGTGTGTGTGAAGTATCCAAACAATGATAACGCTTTCATTATGGCTGCTTTAGCCACAGACCTTGAGTTACTGTACAGTGGGTTGGGTTCCATTTAGAAGTGTCCACTTCATTCGCCCTTTCCGTGATTCACAGCTACGTGAAATGTATTACTACTGATATGCAAAACTATTAACTTTTCGCCAAGAGGTGGCAGCTTGATACTGTAAGGTGTAAGCCATTGGTTCCAACGGATATTTTATTTGGGTCGCCAGCATAGCCTGGTGACAATTTGTGTTGTGTAATAGGCCTAGCATAGGGCCTACCTTATATAGCTTATAGTTTGTTAACAGTCACGGTTTTGTCATGCAATGTCTATGCATTTTTGCATTTAGAATAGCTCTAAAAGCCCTTTTGGACATGTCAGTTATTTGCACCACTGGGTAAAACGGCATTTTGTTTTAGACTACTGGTATTTAATTTGTGCATTGACAATAAAGCTGAATATAATTTGAACTAGATGACTAAACCTATGCATATGTAGAAGAAGAAACATTCACAAAAATCCATGACATGACCTCTCTTCTTGATAGCTGTTAAACTGCATGGAACTGACAGGGATTGTTTTAGTTTAATAATAAATAAATAAATACATTATGCTGCTACCTTCTGCTTTTCCCAAATACAATGTAGCCTACAGGTGTACCTTTCATCAGTCCAGTTGCAATGGATGGACTATGATGAACTGCCCTACTTGTGATTGTTTAGAGATTTTAAAGGTTTTATAACAATGTTACAGATTTTTTGGCCCAGAAACAAATCTATTCACCTTTGCAGCGCCAGTAGGCTACTTTGTGTGCGGAATGTGTGCACATTCCAAACAAGCATACACAAAAGTTTCAAGAGTGGGGGATGGAGTAGAAGATGGAGACAAATTCATTAATATGATTTATTTTCGCGGAATGGATGTGCAGGACTGAGCGGCGGTCATATTTTGTACCGCTACGCGGTACATCTAGTTTTACCTACGTTCTGCTATTGATAGGATTAACGTAGCCTACCTGCAGTAAAAAACAAGCATGTCCGATAAACATTCTCAGATTTATTTCGGCTTCAAGAGGAAATGGGAATTACATTTCATGCAGAAATCATCCTACCCTTAGACGTTCTCTGCGGTAAACTACTGTAGCCTACAGTCTTGTCCTTGTAGGAAGCATAGTGTCTTTCTAACCCACTTTAGATGAACTTCCAACAAAATTACGTCTCACTGCAACGATGCGCCATCTAGTGGACAAGCGACTACTTATCGCCAATACTGGAAATGCAGCCATGATGATGATGATGAATATTTATTTTGGCTTTCTTTTAATCCTACTGAATTTGTAATTATGTATCAGCCGTTCTAATACCGATAGTATGTGGGTGCCTGTGTGTGTGTGTGCATGTGTATATGTGTGCACCACCATCTACAGGCCAATGAGTGTAGAGTCACTAAATGTACACATAACTTAATTTTTTAGACCCCCCCATGGATGAAATTCTACGAAACTTGGCATACCCCCATAGAATGTCAGGTTAATCATACACATAAAATTTGGTGCAGTTCTGAACGTCTTTACTGAAGAGAGGGGCGATTAAAGCAGAATGATATTGCATTTTCATTTTTTACCGGGGGGGTGCAAATCACAAATGAGTGATTATGGGCTAAGTTGATGTGGGCCCTTGAGACCAACATACCATAAAAATTTCTTCATCCTCGGTGCCACGGTTCAGGTAGTTATTTAGGAAAAACTGCATTTTTTGGGTTTCGGGGGGCCCAGCGCGGAGGGGGAGTGGCCCCCGGGGACCAAACGAAATTTTTCCGTAAAAGTCTAGTGGGGCTACATACCCACCAAATTTCATGTGCCCCGGTGTTTCGGTGCCCCGGGTATCGTTGACCAAAATTTCAGGAAGTAGATGACGGGAAAAAAAAAAAAAAAAAAAAAAAAAAAAAAAAAAAATTTGACAATCCCTATATGACCGCTTCGCTAGCTTCGCTAGCTTCGCTAGCGGCGGTCATAATAAAGGTGCAAAATACCGAATTCAACTTCGCACGACTGAAAAACGAACTGTACGCCATGCGCTGGTGCCCCAAAATATAGCCCAGTGTCTTTCCAACCCATTTAAGATTAACTTCCAACAAAATTACGTCTCACTGCAACGATGCGCCATCTAGTGGACAAACGACTACTTATCGCCAATACTGGAAATGCAGCCATGATGATGATGATGAATATTTATTTTGGCTTTCTTTTAATCCTACTGAATTTGTAATTATGTATCGGCCGTTCTAATACCGATAGTATGTGGGTGCCTGTGTGTGTGTGTGCATGTGTATATGTGTGCACCACCATCTACAGGCCAATGAGTGTAGAGTCACTAAATGTACACATAACTTAATTTTTTAGACCCCCCCATGGATGAAATTCTACGAAACTTGGCATACCCCCAGAGAATGTCAGGTTAATCATACACATAAAATTTGGTGCAGTTCTGAACGTCTTTACTGAAGAGAGGGGCGATTAAAGCAGAATGATATTGCATTTTCATTTTTTACCGCGGGGGTGCAAATCACAAATGAGTGATTATGGGCTAAGTTGATGTGGGCCCTTGAGACCAACATACCATAAAAATTTCTTCACCCTCGGTGCCACGGTTCAGGTAGTTATTGAGGAAAAACTGCATTTTTTGGGTTTCGGGGGGCCCATCGCGGAGGGGGAGTGGCCCCCGGGGACCAAACGAAATTTTTCCGTAAAAGTCTAGTGGGGCTACATACCCACCAAATTTCATGTGCCCTGGTGTTTCGGTGCCCCGGGTATCGTTGACCAAAATTTCAGGAAGTAGATGACGGGAAAAAAAAAAAAAAAAAAACTTTGACAATCCCTATATGACCGCTTCGCTAGCTTCGCTAGCGGCGGTCATAATAATATTGTCATCATGGCGAACTGTTTAGTAAGGGGGTCAGTCGTGTTTGTGACGCACAGACAGCCTTGTAGCCTATTTTGCTTAGGCCTCACTTTTAACGACAGTAGGTTGTGAGTGTATGTTGACAAAAAATAACCATGCAATCAAAATAGTCAACTTAAAACTTTTCTATAAAATATTATTAATTTATAGCACAAAACCATAACCAGTAGGCCTACCAGAACCTTGCATATTAGCGTTATTTGTGTGCGTCTATTTGGCAAGGCCACTAGCTGTCATGGATGCGTTGTTGCTAAAGGAAGGCAGGTGTCAAAAGTTAAAAAATAAATGGAGATGGGCGGCTGTTGGAAATGGGGGAGAACTAACAAGCCATGGTGTAAAGAAATTAAAGTGCCAGAGGCAGTGTTGGGCAAGTTACTTCAAAATCGTAATGTATTATGTATTACTTATTACTGTCATTTCAAAGTAATTTGACATTATAATATTACTGTCTCTGAATTTTAAGGCATTACACTACTATTGTATTACTTTTAAGTTACTTTTACCAAAATATCTAGAAATATGGATTTGGAATTCTAAATGCAGTTTATAATGCTCAATGCAGCTCATTCCTTCTAATGGAGGGCGATGTGGTATAACATAATGACTGAGCTAGGCTTAAGGCTAACAACAGTAGAATGCAATAGGCGCAGTGATGGCTCATGATGCAATACAAGGAACAATCATAGCCAGAATTTTGTTAAAAGCAGACAAAAGGTCGAAGTCTGGTCAATTGTGATAGAAATGCTGTAACTTTAGGCTTAGGCCTACTCATTAAAATCAACAGAGAGCCCACTACCTGTATACTGTAACCCAAAACTTGTCAAGATAGGCTACACAGTGCCGCTGCTGGCCATTTTGGTGCCCTAACTGGTGAAATACAGTATTAACCCTTTGCAGACCGCACGTTCTAATTTCGGTACCCCAGTACCGATGACGTTCAGTCTAATAACTCAGCCCAATTTTATCAATGAAAACTTCCTCAAAAACGTCACATCATAGGCTTTCTGGCGATATGATTGGTTAAGGGATTTGTGGCGCGAATTTATTTTACTACGTGAAGGAAAAATCAAGAGTTGATGTCTCCCTCCACTAGAGGAAAAACGGCAGGAAGCACTATGCATCGTTGATCTTGACGTCGTCTAAAGGAGAAACTACTGGATCATCTGAGGTAAAAACAAGTCTTTTTATGTTATTACTACTTGTTATCCATGTTATTACTTCAAAATCGTTTTTAAAAGTTATTTTTGCTGGTAATTACACCTTGTATGCATGGCCGTAACATAATGCATGTGTGTGATCACTTCAGCTGATATGACAGCTGATATTTTAGCACACCGTAATCTTTAGTAAACTCATTATTTTCAGTCATTTCTGGGGGGTTACTATATGTCAACCAAGATTACAGACCTACTAGGACTGACATTTTAACGATTTGTTCAATTTTGAACGATGTTCCTTGCTTGTCAGCTGATACAGAAAACTAGCTAAGTTAGGTAACGTTAGCATCAGAAGAGGCTGCAACATGTCCCTGACGCGTAGTCGCGATAAAGTTCACTCCCGTGCTTCATGACTGCCAACTTTATGTCAAGTACACCTAATCGGTATTTTATTGTCAAATAAACCTTTCATTCCTTCGTAATATGTATAGCACAATTTACAGTTGTTTGTAGCCAAGTTGCTTAGCTTACTTAGATAGAAACATCTGACATGAATGACAACGTTAATGTTACGTTACCGACGTGAAGACTGTGTTGATCACCGATGGTGTAACGTAAGGATTTTATTCATTGACTGCTGTTTTCATGAATACATGACTGAAGATTTGTTATAAATGTGTCTTAGTATTGTTTAGCTTTTAGGCTGTAAGGTTGGCTGCTACGATTATGAGGTTTTTGGGTGGCTAACTATGATGGGAGCTCATACACCCAAGCCTACTCGTCGACACATTATTTTCTAAGGGGGTGTTTTGTCTTTACGCAACTGCAGTAGCCTATGCACGGTGTGTATGTGTATGCATACGCTGTTTAGATGTTTTCTGTCATATCTCCTGACTCATGTTCATGAATCAATGTTTGCTTGTAAGCTGGTATGCTATGTATGGTTTAGCCAAGGCAATAACAACCTAGTGAGCTCTGAGACTAATGTTACCTCTCCAAGCAATATTGGAGTCCTCCAGTGACAATAATACTTTTCAGTGAAAAGAGTCATGGTTGGTGGTGATTAGTTTTATTTTACATTACTTCCACATAATCTTAAACAACCTATTTACTAACAGACCTGTGATTTTTTGTTATTTTAGATGGAGGGAGAGAAGTATGTGCAACTGAGGTGAAAGCAGCCGACTGCTGATGGCAAACATGACCCCAAGGACCACGGTGGCATGGACATGGGACATGGATGGGTAGTTTCTGGATGAAGAGGAAGACAATGATGTGGTAGAGGAGGAGAGTAATCTCCCATCATCCTCAGCTGGGTAAGCATGTTTGTGTGTGTGTGTGTGTGTGTTCGCCCAACTGGGCGTATGCACATTTCTGGTTGTGATAAGAGTGTTGCTTATAACAATAATGACAGGGATTATAGTGATAATAGTTTGGTTAGATTTGTAATTCAATTTCTAATTTTCTTATCTGACAATTTCTTTATTTTGAGCTTGGTCAAGTCCCATGTTAGGTAGAAAGCATACACTTTGCCTATCCTTCTAACACAGACAGGGACACTAACTCCAGTAGCATTTACACCTCATCGTCTGCTAGGCTTAGATGGACACACACACACACACATACACACGGATCTGGTGTGAATGCGGCGTTAGTGTATCACCTTATGTGTAGGGCAAATGATATCGATAATTATATATTGTATCAAATTATATGCTGTATGGTTGTTAAATGTATTGAATTTCTTCTAATGTTTAATTAATTAACACTTATTAGTGTGAATGTTAATATGAATTGATGCTTTGTTCATCATGTTAAAGTATTTTGTTGATCTTTGTTATACTGTTGTCTTGTCATTCTTGTAGTTCTAATAGTTACTGCTTGTTTGTAAACATATGTTTTGTTATTTACCTGAAGTTGTTGTTCCTGATTATTTAATGAAATTGTTAAAGACTTATCTAAATAAAATGATTTATTTCTTCTTTCGTAAACCTAACACATGTGCCAGTGTATCTTATTCTTGTTTTAATAGTAGAATGAAGCACATGGAGAAGCAGTTACCATCTGGATAGTCTTTATTTCAGCCTTTATCTTTCTTCCCCACAATTGATTTAGCCTCTTCAGAGTACAGTAAGACATCCTATATTTAGCTATGCATCTTGTTTTGATGGTAAAACATCTTATATTTGTTACATGACCATTATATCTGTGTATTTTTGGTCAGATGTCAAACCAGGAAAGGAAAACATCCTACTCTTTAAAAATTCTACATGTTACTGCGACTTGCAGTTATGAGTAAATTAATCATAACTTCTGAACCAAAGTTGATAAATTGATTCTGTTTTTTTCACTGAGGAGATCACAACACTGTCTATCTTTCACACACTATATCTACAATAGACATTAGGTGAAAAGCAAGATTCATCTTTACAAATTGATATTTTCGTGTTTTTGATGTTGAATTTTGAAGGTATTGTTTAAAAACAATGTGTGTTACACTCAAACTTATTAACTATGATATGTACCATTTTAAAGGGCTAGTTCTCCTGATTACAATGGTGGGTATATCTTATCTCTACCATGTAGCATGGCCACACAATAAGAGCCTTTTTGTCTCACAAGGGCATCAAGTATGAAAAATCGGAATGTTTTGTGCCGTCTGCAAAGGTCTAATACATTTATCATAACTTTTGAACAAAAGGTGATACATTGATTCTGTTTTCATCACTGAGAAGATGACAGAATTGTGAATCTCCCATACACTCTAAGTTTTTCTCTATCTACAACAGAAATTGGGGGGAAAATGAGATTAATCTTGACAAACTGATAGTTTTGTGTTTTTTGGGGTTGAATTTTAAAGATATTTTTTTAAAAATATGTGTGTTCTCCTCAAAATTATTAATTATATTTTATACCATTTGAAAGGGCTATTTCTCCTGATTATAATGGTGGGTAAATCATATCTCTGTCATGTAGCATAATCACACAATAAGCCTTTTTGTGCCATAAGGCCATCGAGTATGAAAAAATGGAATGTTCGGCGCGGTCTGCAAAGGGTTAACCCAAGTATGTCATCATATGGCCAACTATAAAGATGTAGGCTAATCTACCTGTTCCCAGGGATGGGTAGTATTTCTGAAACATGTAATATGTATTTGTATTTCAAATACAAAATAGTATTTTGTCATTTGTATTTTATTGGGTTGAAGGAAATGGCTCTGTATTTTGTATCAAAATACTTTATTGGTGTGTATTTTTGTATTTTAGAAATACTGCAAAATACTATATGTGAAACACACTAAAAAATTAGATACTACACACAGGTGTAATGAATAATTGGTAATTAGGCAACAATGGTTTATTTTTATCGCAATCAGCTAATGTGAGAACAGCTGTGTTCAAAGACACTAACAGCTTTTCAGTGACGGCTATTGTTGAAGCATCAGCTCTGGTCTGAAGCACTGGTGTGAAGTCGTACACAAGTAAAGATGAGCAAGTTTACCTGTGCAAGTTCACATAAGGACACCGAAAAAAGGCAACCATGTCCTAATTAAATAACAATTATATTTCCTTATTAGCTGCATACTTGAGGTTGGAGATATTAAGGCATATCAAGTTTCTCACATACTGGAACTTCAAGATACTGTACATAGCCTTATGATTTTCTTATTCAGTTCTGCACTGGACTTGAATTACGACAAGCTAACCATCGCAAAGTGTTCTGATGCTGGGAACAGGCAGGTATGGGCAAAAATACATCAGAATGTATTTCAAAATAAAATACCTAATACCCTCATTTTTAATGTATCAAAATAAACTACAAAATACAGTAACCATATTATGTATCAAAATAAAATACTGTATTTTTGTATTTAGAAAATACTAAAAATACATTTTTCAAGGAAGTATGAAAGCACTGCAAACATTTAGCATTTAGCCTATTAAAACTACTGTATATAGTAAAAAACAATACAATTTGGCCCGTCATACCAAATAGTATACCGTATGCAAGTTCATGTAGTGTGAGCAGAAGAATTCAAGAATTTACATTTACATTTAGTCAGCTGATGCTTATCCAAAACGACTGACAGAGCTTTCAATTAACCACATTATAATCAATAGGCCAAAATCATAATTGTGTATCTGTGCCCAATTTCGTAATTCAAGTCCAGTGCAGAACTGAATAAGAAAATCATAAGGCTATGTATCTTGAAGTTCCAGTATGTGAGAAACTTGATATGCCTTAATATCTCCAACCTCAAGTATGCAGCTAATAAGGAAATATAATTGTTATTTAATTAAACAAGGTGAACTTGTCCCCACTGTAGAATGCAGAAATGGATGCTACAAGGAAGGGAATTCAAACACACTCAACACCTTACCATCTATTGATGTCATTGTGGTTGATTGAGATATCTGACATTTTTTCTGTTAAAGATTGGCATGGAGACAATAGGACATGGTTGCCTTTGTCGGTGTCCTTATGTGAACTTGCACAGGTAAACTTGCTCATCTTTACTTGCGTACGACTTCACACCAGTGCTTCAGACCAGAGCTGATGCTTCAACAATAGCCGTCACTGAAAAGCTGTTAGTGTCTTTGAACACAGCTGTTCTCACATTAGCTGATTGCGATAAAAATAAACCATTGTTGCCTAATTACCAATTATTCATTACACCTGTGTGTAGTATCTACTTTTTTAGTGTGTTTCACATATAGTATTTTGCAGTATTTCTAAAATACAAAAATACACACCAATACACACCAAGTATTTTGATACAAAATACAGAGCCATTTCCTTCAACCCAATAAAATACAAATGACAAAATACTATTTTGTATTTGAAATACAAATACATATTACATGTTTCAGAAATACTACCCATCCCTGGGAACAGGCAGATTAGCCTACATCTTTATAGTTGACCATATGATGACATACTTGGGTTAATACTGTATTTCACCAGTTAGGGCACCAAAATGGCCAGCACTGTGTAGCCTGTCTTGACAAGTTTTGGGTTACAATATACAGGTAGTGGGCTCTCTGTTGATTTTAATGAGTAGGCCTAAGCCTAAAGTTACAGCATTTCTATCACAATTGACCAGACTTCGACCTTTTGTCTGCTTTTAACAAAATTCTGGCTATGATTGTTCCTTGTATTGCATCATGAGCCATCACTGCGCCTATTGCATTCTACTGTTGTTAGCCTTAAGCCTAGCTCAGTCATTATGTTATACCACATCGCCCTCCATTAGAAGGAATGAGCTGCATTGAGCATAATAAAGTGCATTTAGAATTCCAGAATTCAATTTCTAGATATTTTGGTAAAAGTAACTTAAAAGTAATACAATAGTAGTGTAATGCCTTACAATTCAGAGACAGTAATATTATAATGTAACAAATTACTTTGACGATTTTGAAGTAACTTGCCCAACACTGCCTGTAGGTGGCATTAATTATATAGTAAGTGTACCCTGTAGCCTCGTTTTGGTTTAAACAATGGCTGCCGTGTGAATAAGGCGAATACTCCCTTTACTTTGCTGTTTGCATCTTTTTGTACATTAAAAACCAATAGGTCACAGCACACCACATGATTGTCTCAATGTATTTTACAACACACCACATGATTGCATGGGCGGATTATGAACTTTCGGGCCCCTGGGCCCAGATGTATTAAGGGCCCCCCACTAATTGTCACATACGTAGGAGGGGGGGTTTGGGGGTCCTCCCCCAGAATTTTTTTAATTTGTTTGATGTGATTTCCTGTATTCTGGTGCATTTTGGGGATGGCCAATACTACATTCAATCAGATTCATAGCCTACATCCTGATTTGTTGATATTGAGACAATGATTCCATGCAAAAGCTTGGGCTTCAGGTCCCCCTGACCCCATGGGCCCCTGGGCCTGGACCCGGTAGGCCCGTGCAGTAATCCATCCCTGCATGATTGGCTCAATGTATTCACATGTCAACGTTTTGCCGCGGAAGGGTTGTGATATGTGTAGACAACTGCCATATTGGCGTTACAAACTAACCCCATGCATTACTATAGAGGATTTTTTGAGTGCTGTATCTCCTCATTAGAAATTCTCTGGTAAAACTGGTTGTTCTGGTACCCACCCCCACCCTCCCACCCCACCTCTATCCAACAGTAGTTCAAGGTCTAGAGACCAGCATAAATAATATGGACAAATAAGAGAGTAGAGTATAATGTAGACAAGGTAATATAAAAAACTATGGCTAGCTTTACACGACAACGATCTGAACATAATCCGCAAAAGTGCCGTTGTGTTCTCACTTTTTATTTCACGTTTAGACGAGCGTCTTTGGGTGGAAATCTGCATGCACACGGTGACGCAAAAGTGTGTGAAATTTGATGTAGTATGCATGCCAGGTGGCTAGGTGGTAGGGCAGGCCTACTGTGAAGCACTGCCATACAACAACACCAAGAGCGCACGCATACGTTGAAACTTCCTTCTACTTCTCTCCGTAGTAGCGCGAAATAGCCGAAATAGCCCACAGTCGAAAACCTAAGCTAAGGCAACTTGAATGTCCGACTGATGGAAATAATCCGACATGTTTGTTGTTGTTTGGCTGTACTGCACATGGATATGACGTCAACGCGTATGCGAGGATAGCCAGCGTGAGCAGCTCAGAGCACACTTTTGCGTTTTCAACCCTTTAGACGGGAACGCGGCGGTGGAGCGTCTTTAAGATTTCCACTCTGGAGGGTGGGTTCATTTTTTTGCGTTGTTTAAGCCCCAAAAACGCTGTCGCCGTCTAAACGAAAGGCACATCTGATAAAATATTTTGTCGGTTTCACCCGGGAGCGTTGTTGTGTAAAGCCGGCCTATATCAGTGCAAGAATAGGTTGAGGCAAATTCAGTATTGTAGCAGAAGCCATTGGTGTGCTAATATAGCATGAAAAACAGTGTAGCAGTTAAACAGTAGTAAAAACATAAGACTGTGGACAGTAGTAAAACAGTAGTAAAACAGTAGTGGGCAGTCAGTACTCAAACATGGAGAGGCAGACAGACTATGCAGAGAAGTCTATCTCTCCTCTTCACTTTAGTGAAGCATTGAACAGTTCAATGGCCCTGGAGACAAATTACTTCCTCAGCCTTTCAGTTGTGCATGGCAGTGAGCAAAGTCTCCAGCTGATCAAGCTCTCTTGCTTTTTAATAGTACTGTAGAGTGGATGACATTCATTGTACAAGATGTTGATCAGTTTGCTCAGGGTCCTTTTATCTGATATTGAAGTGATGCACTCCAGTTTGGCTCCCACGACAGAGCCAGCTTTCCTTACTAGCCTTTCTAGTCGCCCAGCATCCTTCTTCTTTATGCTTCCTCCCCAGCATACTACAGCATAGAAGAGGACGCTGGCAACAACAGACTGGTAAAACATCATGAGGAGCTTACTGCAGACATTGAAGGACCGCAGCCTCCTCAGGAAGTACAGCCTGCTCTGCCCTTTCTTTTAGAGTGCTTCGGTATTTGCTGACCAGTCCAGTTTATTGTCCAGTTGTAAGCCCAGATACTTGTAGGTATTTACCACCTCCACATTGACCCCATCAATGGAGACTGCTAGCAGAGCGGGCTTAGACCTGCGGAAATCCACCACCATCTCCTTGGTCTTCGAGGTGTTGAGTGGAGGTGGTTGAGTTTGCACCACTGCACAAAGTTCTCCACCACATACATACATACACTCACATCAATATACATATACACATACACACACACACACACATCCATACATAAATTTCATATACACATATAGAGCCTTCCTGATTGGTCCTCTGGTCTGTCTGTGAGGCTTCCTTTGATTGGCTCTGAGCCACACAGGGTAGGATGAGGAACAACAGACAACCCCCCCCCCCACACACACACACACATACACACACATGTACATTGAGCCACACAGGATAGGATGAGGAACAGCAGACAACCCCCCCCCCCCCCCCCCACACACACACACACATGTACATTGAGCCACACAGGGTAGGATGATGAACAGCAGACACCCCCCCCCCCATCCCCACACACATATGTTGTTACAGCTTCCTCTCCTTTATCTCTCCTCTAATTCTTCCACCCTTTCCCATGTCTCTCTCTCCCCTCTTCCCTCTCTCAGTTTCTCCTCTCCTGTTTCTCTCATTAGTTTTTCCTGATCATGTCATGATCCACTGAAAGTGGTGATTCATCTGTTCCTCTCTACATCATCACTCTCTTCTCCCTTCCCTCTCTCCACTTCCCCTCTCTGTCTCTCCCTCCCTCTCTCTCTCTCTTTCTCTCCCTGTCTCTCTCCCTCTTCCTCTGGGTAAGCAGAGGTAGAAGTGAGGTAGCCTGGAGATTCCAGACCCAAATCTGAAAGATCATGGGTCTGGCCACGAATACTGTAATGGCCCAACTCGAAGGGCGGCACCAAGTATGCATTTGATAATCTCACTGCACGCAATTGGATAACACTATACAACCAATGTTAACTGACTGATTCCGGACTTTGACGCAATTGGATAACACTACGATTGTCATCTGTTTAGCTCGCCTCTGGCCCGCCTATATCAGATAGATATGATTGGTTCCCCGCGATGCAAGGGGCAAAAGTTACGTGCATCATTACTCATTGCCAGAGTCTCTCGCTGCAAACAAACACAAATCTCTCTCTCTCACTCACACACACACACACACACACACAGAACCCAGGAAACATTTCCCAAGTCACACACCAAGGCTGCCTAGCAGATTTCTGACAGCTGTTTGGATTTATCTTCGATAAACCTGCCAATCATAACCAACTCATCTACAGTTTGTGAATATTCCCCAAGCAGACAAGTATCAATATTATCAACTTGTTTGACTTAAATCACTGATGCAAGTGCTCGATCGGTTTATCAGAGAAGGCTATGTCCAGGTCACAACCTATCCACACCTAGCGTTTACTCTTTTCAGACAAACAATGAAGTCCTGATATTTTCTAGACACTAAACAGACTGGCTGTATTTGTGAACACAATGCCCGAATTGTTTTACTTAAAGGAGAATTCCGGTGTGATATTGACCTAAAGTGTGTTGAAACATGATACCGAGTGTGAACGTATGTCTCATAGCCCATCTCGGCTTGTCCCCTGCACTCCAAAATCTGGCGCTAGTTAGCCGATGCTACCAACAGCTTTTTCAATGATGGTGCTTCGGCATCGGGCTAGCCATGCAAATAAATCACTGTTTTACACCATTTACGAGGCTCAATGTATCTCCACACTTCATTGGTAGACTTCCGAGGGCCCTGACATTTAAAACGAGACATTGAGAACTTTGAAAAAGCACTGGTAGTTTACTTACAAGACGATTTATACAGACAGTATCTTCACGAAGTTTAGCGTTTGCAGCCATCTTGAATTTAGTCACGATAAGTCGAGCGACGAGTAAGAATGAACAGGTATGATAAGGGATCAGATTCCAAAAATAATTCCGTGGAAATGCATGGATTCCAGTTTCTTCCAGTAGCAGCAACTGGAATCCATGTGTGTAGATACATTGAGCCTCGTAAATGGTGTAAAACAGTTTAGAGTGAATTTCACTCGAGGGTCATTTGCACGAAGACCGCGAGCCAAACACACCCCCAGAAGCTTTTTTCCCTTGGTTGAACATTGGTCGAGTTAGCGCCATCAGTCTATGTATCAGCCCTATGGCTTAGCGTTCTCGTAAATTACCCCACTAATAATGTCAGGAATTTTACCAAACTACAGTAGTACAAAAAGGGTCTGTACTCATAAAATGAGGCATTGGGAAGTTTGTAAGTAGCCTACACCAGGAGTTTATTTAAATAACACTTGCACGATAGCTTCTACTCTCTGCCTCTGCCGTTACCGCTACGTCTACGTCACTTCCGTGATTTGGGAAAAGCCCGTAAAATTCACAAATATAAGGGAAAGCTAGTGAATTCAACACTCCATAGGCATATATTGATAACTGGATGATATAAGCATTGACCTGAAAATACAAGCATTTATGAAACATATGCATCGCTTTCTGTCAGGGCTTTTCCCAAATCACGGAAGTGATGTCGACGTAGCGGTAGTAGTAGCAGCAGAGAGTAAGAGAGTATAGCACAATTTAGAGAATGACATCAGGCATCTAGGCTGGAGTAGGTTGGGCATTGACATGAAGATCACGCTGGTGTAGGTGCTCCCTTGACCACTCCACTTGCACACTTGTACACTTTGCAACTTGTTGCTGTTGTCCTGAAAACACAACACTTCTGCTGCTCTTACATAACTTGCACCACTATGCCACTTTATTTCTTACTTAGGTCAAACAGAACTACTTCAGCCTCTTATTGGCCTGACTTTGCACTAGTATTTTATTTTATTGACTGTCTATGCACAATTTCAACCAAATTTTGCTGCTCTTATTTTTTCATTATATGTGCCCTCTTATTTACTTATTTACTTACTTTTTTGTTTACTTGAATGTTATGTTTGTCTGTGGACTTAAAATTGGTAAAATATGTCTTGTCTCCACCGTGGGATAGTGAGAAACGTAATTTCGATCTCTTTGTATGTCTGGAACATGTGAAGAAATTGACAATAAAGCTGACTTTGACTTTGACTTTGACTTTGACTTGGTCAGCTAGGGAAGGAACAGCGCTATGCTGGTATAGGTGCTCCAAAGGTCAGCTAGGGAAGGGCTTTAATTTGCTGGCACTCTATGAACACGGAGGAAGGCAAAAACTCCCAGCCACTTTAAAGGTGAAAAAAATACCTCCTCGCCCTCTTAGCAATGAGCGACAGAGCAACAGCTCCTGTGTATCAGCTGCAGTAACAGTAACAGCAACAGTAGCTGTTAGCTAGAAACGGGCAACAGCAAAACAAAGTGGCTACAGCTGGCATAGTATTGGCTACATGTTTACGACATGTATCTCAACTTTTAAGACAGGAACAAGTAGGCTTTACAGAACAGTTCTAATACAACAAATAAAACTGCCTCACTCCAAGGGCCCACGCAACCTAGACGCAAATGAAAGTCTGTAAACAGACGGATCTAATGAGCAGCAAGTTCTGCTTGAAAACTAGGGCACAAACCGGCGGCTGCCGCGAGCAAGAACGACCGCTGCAGCAGGGCCGGCAGGTGAGCCTTGACTAAGTTATCTCGTTAATGGCAAGTGGAAAGAGAAGTGAAAGAGAAAGACAGAGAGAGAGAGGGAGAGAGAGAGAGAGACAAAGAGAGAGAGGGAGAGAGAGAGAGGGAGAGCATGTGAGACAGAAATAGAAGGTGGTGTGTGTGTGTGTGTATGTGTTTAAGGGGCCATTCACTTTTTGGTTTTTGGTTTAAACACACTGTTTTGCATCTTCTTGGCCGACCGTCCAAACGGATCCTGTAAACGCACTGCCCAAAACCACACTTTTTTTAAATCCCTGGTCCCAGGGTGGAAAAAATTGAAACCGTAGCCCTTGCGAGTTTGTTTGGATGGCGAAACCGCATACTTGCGTATCAATGATGTCATCGCCACACCTCAGCTGCCTTGGACTTGACACGTATTGCCTAACAATACTAGTTCTTCTCATAGGGTACATGACATTACCTACAATTACACTCAGTAGGATAAATATCACAACTGGTGCTGCGTAGTGCCAATAGCTTATCATGACTTGGTGGACTGAACATTGTTTTTCATATGTTTCATATTCTAGCTACTGTCAGTGACTGACACGAGATAACTAGTCAGAAGTTATTAGGGAAGTGCGGTGTAAGTTTAAATTCATTTGTGCGTAGTGCCAGTGTCATTCATTTATTTTACATGTCTTACAACATAAATGCATTCATAGTATAGTGAAGTCAGATATGGGCCTACAAGTCGCTTAGAAATCATGTTAAGCCTATAGATGCACACTAAATGCGAATGCGCGATTTGATGCAGGCAAAAGTATCGACTGTTGCTAACGAAGGTATTATATCAATATTATAAATGTGGCGATAGCCTAGAACTTGGGTAGGCCTAGCATTAGTAGCCTATGCACTTGTGGTGATAGAAACTAATGTGAATCGCGGACTATAGGCCTACAACCAAAGAAAGTAAAGGAGATTATTTTTACCTGCGTTAGCCAAATAAAGGACGGGATTGCACCCTTCACAAACCGTAAAAATTAAGTTTATTAGTTTTACAGTTGACTACAGTTGACAGTTCACTATCAGTCCACACAAACGATTCTGGTTTCCTTGCACTAGCCATTTTCGCTGTAGCCTATTCTATCTGTTTGTATACTACAGCGTGCAAGCTTTGGTGAATTTCTGAAACAGAAACAGTGCCACCTATAGGCCTGGAATATGAAATAACGTGTTGAGTCGTGTTGAGATGGATTCGTTTGGACGCAAATATTCTTGAAACGATTCCAGGAAAGACAGGGGAAAAAAGATCGGTTTGGAGAAAGCGGCAGACAGAGAAATGGAAAGGTGTGTGATGGCAAGAGAGAAAGAGAGAGGAGAAGAAGTTGTAGAGACAGAAAAGGAGAAGAGACAGAAATAGAATTTGGTGTGTGTGTGTGGGGGGGGGGGGGTAGAGAGACAAACAGAGAAAAAGGAAGGTGGTGTGTGTGTGAGTGTCAGAGAGAGAGGAGAAGGTGATACATGTGTATGTGTGTGTGTGTGCGCGTGTGTGTGTGTGTGTGAGCAGGAGAGCAAAAGAGAACAATCTTTGTGCTGTGTTGTTCTGTTGTGGGAAATGCTGCAGTTCCTTTTCCAGCAGCCACTCACTCCCAGCCCAACACACTCACAGCACACACACCACAGAACACACATAACCCAGCCCAACACACTCACAGCACACACACCACAGAACACACACCACAGCACACACAGAACCCAGCCCAACACACT
>NW_027468689.1:12366281-12376281 GCF_046254945.1 Alosa pseudoharengus | reverse complement strand
AACGGAGATAGAGAACGACTTCAACTTCTCAAGCAAGTGTCAACGTTGAATGACAAAACACTAGGTAAATTCCTCCAATAGGCTAACTTCGGTTTGCTGCTGATGCATGGGTAAATGTTAGTTGCTAGCAGACATCTCGCTTGTTGAAAATGTGTTATTTTACAACCTTCATGTATTAACATGTTTTGTTCGTTCATAGCTCATGTCACGTCTTCATACATTGAATTACCGGCTACTTACCTGCTACTTACCCCTCGAGGCTAGTAAAGTGGACCTTGGTTAGTTAGCAAGGTTAGTTAGCAAGATAATTCTCTATTTAAATCAAGCTTTACATTGTGGTGAGGTAAAATCGATTGTCATTTCCAAGATGAACTCCATAGCCTAGGTGTCCATTCTCATTTTATCTTGAATAAATTATTGTGCCCTTTTGAAATGAGTTTGGCACAGATCCTGTGTTGTTTTTATGTTATGCACAAGAGGGTCTGATATAGCTAAGCCTACATAACATCAGTGAAACCTGTGGAAACATAAAAAGAGCCAAGTAGCCTAGGCTAAATAGTACATGCTAGTATTTGAATTTGTTTTTAATTGGTTAGTATTGGTTTTACATATTATTTCATATTTTAGCTTGATAAATGTAGTTGCACCTGAGAACCCTGATACTCTCTCAATGAAACTAGGATTTGATTTTATTCACAGATACTATGATAAAAAAGGAAAAGTGTATCTGTGTTTGTGCATGTGTGTATGACTCTGTCGGTGTAGGATACTGTAGTGTTGATGATACCCAGCTTGTTCTGGTTATCGGATTCTTGTAGGTTACCACTCTGTAGTTCTTCTGTGGTAGTATGATTTTTCATAGCTCCTTAATCACATTAAAGATTGCTCAGGTTTCACATATCTCCAAGTAATTGTGTTGATTTGACACTGACTACCATAATAGACTATAATAGAAAATTGGTTTCTGTTTATACACTATATATGAGAGGGTTGGGTCTTACCTCCAGGTCTTATGAAATCTAAAAACAAACCAAATCAATATTTCATGAAATAGGCAATAGGCTTCTTGTAAAGGTATTACTAGTAATTGTAAAGTAGCCTACTTTAGTAGTAATTAGAATGGAATTTCAGTGCACTTAACTTCTAACTTTTGGGAGTTTTGACAGTTCTCTTTTGGATATATAATAACAATGAGATATTCTGCACATTTTTTCCACAAAAATAAATCACGCTGAAAGGCCTATATGATTCTAACTGTCTCACTAAATTGCATTATCCACACTCAATTCTCACTGATATCTGCTAGACAACAAGTACCAAAACATGATTAGTTCATAGATTTCACATGTAAAATTCATTTTATACAACCCCACCTCCATCTTGCCTGTTCATAATTCTGAGAAATTCTTGAATTGTGTGCATGTGTGCATGTACATGTTTATGTTATGTGTGTGTGTGTGTGTGTGTGTGTATGTGTACTTGTGTGTGTGCCTGCGTATGTGCCTGTGCATGCAAGCGTACATATGTCTACTGTGTGAGTATGTGTCATACGTATGATTACTGTGAATGTATGTGTGTGTGTGCACATGAAATGGGTTAACATGACCCCTGGAGGCAAACATACGGAAAAAAATGGTCATCCTAGTCCCTACTGAATCTGAACTTAATTATAGACCCTTTTCAAGAGAGTTCCATTATCAGCATCATAGCCGGCCCTACAAGGCTTCCGTTTTAACATTCCATATGTTATCTTAATGCAGAGGAAGTAGATTGGGAACCAAATAGAACGTTCAAGCATTGTTTTTGTTTTTATTGTTGAAAGGGTCTATAGTAATATGCTATGCAGCACCGGACTGTACTGATCTACTTTCACGCCTGGTTGTTCCCCTCTGGATTACTGACATCACAGATGTCAATTTCACAGTGGAAATGTGCCTGCCATTCAGCTCATGAACACACCCCTGTGACTAACAACTGTAGGCAGCAGCTTGGTCCTATCTTCCCTTCCCCAAAGGCACAGCTCAGCGGTGGTCCCTTCTCAGCTGTGGGCCCTCCTCCAATGACAGAGGTCAGTGGTGGACCCTCCTCCAATGACAGAATTCAGCGGTGGACCCTCCTCCAATGACAGAGCTCAGTGGGGGACCCTAACACCCTGATGGACATGGAGCTTCTGCACACAATCAGACTGACCAGACTGCCCTTGCCACAGGGAGAGGGGGACAGCTATCAGTCAGCTATGTCTGTGTGTGTGAGAGGGACAGCTATCGGTCAGATGTGTTGTGTGTGTGTGTGTGAGGAAAGGAGGACAGCCATCAGCAGAGACATTTCTCTGACATTGCACACGTCACCCAAACGGGTCCCATCTGACAGCCGGACCCAGTACACATACCATCCTCAGAATTGCTACGAAACCGCTACATATACATGAGAGCCTCAGACAAACGGAACCACTATATATACCAGCCTCAGACAAACGGAACCACTACATATACCAGCCTCAGACAAACGGAACCACTACATATACCTGCTTCAGACAGACGGAACCTCTACATAAACCAGCCTCAGACAAACGGAACCACTACATATACCAGCCTCAGACAGATAGACCACTACATATACCTGCTTCAGACAGATGGAACCTCTACATATACCTGCTTCAGACAGAAAAAAAAACACAAAAGAACAGCTGCATACTGACCTCATACAGATAGAACCGCTACCAATACCAGACTCAGACAGAGGGAACCGCTGCAGAACCATTCTATATATGGGCATGTGGCCGCACACACAGCTCCACACACACAGTGCATACACACACAAGTGAGTGAGTGTGTGTGTGTGTTTGTGTGTGTGTGTCCAGGCCCTGAGGGTATGAGACCCTCAGAAGAGTCCTCTTCCGCTGAGGGGGTGGATGGGCCAAGGCTCTGATGAGCTCACATTCCTGACAGAGAGAATGAGGAAGCTGCAGGACATTTGTGTTATTATGAATGAGACGCTTCTGCAGAACAGAGAATGCTGCAGATGAGGTATGTATAAACACTCTTTTGATCCCGTGAGGGAAATTTGGTCTCTGCATTTATAGGTGAAGCACACACTAATCCTGGCGCAGTGAGCTGCCTGCTACAGCAGCGGTCAGGGAGCAGTGAGGGGTTAGGTGCCTTGCTCAAGGGCACTTCAGCCGTTCCTCGTGGTCGGGGTTCAAACCAGCAACCCTCCGGTTACAAGTCCGAAGCGCTAACCAGTAGGCCACGGCTGCCCCAATGAGAACGTATTAGAGAACAGAGAACGCTGCAGATGAGGAAAAACAATGCGCTGCGAAACACAGAATACTGCAGATGATGAATGAGAACATACTTCAGAACAGAGAACACTGCTGATGAGAAATGGGAACGTGCTGCAGAACAGAGAACGCTGCAGATGAGGAATGAGAAACATGCTTTTGAACACTGCCATCCAGCTGAGCGCTGTCCCCCTCTCCAGCCAGGCACACTACGCCCTCTACTGGACAACTGGTTCTGGTGCACTTTGGTGCACAACTGGTCACTGCACACTTTGGAGGCTGTGTGTGTGTGTGTGTGTGTGTGTGTGCATGTATGTGTGTGTATGTGTGTCTGTGTGTTTGTGTAACAGAGAGAGGAGTTAGGTGACTAAGGAGAAGACAGCAGTTAAACTAGAGGAGGAAAAGAGAGGAGTTAACCTAGAGAAGGAGAAGAGAGAGAGCAGTTAAACTAGAGGAGGAGAAGAGAGAGTGCAGTTAAACTAGAGGAGGGGTAGAGAAGAGTTAACCTAGAGGAGAGGAGAGAGTAGTTAAAGTAGAGGAGGAGAAGAAAGGAGTTAAGCTAGAGAAGGAGAAGAGAGAGAGCAGTTAAACTAGAGGAGGGGTAGAGAAGAGTTAAGCTAGAGGAGAGGAGAGAGTAGTTAAAGTAGAGCAGAAGAGAGAGAGCAGTTAAACTAGAGGAGAAGAGAGAGAGCAGTTAAACTAAAGGAGGAGAAGAGAGAGAGCAGTTAAACTAGAGAAGGGGTAGGTAGAGAAGAGTTAACCTAGAGGAGAGGAGAGAGTAGTTAAAGTAGAGGAGGAGAAGAGAGGAGTTAAGCTAGAGGAGAGGAGAGAGAGAGCAGTTAAACAGGAGAGGAGAGAGAGGAGTTAAACTCGAAGAGAAAAGAGGAGTTAAAGCAGATGAGGAGGAGAGAGGAGTTAAACTCGAAGAGAAAAGAGGAGTTAAAGCAGATGAGGAGGAGAGAGGAGTTAAACTAGAAAAGAGGAGTTACATTAGAAGAGAAGAGAGGAGTTAAATTAGAAAAGAGGAGTTACATTAGAAGAGAAGAGAGGAGTTAAATTAGAAAAGAGGAGTTACATTAGAAGAGAAGAGAGGAGTTAAACTACAGGAGGAGAGTCCCAGAGGTCTCTCTAGGCCCAGATCTACAATCTGCAGCCTTACACAAGATTGTGGTTCTCAAATGCTAATGTGACTTTTCACAGGTTTATGTAACAGCAGCAGATGCAGTAAAAATAGAGTTGACTTTAACAGCAGCCGGAGATGGCCGCATTCACGCCGGATCTGCGCTGTACCTGGTTCAGCTGGAGTGTGGAGTGACCGGAGGCTACCAGGGTCACATGCTTCTGGTCAGATGACCTGAGCGTTTGGTCACAGTCCCCAGAACCAGATTCAATCTGTGTGAAGAAAAAGGCCCTGTTTGTCTGTGAGGAGCTGAGAGTCACACATAAACACACACACACATACGCACACACACACTCACAAACATACTCAAACACATGCACACATTAACATATGTGTGTATGCACACACACTCACTCAGACACATGCAAAAAACACATAGCCACACACACACACACACACACGCATACCCACAAACACACACACACTCATATATGTGTGTGCACACACACACTCACTCAGACACATGCAAAAAGCACATAGCCACAAATGCACACATACACACACATACAAACACACACACACACACACACACACTCACAATTATACAGTACACAAACACATACACATATTCACATATGCACAATGTAGACACATAGCCATACTACACAAGACACATACCCACCCACCCACACACACACAAACCATTAAGAAGAGCCACAGACTCATGTCACATGACACCATCTAGTCACATGACCAGTCAGGAAATGAGCTGGTCATGTGACATGTGACACACAGCCTCCACACACACACACACACACACACACACACGTCTTGGGCCACCAGACTGCAGCATGCAGACAGGCAGCAGAATCCCTCACATGTTAGCCCACTTCACTTCCTACTGGCCTGCTCTGTTTGACTGAAGAGTTTGGCCATGTGTTTAATCGGGGTGATATCTGTGTGTGTAGCTTATGATCTCATAACATGTGTAGTTGCTTTGAAGAGAACCTTTCAACCTAAAATGCTTGTTACATGTTACAAAATGCTTGTTACATGTTACAAACACAAACTCAAGATGTATGCACTGCTGCAAACATCAAAAGTGTATTTAAAACATAACATTGTATATTTTTTTGTAGTAAAGATTTCCAATGGGGTAGTGAAATCTAATTTTCTCTATAAGAGCTGGTTTATTGCATGCATGGTTCATTGTAGTTATGTATCAGATAACAGTAGTCTGTAATGTCACCATAACCTGTGGGATTTCCCCACGATTTGTATTATTGTGTTGTCCGTTGAGCAATCCTCTGTGGTAGCAGACAGAACAGCTGCTGTTTGCTGCCAGATCCCGTCAGACAGATGCATCAGGTGCCACTAGGGGGAAGCAGTGACCTGTCTGAGATTAGTTGCATGGAAGTCCAGGGCGCCGGTTGCCTGGGAATACCTATAGCCTATACGCACCTTTGGCAAATTTGGGATTTGCTCTGCAGGTCCACCAAGAGGCCATTGAAACCCATTATATGTCCATAAAACACGGGCACGCAAATACTATCGCTAATCCGGCATGGACGTGTATTTCTTTAGAATTGAGTAAACAACTGCGTTTAAACCCTTCGTTTACAAGATTACTGCACTTCTGAAACGATTTGCTAAGAGTGTAATGCATCAATTTAAGTTTAATTGAACTGCTAGTTACGCCCCTACTGGAAGTCGCAAGTTAATGGACCTTTGCCAGAACCACTGATGTCAACGAGGCGGACCGGGCATGCACTCAATGTGACTAACATGACATCCCTTTTAAAGTTTGCTTTAAGATTTATTGTAGTAACTCAGACACAGCACTAACCAACCAACAACCTTAACCCTAACCTCCCTAATTTACGGGCCGCCTGTCGCTACCCTCCCCGATTCAAAGACCCCCTCGTCGTTGACCCTCTTGATTCATTCACCGCCTCGCTCAACCTCATGTGGCAGCGCCCCTTCTCGTCCCACACTATAGTTCCCCAACACAATAATCGTGGACATGATTTATAAAATATATAGGCTACAGTGGTTCAATAAAGTGTGCCAACCCTCTATTTCGTGAAAATCTGAATAGCCTATATAACATAAAGTCGACAAGTGCTCCACTAAAGTTCTCGTAGGCTACAGCTGTGGTCGACTAAAACTGTTATTAGGCTACTGATGACGTTTCTCTGTGCGCGAAGAAAGATGAGGGTCATTTAAATTTCACTTTGATTCCCTCCAGTAAATAGTAGCAGGAAACACTTGCTCATGGGCGCGTCAGCGCTCCCATTTTCAGAGCTACGGCCATTCAAACTTCATTAACCCTACCACGACCCAGATCCATGCCTTCATCTGAGTGGTGTCATTAATGACACCCAGACCGATATGAGGGGGGCGTCTTATATTTTCCCATCACCAGTAGGATATCCCACACACGAGCAGTCTGCCTGACGCTAGACTGACAGCTCGATCCCAGCCAGTTGTCAAACTGTTCCACTTACAAAGTTCCACCCACGTGTCCACTGATTGATCAATATACATTTGCCAGTTGGCTTGCACTTGTCTTTATCGCCCGTAACTCCCTCGCTGGCATGTCGAGGCGGAGCTTGTTGTGTATGTTGTGCGCCAACTTCAGCTTATCCGGATCTATCAAGCACGGGCGCACTGGGCCATTGAAGAAGCGCGTGTCATCGGACACAGTCCGCCGAGTCTCAGAGGTAAGACATGTCGGGGGAGCGAGTTATAGTCGACTCTGTTTGTTTATTTGTTGTTTTCTCTATTTTCTATATTTTCCTAAGCTCCTGCAGTGATCTGCCAGCACACGCGTCGTTACCGAATGTCCGATAGGAAATGTGGCTTTGGACTGGTGTTTAGTGGATTACCTGTTACAGTGCGCGCAACTGTTTGGTCAGGGACCTACAGTAACGAGGCGATATCAGGACTGCTTATACGACGAAGAAAGGTTTATTTATAAATGCAATGGACGTTTGTCAGCTAACTTGCTTGTGCACTGTAAATACTCATTCTATTGTCAGTCGTTTACAACAGAAAGAATTTCACCTGCGGCTTCCCCATGCGCGCGCAGGGAAGAACGGGGAACTTGAAATTATAAACGATTCCACATTGTCATTGTAGACTTCACATTGTTATTATAATCTGCCACATAGAACATTGTATTTCCTATTTTTTTAAAGTCTTTTCGTTAATTTTCAATGTTACAATCAATATCATCTGGATAACAATGACAGTCTATAACAGTCTATTTGTCCCAAATCGTTCTGCGCATGACTGCGGACCCAATGTTCTTTTTAATGTTGGATATAAAACAAGGCAGGTAAAATGGAAACACCGAGAGCAAAGCTACACACACGCACACACACACACACACACACACACACACACACACACACACACACACACACACACAATAACAACAACAACAACAACAGCTCAAACATTCATGCAAACACACTATGAGGTTGTTTCAGCGGGCAGAATCATCCAGAGTTAATCTTGTGGATTATAGTAGAGGAGGATGTATCTTTCTGTTTGGGTCAGTGGGAGAGGCCTCAATAGCCTCTCTCCCTCTCCCTCTCTTCCAATCCCTCTCTCTTCTCTCTCTCTCTCTCTCTCTCTTGTTTGCTAAGGGGATCCTGAGACTGCGTCACTCCACCCTTCTCAGTTTGCTCTGGACTCTCAGGTCCACACCAATGCAAACATAACCTCTCTCGTGATGGCTCCCTCCTCTCTAACACTTTGATACAGGCACACACTCCCATAATGCTGCTGTGACATAGTGCTGCTGGCACTCGGTTCCCATAATGCCCCTGTGATATGGTAGGGCTGGCCACTCCGTGGCCATCTTGGTAACATGCTTCAGGCAATTATTGGGAAGCTTTTTTTCTATTCAAATCAGGTGAATTTGTGTTTAAATCTGAATGGCACGATATTAATATCTCCCCCCCAAATCGCTAAAATAATGTTAAAAAGGACAAAAATGCTGTTGGTTACTTGCATTACAGGAAGGGACGAGATGTGTGCAGACAACGGCCAAATTGGTGTTACAAACTAACCCCATTCATTTCTATGGAGGATTCTTTGAGTGCTACAGTATGTCTCCTCATTAGAAAGTCTCTGGTTAAACTCTCACCATGCCTCTGTGATATGGTGGTGCTGGCGTTAAACTGCCATAATGTGTCTGATATGGTGTACTGGTGCAAAACTGCCATAATGCATCTGTGATTAAACTCCCATAATGTGTCTGTGATATGGTGTACTGGTGTGAAACTCCTCCTACTACTAATATTACATTAATATGTTTATGCTTATGAAATTTGGCAGATGCAACATGCAATGTATGTTATGGTCTCACTTTGTGGGAATGTAGGTCAGCTAACAATGCATTGTAATATTTAATTTTGGAAAGAACCATGGCCTACACAAGAAGTTGTGTGGCATATTGTGTCAAATAAGTAGCCTGGGTGAACCCAGACGAACCTGTTAAAGTGTAAGTTCAGTGTAAATTGACCCATAGCCTTGTTGTATAAGCTCACCACATGCAGCCCATCGGAAAAACAATGAGACAATTTAGCTTAAAGCAGACCCATGGGACATCAAAACGGAAACTAAAAGTAACTCCCCACTGCCCCATGGATCTGCTTTAAGCTGCCTGTCCATAACTTGGCCTATGTTGTCCCAAATTGTCCCATTCTTTTTCCTATGGGCTGCAGGTGATGAGCTTGAACAACAGGACTATGGGTGAATTTACACTGAACTTACACTTTAACAAATTTGAATTTGCTCTGCAGGTCCGTGTGGAAAAGAGCCCATTGACGCCTGTGTCCGAACTTTCCTGTCACTACTTCCACAGGTGTAACCAGCAGTGACATTAAATTTGAATGTGCACATTAAAGTCTTACCAAATAATTTCAGAAGTACAGCAAACATATCTTTCTTGTAAACAACGGTTTTAAATGCAGTTTAAATGCCAATGTGAAAATACACATTCCTGGGTTTAGATTCAGAAACAGACGTCAATGGACTCTTTTCCAGACCAACATGCAGAGCAAATTCAAATTTGTTAACAGGTTTGTCTGGGTTCACCCAGGCTATCAGATAAGGTCTGATCTTCCTGATTGCTGATCTGTTGTCGCAGATAAACCAACGTGACTTAAAGGGACACCAGGCAAGCTTGATGCTTTCCGTCAAGTGTTTTCGCTGCTTCTTCACTGGCTCTGCCATTATACACACGTTTGCAACAATCGCTAGCGTTTCGTTAACCTGCCTCTGTGCTGTATGCAGGATGTAAACTGATCCTGCTTCGGTCGGCGGGTACGATACACTGAACTTGCAAGCGGGATATTCTTCCTACAGGCAGTAGGGGCGGGCAAGAGAGTCTTCATTCGCCCTGTAATGAGTCATTTAACCATATACCGACTTACGAAGATGAGTAATTAACACGAAAACGTTGCCTGGTGTCCCTTTAAGCCACTGAAACTGGTGGTAGGCTAGTTAGAATACACATTTTAAATAAGCCACTGAAACTGGTGGTAGGCTAGTTAAAATACATATTTTAAATAGTACAGGAAGAAAAA
>NW_027468689.1:12326281-12351281 GCF_046254945.1 Alosa pseudoharengus | reverse complement strand
GAGTTCAGAGCATCAGACTGTTATCAGACGTCGGATCATACTATACTTATACTTAGGCATCACCAGACGAGTTCAGAGCATCAGACTGTTATCAGACGTCGGATCATACTATACTTATACTTAGGCATCACCAGACAGGTTCAGAGCATCAGACTGTTATCAGACGTCGGATGAAAAGCACTGGTCACTCTTCCCTGATTGCAACTGGCCCTTCCCTTTTTAAGCCACTCCCCTATGCCCCTCACCTTTGAGTGAGTGTGTGTATGTGTGTTAGAGACAGTGAAAGAGAGAGAGAGAGAGTGTGTTTACACAAGTGCGAGTTTTGAGTGTGTGTGAAGGATGTGTTTAAGTTAAATTATGTTTCCTGAGTCATCTAGATTCTAGAATGTAACAAGTGATCTAGAATGTAAATAATGTTTTATAGAAAGCTATGAGATAAATATAATTTAGTTCTTATGTGTGTAGATATAATATGGAAAAAAGGTGTTTCTAACTCAATGACTTGCTGAGGACCACCCCTGTGATGGTAGTGTGTGTGTGTGTGTGTGTGTGTGTGTGTGTGTGTGTGTGTGTGTGATGATGATGATGAGTGGGGGTGAGGGTCCAGAAGGTCCAGTCAGCATAGATTGAGTCTTAATCATGTAGCCTACCTATTCCAAATAAGTGATGTTTGGGAGGAGGATATATTTATCAATATCAATCAGTCATATGTGCCATCAGTAAGTTATGATATTTTAATAAAATTATGAGAAGTTATTTGTGTCCGAGTTGTGTGTGATCTGAGACACTACCAGTAGGTGGAGCCTTACTATTGTTTCACAAATGCATGCAGTTCAACAGATGGACAACTCTTCAAGTTTTACTAAGAAATACACACACTCACACACAGTATATTGTACTCTATGTGTGTCTTACTCCACTCCTGCTCAGTTTCACCACACATCCAATATGCTATGTGTAGTTTAAATACACATCCAATAATGGAGTTTAATTACACATCCAATAAGCTATATGGAGTTTAACACACATACAATAACAGTACATTAATTTAGCAGACACACTTACACACACACAGAGAATGTGTGTCTGCTAAATAAATAAATGTAAACATTAGATGATGGACCAATGAGGAAGGCGGAGACCAACTGTGCCCTGGTGCCTTAAGCCTATTGTACGCTCCAGCGTCTGCGTCCCGCGCACGCGGCACTGGTAGTGGCCTGGGGTTAGTGTGGGGGTGTGTAGGGGTAAGATCACCTGCTGTTTGACTTCACTGGTCGACTCACCCAACTGCCCCCTAGTCTCCAAACAAACCAGGGGGGCCATAGGACGCAAAAAGGCAGATCCAATGTGAGAGGATATCCTCAATGAAAGCCATATTCCTCCCGTGTGTGATGAAACAGAGTTTAACTGTCAGAGAGCGGGAAGGTGAGGAAATATGTGGAACTGCGATTGGCCAGTCCGGTCACCCGTGCGCCTTGAACATACCAAAGTTCTGACCAGGCATGACGGTATACTGGTTAATCATTAACAAACATGAGCGAGCACAACGAGGGAGTCTGACATTAACTGAGCCCTGTTTTAGTTTCGGTGTGACCTACTCTCCAGTACTGTCACAACTCCGCCATTCTCTCGACCTCCGTCACGTGATCCACTGCGACTAGGTTTTTTCTTACTCACCTGCAGTTTCAGGAACACGCCCTTAGTCTACCTGTAGAATCAGGAAGTTTGCCTCCGAGTAACATTCTTGTATCTGATCGCAAATATTAAGCACATTTGGACTTCTTAGCCTATTTTCTGTGTCACACTAACCAGGATAGACAAGAACCAGACATCAAGGACCTGTTGGGTAAGTTCGCTACTCATTCTCCTGGCCCGTAGGCCTAATGGCAGAACTGTGTTTACAGTTTCGGTTGGCCATTGTTCTCGCATGGTTTTTAGACAGAACAATTGTTTACGGCATATAACAAAGGGCCTGGAACTGCCCTTCAAACTGTCTAATAATGGCTCTAACCGCTGCTAGTAGGCCTAAACTGACGTGCACATGTTATATTTTTAATACAATTACATTTCAGCGCACGTTACGTAGCCAGGTTCGACATTCACACCTGTAGCTCTACAGCGCCCAGGGTGACATTCACACATATAGCGCATTCCTGGCATGCATTTGTCCAGAGTGTTGTAAGCGTAAAAACAGATCAGAAAGGTCTACCGGGAGTCCAGTCTTGACGATGTGTCTGCTGTTAGGTGCCTTATAGGGCGTTATGAGCGGCTGAGTGGACCCAAGTCAAGTCAAGTCAAGTCAAGTTTATTTATATAGCGCATTTCATACACAGAGGTCATTCAATGTGCTTTACATAAACAAAACAAAACAATAATAACAAATAAAAGCATAGAAGGGCAATATAGTCAAAGAATAGTTAAAAGGTAAAGATCATAATAAAAAGAAAACATAAAACACAAGGTAAAATCATTTAAAAATAAAGAATAATTAGTAAGCAAAAACAAAGGCAAAAGTAGTAAAAAAAAGTAATAAAAGACAAAGTAGAATAATTATCAAGGCAGATTCAGAATTTGTAACTCGGCACAGTTAGCAGAAAGATTCTGAGAACAGTTTGGTCTCAAGTCTAGATTTAAAACTGGCTACAGTTGGGGCTTTTTTGATGTCATCCGAAAGTTGGTTCCACAGCTGAGCTAGCCTAGAAATCTAGACGCACCCTAGCGGCGGCAAATTAATTTGCTCAGCCTGTACATCTCAATGATATAGGATGGCCCCGCCAGGCTACAGCTGAGCCGCATAGCAGCTAAAAGCTGCTTCACCATGTTTAGTTCTAACTGTAGGTTTTACTAGCAGGTTTTTCACCTGGGACCTGAGAGGACGAGAAGGTGTGTACTGCTGAAGCATGTCTGACAAGTATTTAGGTCCTGCTCCATTTACTGATTTATAAACAAGCAATAGGCTAGTGCTTTAAAGGAGAATTCCGGTGTGATTTTGACCTAAAGTGTTTTGAAACATGATACCGAGTGTGAACGTATGTCTCATAGCCCATCTCGGCTTGTCCCCTGCACTCCGAAATCTGGCACTAGTTAGCCGATGCTACCAACAAGGCGGTCAATGGTGGTGCCTCGGCATCGGCATAGCCATGCAAATAAATCACTGTTTTACACCATTTACGAGGCTCAATGTATCTCCACACTTCATTGGTAGACTTACGAGGGCCCTGACATTTAAAACGAGACATTGAGAACTTTGAAAAAGCACTGGTAGTTTACTTACAAGACGATTTATACAGACAGTACCTTCACGAAGTTTAGCGTTTGCAGCCATCTTGAATTTAGTCACGATAAGTCGAGCGATGAGTAAGAATGAACAGGTATGATAAGGGATCAGATTCCAAAAATAATTCTGTGGAAATGCATGGATTACAGTTTCTTCCAGTAGCAGCAACTGGAATCCATGCATTTCCACGGAATTATTTTTGGAATCTGATCCCTTATCATACCTGTTCATTCTTACTCGTTGCTTGACTTATCGTGACTAAATTCAAGATGGCTGCAAACGCTAAACTTCGAGAAGATACTGTCTGTATAAATCGTCTTGTAAGTAAACTACCAGTGCTTTTTCAAAGTTCTCAATGTCTCGTTTTAAATGTCAGGGCCCTTGGAAGTCTACCAATGAAGTGTGGAGATACATTGAGCCTCGTAAATGGTGTAAAACAGTGATTTATTTGCATGGCTATGCCGATGCCGAGGCACCACCATTGACCGCCTTGTGGGTAGCATCGGCTAACTAGCACCAGATTTTGGAGTGCAGGGGACAAGCCGAGATGGGCTATGAGACATACGTTCACACTCGGTATCATGTTTCAAAACACTTTAGGTCAAAATCACACCGGAATTCTCCTTTAAAGTCAATTCTGTGACTTACTGGAAGCCAGTGCAAGGACTTAAGAATTGGAGTAATGTTGTCAGTTCTTTTAGTTTTTGTTAGAATCCTAGCTGCTGCATTTTGTATCGCCTGAAGCTGTTTAATAGTCTTTTTAGGAAGGCCTGTGAACAGTCCATTGCAGTAATCAACCCTGCTGGAGATAAATGCATGAATGAGTTTTTCTAAGTCATGTTTTGACATCAGCCCTCTGAGTTTGGCAATATTTTTGAGGTGGTAAAAAGCTGATTTAGTTATCGCCTTCATGTGGCTGTTGAAATTTAGATCACTGTCAATTAATACACCAATATTTTTAACAGTATCCTTTGCCTTCAACCCTTTTGTGTCAAGGAGAGTGGCAACCCTAAGTCTTTCCTCATTTTTAGCAAATATAATTACTTCAGTTTTTTCTTTGTTCAGCTGAAGAAAATTTTGAGACATCCAGGTGTTGATTTGTTCTATACACTGACACATAGATTCAAGAGGACCATAGTCGTCCCAGTTCACTTCGGCCAGTGAGAGGTTCACGCCAGTTTACAACAATCACTGTGTGTGTGTGTGTGTGTGTGTGTGTGTGTGTGTGTGTGTGTGTGTGTGTGCAAAGGTGATGTGTCCGGAGTTGTCACATCCTTAAGGATGAATGCCCTTGTTGTGGTGGCTGCACCCTTTTCTTTGTGTATGATGTCACTTCCTCTGTGGAGAAGGTCTGATCAGCATGTAAAGGCAGATCTTAGAACAACCTCACATCTTTCTTCTGAGAAAACTATATGCGTGCTACGACATGCTTTCACTCTGTTCTGTCTCTTAAATTTCTGTGTGTTTTTGTGTGTGTCTGGTAAGTGTTCATCTAGGCTACATGTGTGTGTTGTGTATCTCATATGTGTGTGTGGATTGGTATGTTGGGTGAGTGTTTATGTGAGTTCTGTTGAATAAGTGTGTTTGGTATGTTAGATGTATGTGTGTATGTACGGTATGTGAGTTATGTTGGATATTGTGTGTGTGTGTGTAAGCGCAAAATATAGTCCATGCTGCTAGCCTAAGAAGGAGATTCCTACATCAATCATACAATGTCAGATATGTGACCCTGTGTGTGTGTGTGTGTGTGTGTGTGTGTTTGTGTGTGTTGTGTGCTTGTTCCACACGTGGCAGAAACAGCAGGATTACAATGAATCAAACTGCTTATGTAAAAGCATTAAGAGACACAGTCACAAACACACAGAAGAACTATACTGTACACAGCAAACACACACACACACACACACACACACATACACACACACATTTTCACGTGCCTGCTAAGCTCATAACTCTCATGTTTTCAGATGGCAGCATATCCCATGAAATCTGCAGCCTGAGTGTCATTTCTGCCACTAAGACATGTGGGGGAGTGGTGCTGCATCATCACACACACACACATACACACACACACACACACACACACACACACACAGAAGTATCTATGATGGTTTTCAACCAAAACACTCTCACTGCAGTGTGTATAATCATCCTCAACCAAAATACACTCTCTACCACATGTGATGTATCATCGTCAAACCAACTCTCTCTCAAAAGTCTGCTCCCACCCACTTATTTGCTCTCATAAAGGCTTATGGGTCATTCCATGTGAAAACAGCCAATATCGGGGTATCATGTACAAGCGGTGAATATATGCCTTATGTTACCAAACAAAGGAATCTGAAGTTTCAGGTCAATATCTCAAACGGTTTGCCTGTGGCGTCCATTTGAATTTCGGGTGCCACGGCCCTAATTGACACATTGGAATTTCACATTTCATCTTTTGCCATTTTTGGAAACCCATAACGTCTGTTCTAATAGTGGTAGAGGGCTGGAAACTGGCGTGGTAGTTCATTGTAGCCTGTACTACACAATTCTGGAGACAGAATCAACATTCCTTACTGTTTGGGTGAGAGGTGGGTCACCAAAGTCCTAAAAAATGTTGACGGCATGTGTGATTTTTCACGTTTTGGGTGAATCATATTTATTCTAAACAGGATTATTTCTTATATGTGGGAACCTTGCTCTTGCCCAAATTAATTTGAAGGGTATGGTACCACTGGTGGGGGTTTTATGGGGGTCCAAAAACCCTCTCCGGCAGAGGTGACTCTTTTGGAACCGCATATTTGGACCCCCAAATGACCATGTGGGCACTTGATGATCCTAACGGGATTTATACCAGATAAAGATACATATTTGTTCTTTCTTTTAATGAAATAAAATGTTTGACTATGAAGCTCCATAATATGAATTTTATTCTTCATAATGCACCATTTTGGACATTGTTTCCAGAAGTCTGGAATGTAGATCAGAGAGAATTTAGTGATGATAAAGCATGAAAATAGTGGAAATAACTTAGTATTATCCTCAGTGATGGCAAACAATTAAATACTGAGACTGTCATGGATTAACCCCTTATCTCCCATGAAAGGGACCTGCCATCTCAATAGAGCTACGGAAGCTCTTCTTAAAGCAGTGCTCGGTGTTATGTACATTATTAGAGTCTCATGACGCTGGCACAGAGACTGCTGTGTTACAATTACAGTGAATCCTATGTAAAGGTTTGAAAGGAACTTCAGCTTCAGACTTTCTCTTGGCAAACTGTCAGGCCTATTCATCTTCTCTAATGTAGCTGGCTAGACCATGTCATTGCCACACACACAAGTGGGGGCAGAATTGGAAATGTGTCATAGAGTGACAATGCATTGGTTGATTTGGTTAAAAAGTCACAGGTTAGGTTATTGGTTATTACTGTAATGATGCTATTCATAAATAATGAGCTGTAAAGTAACTCAGACTAACAAAAAAATTTTTTTAAAGGATATCGACTAATTATCGTTATCGTCAAAATCACAAAAAATATTGAGATATAAAACACTCACACAAACACACCCTTCTGTACATTAAAACACTTACACAAACACACCCTTACTCCCACTCTTTGTCTATATGCCAGCCCCCACTGGAACCTTTCTCCAATAGAATCTTTCCCTTTCTGACTTGAACTCAGGTCAGTGAGGCCTGCAGGCCATTAATAGCAAATGGAAGTACAAAACTAGTTATATCCAATAGAACACAAGTTGATGCAAAGGTCTATCACAACATTAGATAATAATATGTGTGCTACTATGGATTTATAACAGGTTATAATGCAGCGGTCATTTTTGACTGGTAACACAAAACTAGTAAACATAAAACAAACACAACAGGAGGGTTAGTATAGTGGAGCATCTTATGTTAACACACACACACTTTCACACATGTTAGTGTAGCAGTGCCTCTTCTAAACCACTCTCATCCACTCACGTTTGTATAGTGGAACATCCTCTACAAACACACACACACACACACACACACACACACACACACGTTAGTGTAAGGGAGTATCTCCTGCCAACACACACACAAACCACACACACGTTGGTGTAGCGGAGTTTCTCCTGCCAACACACACAGCATTGTGTCTGTTTGTCTGTTTGTAGTGGTGGGTCTCTGCAGTGTGTTGGTTAGAAAGACCACAGCCTGACAGTGAGATAAAAATGTAGAATGTCATTTTCAATAATCCCCCACTTCAGCAGCTGTGCTCCTGATCAAAGTTGCAGAGTTATCAATAAGAGTGAGTTTGGCCTCGAGCCCAGATTACGCAAGCCTGAGTCAAACGACGCAACAGGGAGGTTGGAGGTTGTTTTTGGCGGCGGAGGATTTAGAAAAAGATGATTAAAGCTTTGGGTGGAGCTGCACAGTTTTGCTTTCTTGAGTTGAATGTGGTGGCAAGCTAGCCTGGAGGACCAGACCCATTCTGATAGATTAAGGGTCTGGCCACGAATAATGTAATGGCCCACTTGAGGGGCGGCAAGTACGCATTTGAAAATCTCAAGCACGCATTTGAAAATCTCACTGCACACATTTGGATAACAATATACAATCAATGTTAACTGACTGATTCCGGACTTTGACGCAATTGGATAACACTACGTCCGTCAACTGTTTAGCTCGCCTCTGGCCCGCCTATATCAGATACACAGATATGATTGGTTCCCCGCGATGCCGCGTGCATCATTACTCGTTGCAAGAGTCTCTCGCTGAGCAAATGCTTCCGCGAGATCGTTTCTTTGTTGCTATAGAAACGACCCATTCTCTTCTGAGTTGGTTTGTCATCAGTGAAGGGCCACACGTACATCCTCTCCAGACCCTGCTCAGACCCTACTGTTCTTCTATTAGTCCCTAACTAGAACCCTACAGTTCTCTTAACAATCCCTACAACTCTACTGTTCTTCTATTAGTCCCTAACTACAACCCTACAGTTCTCTTAACAATCCCTACAACTCTACTGTTCTTCTATTAGTCCCTAACTAGAACCCTACAGTTCTCTTAACAATCCCTACAACTCTACTGTTTTCTGATCAGCCCCAAACTAGAATCATACAGTTTTTTAAGCTTTATGTCCCTTCCCAGATCAATTGTGTGTTCAGAGTATGGTGCATTACTGCTGATTGTGTGTGTGTGTGTGTGTGTGTGTGTGTGTGTGTGTGTGTGTGTCTCTGTTTATACATGAGTATTTGTGTATGTGTGTGTGTGTGTGTGTGTTTGTATCTGTTTGTACATGAGTGTGTGTGTGTGTATATGTGTGTGTGTGTGTTTAGAGCGGTTTATTTTGGGTAGAGGCACTCTGAGTGGCATCTTTGGGAGAGAAATCTGTTGGCCTCTGGCTCATTCCACAGATCCCTAATCCAGATGTGCAATCTGTTGGAGCAATGCTCACAAACACACACACACACAAACACACACACACACACACACACACACACACTGATAGGCAGACAGACAGACAGACACACACAACTTGTATTCAGATACTTATGTACATACTGTCAAAACACACACACACACACACTCACACAGCCCAGCCAAATGCAAATAGCACCCACACTCTCACATTAAAACACATACCGGTGTTAAAACACATACACTTCAAAAGTTTGGAGACACTTAGAAATTTCCATTCCACTCCATACAGACAGTACAGAATACCAGCTGTGATGATTTGCATTGTGTCTCCAAACTTTTGACTGGTAGTGTACATATACTTACACACACAAGTGACCACACACACTTACACACTAAAATACATGCATGTGACCAGTCACACTAAATCATCAGTTACAAGCATTAATGCAATAAAATATATAGTTAGTTACACACTAAATCACATGGGGGCCGGGGCCCCCTGTGGGGCGGCGAGCGGGTGCCAGGGGGGCCTCAGCAAGTTGGAAGGAAAAATAAAAGAAACAAATAAATACTTTTGAAAAATCAAAAATACACCTTTTACTATGAGGGTTGTTATACAATGCCATTAAAATAATTTGTCGCATATCTGAACATTATATTTTTCATGATAATAACTGGGAGTAATAGTAAAGTGATAGCTCTCATATAGCAGAAAGCCCCAAATGCAATTTTTACACACTGTGTGCTCCATCGCGAAGTGCTTGTGGCTAAAACAATTATTAGGATTAGCTTAATGTATTTTTACATTTGCCGTAGTATTGTCGATGGGTTTAATAACACATCAAGGGGGTCCTTGGCCAGAACCTAGTGGTAGTTGGGGGGCCTTGTCGTGGAAAAGTTTGGGAACCCCTGACTTATACAACCATAATACAACAAACACACATATATCTCACATACATAAACATCACTCAAAGAAATGTAAAAAATAAAGAGCATCTGAAGTGATTACAAAGGTCTGGTATGGATTGACCATGTGATGCATTGACCATGAGAAGGTGCTATGGTAGAGTGTGTGCAATGGTGGTAGTGTAAAAGTGAATAGTGCAGGGATTGAACAGTGCACATACTTTGCTTGTTATTAAATATTAACTATGACTATGAGAAGATAAGAATGTAAACATAATAGAATTGCTTAATGAGAACAAGAAAAATAATATAGTATAGTATAGTATATATACTCTTTTGATCCCGTGAGGGAAATTTGGTCTCTGCATTTATCCCAATCCGTGAATTAGTGAAGCACACTCAGCACACAGTGAACACACAGTGAGGTGAAGCACACACTAATCCCGGCGCAGTGAGCTGCCTGCAACAACAGCGGTGCTCGGGGAGCAGTGAGGGGTTAGGTGCCTTGCTCAAGGGCACTTCAGCCATGCCTACTGGTCGGGGTTCGAACCGGCAACCCTCCGGTTACAAGTCCAAAGCGCTAACCAGTAGGCCAAGGCTGCCCCACAATATACTTAAAGAACAAAAAAACAGGGAATAAGTTGTAAGGTGTAGATGTTATGACCACAATCCAGTGTATGTAGACGGGCTAATATAACCTGTTAAACAGTCAGGTGGACAGCAGGCAAAGTGATATGATGGTAGGGTCTGAGAGAGACAGGCTCATGCTGAACAGTCCATCTTCTCCCCTCCCCTTTTGTGTGACATTGAAGAGTTTGATGTCCCTGGGGACAAAGGACCTCCTCAACCTGTCTGTTAAGTAGGACAGTGACAGAAGTCTGCCACTGAACATGCTCCTCTGTTTATTGAGCGTGCTGTGTAGTAGGTGGCGGATGATCGCCAGCATTCTACTCATGGTCCGTTTCTCTGAGGTTGTTGTGAGTGACTCCAGCTGAATGCTTGTGAGAGTCAGCTTTCCTTACCAGCCTGTTCAGTTGCCCCGGGTCCCTCTTAATGCTGCCTTCCCAGCTCACCACAGCATAAAAGAGGACACTGGCAATGACAGACTGGTAAAACATCCAGAGGAGCTCAGCTTACTGCAGCCATTGAATGACCGCAGCCTCCTCAAGAAGTAAAGCCGACTCTGCCCTTTCCGATACAGTGCATCTGTGTTGGCTGACCAGTCCAGTTTATTGTCCATGTGTACCCTCAGGTACTTGTATATGTGTTGACCACCTCCACATTGACCCCTTTAATGGAGACTGGCAGCATAGGTGGCTTAGATCTCCTGAAATCCACCACCGTTTGCTTGGTCTTTGTTGCGTTCAGCTGCAGATGGTTGAGCCTGCACCATTGCACAAAGTCATCCACCAGGGTCCTGTACTCGTCCTCCTGTCCATCCCTGTTGCACCCCATATAACCCTCAAGTAACCAAGCACACTCAACACACCCATATTTTGTTCACACACATCTAACAAAAGAGGGATTAAAACACACACAGATAACCCAGGAATGCACACAGGAACACACACGCATGCTTGCACACATACACTACACACACACACAATGACTGTGTGTGAAGGAAAGGAACTCCTAGTTCAGCTGGGTTCTCAGAGATTCTCAGAACTCGCATAAAAAGACAGAACACACAGACACACACACACACACACTCTGCTCTAAGTACTTCTGCAACAGCGTCTGTAGGCTTTAGTGGGAGACAGCTGGTCATTTGAGGTGTGTGTGTGTGTGGGATTTTATGTCCATGCTGAGGTGTGTAGGGGGCTAAGAGTGGGGGTTTATGTCTGTGTGTGTGAGAGAGAGAGAGAGAGAGAGAGAGAGAGAGAGGGAGGGAGGGAGATTTAAGGACTGTGCAGTAGGGTGAAGGAGGCTGAGAGTGTGTGTGTGATTTGAGGGGGGGCTAAGCTTAGTGGCAGAGAGGATTATGGGAATGGGTTGAGATGCATGCATGATCTGTCCAGGCTTAGTGCCACAATTATCCTCTGTGGGTTGTGCTTCTTTCATTAGAGTAATGTTTAGAGATCGCACAATTACGTAAGAGAGGGATACTCTCTTCCCCCCTCTCTCTCTCTCTCTCTCTCCTCATCTCAGCTCATCTCTCTCTCTCCTCATCTCTGCTCCTCTCTCTCTTCACCCCCTTCATCTCTCTCTCTCTCTCTTCCACTTTTTCCCCTCCCACTTTAAGAAGAGAACGAAATGGACATCTGTCCACATGTGCACATGCAGAAGCGACAGCGGGGCTGTTTGTGTGAGTGTGTGTGTGTGTGTGTCACACAGAGGCTGCACGGCTGTATGTGTGTGAGAGAGAGAGTGTGTGTGTGTGTGTTTGTGTGTGTGTGTGTGTGAGAGACTGGGTAGTGTGTGTGTCGGAGTAGAGTTTGGGATGGGGAGTATTTGACCTGAGGATGGTACTGTATGAAGAGGAGGCGAGAGCAGGAAGCCAGTGAAGAGAGGAGATGAAGTACAAGAAGTTCATCACCATCATGCAGGCCGCCATTGGCATCGCACCACTGAACAAGAGAGAACTCCTTCCCCCCGGCAGGAAGCTGTGGAGACCCCCAGAGTGAGTGTGTGCGTGCGCGCGCGCGTGTGTGTGTGTGTGTGTGTGTGTGTGTGTGTGTGTGTGTGTGTGTGTGTGTGTGTGTGTGTGTGTGTGTGTGTGTGTGTGTGTGTGTGTGTGTGTGTGTGTGTGTGTGTGTGTGTGTGTGTGTGTGTGTGTGTGTGTTTGTGTTTGTGTTTGTGTCCCCGCGTGTCGGTCAGAGTCAGCTGTGTGTATGTGTATGTGTGTGTGCATATGTTTGGGTGTGTGTGTCAGCCAGAGTCAGTGTGTGTGTGTGTGTGTGACTTGCTGTGTGTCGAAACGATAGTCGTTTGCAATAATTCTCTCAAATAGACTATTGTGTGCTCCAGTTCTTCCCTTGGTTTAGTCATTTGTGGGCCAGTACCTTCTGCTGGTTGTGTGTGTGTTGGTGTGTGTGTATCGTGTGTGTGTGTGTGTGTGTGTGTGTGTGTATCTGTTGGGGTGTGTGTGTGTGTGTGTGTGTATCTGTTGGTGTGTGTGTATCTGTTGGTGTGTGTGTGTTTGTGGGTGTGTGAGCCAGACTACACAACTGGACAGTAGAAGCTGTGTGCAGATATGTGGCTTTGTTTATGCAGTGATTTTAGATGCAAAGAGAGAGAGAGAAAAAGAGTGTGTGTGTGTGTGTGTGTGTGTGTGTGTGTGTGTGTGTGTGTGTGTGTTTGTGTGTGTGTGTGTGTGTGTGTGTGTGTGTGTGTGTGTGTGTGTGTGTGGTTAGCTGTCTAACTCTGGCTAGTGTTGGTAGGGGAGGTCACATGACTGGCTGATGACCCAAGATGCCCTCTCCTTTACATTCTTGTCGAAACGTCAGTCGTTTGTGCACCTTAATAAAAAAGTTTAAAAGTTCTCTGAGTGCTCCGGTCATCCCTGGGTGTAGTCTCTTTGAAGTGGCCCAGCCAGTCCTTCTGACTCTTTAGTCCTGGACTGTGAGCACCGATAAGGCTTGAGCGCAAGTGACACCTGTCTTACAGCAGTTTATATGGCTTCATATCTATTCAGTAGTTCATATGGCTTCATATCCGTTCAGTAATTCATATGGCCTCATAGATTCAGCAGCTCACTTGAGGTTATATGGATTCATATAGGGTGTTTTCACACTTGGTCCCTTTCAGCCTTCTAAACGAACTCCGACAGTCACATTTTTTTGTGCAGATGTGAACACGCCAACCAAACTCAGACCCCTCTCAAAGGAACTGAACTGAGACCACCTTTGAAGTCCGCAGCACAGTTTGCCTAATCTGTGCGTTGCGAACAAGTGCCTGGGTTCTCTTTGTAGGCTAGCCTTTTTTGTCCTATTTGACTTGCCATTGCCAAAGGAGAAGGTATGTTGTTTATTATACAGACATTTGATACATGATACAGGCATTTGACACATGATACAGACATTTGCAATTTAGCTACAGCCAAACAAGTGTGTTTTAATGTTAGGCTAATAAATATCTTTTCATCAAAGCTATTGGTAACTAACAATGTAGGCTAGAAATCTGCATCTTACATGTGGCAAACATACAAGAAAGACTGCACAGGGCACTTAACAGGTGCTGTTCACCTGTCATTTTAGACATGAGCTAAAGGTTGTTAGACATAGCAATAGTAACCAGGTAGGGTGGGCCTACCACTGAATTAGAAAGTGTGATTGGCTGACAGATCAAGAGGATCTTTGCAATAACTTCAGATCAGAATTCATTCTGAAAAATATTATTATACATTTCAGAATATATATATATATATATATATTTATTAAGCACACAAATCATGGGTTATGATCTTTATTATGACTGCCGAACTAGCTAACACACAAGGTTTAGTCAGAGTTTTGTTTTTCTGGATTTTTTTTTTTCTTCAGTAATTTGTGTCGATTTGTGTCGGACACTGAAAGACTGGGCTACATGAAACTTGGTGTGCATGTAGTCCCACAAGGATCACACGGAACCACAAGGATGACACAGAACCATTGTTTTTTTTTTTTATCCATCCCCCGCCCGCTGCACCGGGCCCCCCGAAAGGAGGCTTGGCCGGACAGTTTTCTGTGATTGTCTCGAGAACCGTAGGGTGTAGGATGACCAAATAATTTTGGTATTTGTTTGTCTCCAGGGGTCATGTCAACACATCCTATATCCACTCATTTTAAGTGCAGCGCCACCTAGTTAAAATTAAAAGGCAAAGTTGTAATCGCAGGTATATTTGGCTGACAGGTTCAAAACTGCATGAGATGTGAAGTGTAGGAACATAATAACACCCTCTGAATGCATGCCAAGTTTTGTGGAATTCCGTTCATGGGGGGCCATATCAGCTACACACATGCACACACACACACTGACATGCACACACGCACACACAATCACAAACACACACACACACACGTGTGCGTACACACACACACACACACACACACATAAACACACACCCCATTACCCCCACATGCACACTTGCAAGCGAACACACACACACACAGAAGCACACATACTGTATACACAAAACAAACACACACTTGACAAATTGACAGCATGATTTATTTTTGCGGAGATAATGTGCAGGACTGAGCAGTGGTCATATTTTGTACCGCTTTGTGGTACATCTAGTTTCATACATAACTAGCCCAAAGCAACTAAATAACTCATCCTAAGCAGTAAGACCCCCAGAGAGGGTAATGTGAACAGGAAGAAAACTGAGGCCCCATCAGAGCTGAAGTGCACCAGAAAGAGATCTGAGTCCTCTTTCAAATTAACTCACAGGGCCTTATCATGACCGTCTAAAGTGCATAGTCACTCGTCAAAAGCTTATTCAAATTTAGTTGGATGTCCAGTCCACATTGGGAGGGGTTTCGTTATCAAATGTCGAGCGCATGGCGCAACAAGGTGTTCCTAGGTTTCTTAATCAGTCATGGGGGTGTGTTTGGGGTGTAACATCATTTAAACCAATGAGAATGACATCTGTCATTCCCTTTAAGGCGCGATGTCAAAGAATGCATTGGTATTTTGACAGTCAACGGCACATTTGAAGGAAGCTACTTGCAAGACCATATGGAATAGTCATTCCACTAAACCATGCTTTACTAAAACCTAGCATAGCCTTCACACATTTGCACTAGTCTATTATTTGAACTCATTGGCAAAGTGAAACTAACTTCAGCATGGTGTGTCAGTCAACGTCAAGACAGTTATACAGTAAGTTACTCTCCCCTAATCACTTTTAACCGTCATTACCAATTTGCAAATGATGGTGAATAACTACTCATCATGAGATGTACAGTATTTCGTAATATCTTTATTCTAATTATGTTACCCATTGCAATCGTGCAATTTGTAATGTTTTGCATGGACATGCGCTGGTGTGCGTTCATGAATGATAGAAGGATGGTGCGTTGTGCACCCGCCAATATGACTGTTGACAATGCGCTCTTAAAATAACATATAAACAACTCACCATAGACTTCTGACCAGGTGTACAATAGCGATTTTTAAACAATGCGCCAGGCCACTCCCTAAGTTGTTAATTGCCACACCCTTGGGCGCATTGTTTAAAAAATAAACGTGCAAAATTAGGAATTAAACTTTGCGTCGGGTGGAAAACGAGTTTTACACCATGCGCCAGGGTGCAAAATACAGCCCACAATGTGAATACAAAATGACCTTTTGTTTGCCCCTTTTGCTTTGGTCCGCTTTCTGTTCCCCTTTTAGTGGACTGAGTTCTGTTCTTTTAAAAGGAACTATATCTGAAAACACCAATAGATTGAGCTGTTCACTTCAGTTCAAATGGACCCCATGAACTCAATGTTGGTGGTAAGTAGTAGTAACAGAGACTTTCTAATGAGGAGACACATCACTCAAAAAATCCTCAATAGAAATGCATGGGGTTAGTTTGTAACGCCAATATGGCAGTTGTCTACACATATCCCACCCCTTCCGCGGCAAAACGTCGACATGTGAATACATTGAGCCAATCAAGTGCTGTGTTGTGAATACATTGAGTCAATCATGTGGTGTGTTGTGAAGCCATCGTGCCAATCATGTGTTGTGATCTTGCCGCTGGAGCAAGGTTGGTGTCGTGAAGCCTTGCGCACGCGCATTTCTGGCGAAATAGATGCCCGATAAGTGCCCAAAAAGCATTGCAATATGGCCGCCAAGTGGAGGGACTTGCCTAAAAGGACTTTGGTAGTAATAAAAGCTTCATGATTTGTGCTGTCATGACTTCTGCTGTGTTGTGATTGTGCTGTGTCATGACTCCTTAGTGGTTTGATTCTTCTGTGTCATTACCCATTCTTAGTGATATGATTCTGCTGTGTCATGACTCCTCAGTAGTATGATTGGGCTGTATTGTGCTCTTTTAGGGAGCAGTCCAGCGGTGATCTGTTCCACTCCAGCTGTTCGTGGGAGAAGTTCTACTGGACCAAAGAAGCTCAGTACTGGTGTCTGCGTCGGCTCTCCGCACCCAGCCACTGCCCCATCATCAAGGTACAGTAGGCGGCACCATTGGGCGTGTCTAAAGCCCTGTGTGTGTGTGTGTGTGTGTGTGTGTGTGTGTGTGTGTGTGTGTGTGTGTGTGTGTGTGTGTGTGTGTGTGTGTGTGTGTGTGTGTGTGTGTGTGTGTGTGTGTGTGTGTGTGTGTGTGTGTGTGTGTGTGTGTGTGTGTGTGTGCTGGGACTTTGCTGTGGTCTAAATTTCTTACGTCAAATTTGAGCTGACACAAAAAGTTAAAGGTACAGTCAGCAATTGCACATGACATCATGTTTTTTTGTGTTTATGTTTATATTCAGATGTCTTAGCAGACACTTTTGTCCAAAACCGTGTACATTATATTTTAACGAAGGACCTGACAAAACACACCAGAGAGGTAGCTCACCCACAGCAGTGTTTCCCATACATTGACTTATTTGTGGCGGCCCACCACAATATCAACATTGACCACAACACAATGATTTTCCAGGTTGCACTAAATTGTGCTTAAATCTGGTTAGCATCATAACCACACTGCACTAATTTGCTAAAAGCTGTTGCATTCAAGTTAATTCTGCAAACCTACCACCACAAATATAATTCAATTCTGTGGGAAACACTGCACAGTGTTTAGTTTTTGCTGCAGACCTGAGCCACGGGGTTTCCGTGGTCTTCTGGTTAGGGAATCTGACCTGTAACCTGGTAGGAAAATTGTGGGTGAAGCACCCTTGAACAAGGCACCTTACCCAAACTGCTCCCCGAGCGCCGGTATTAGGTATTCTCCACTGGTCATTCTGTGTCAAATTAGACACAATCTGCTCCACCGTCTGACATGACCAGTCCAGTGAACGTAACCCACGTCCAGATAGTTATTTGTAATTCATGTAGAGCTCACCAAAATCATAGAAATTATTGTTACAAGACACTTATCTCCTATAATCCAAGATATATTTTATTCTACTTGTTAGGCTGTTGAGCATTTACTTTAACAAATGACATGGAAAACATAATTAATTGCATCCTTATGCACAACACCAATACAGTGTAATGACATGACCCTTCGGGCTTGTATCCGAAGGGTTGCCGGTTCCATCCCTGACCAGTAGGAACGGCTAAGGTGCCCTTGAGCAAGGCACCTAACGCCTTACTGCTCCCCGAGCGCCGCTGTAGCAAGGCAGCTCACTGCTCTGGGTTAGTGTGTGCTTCACCTCACTGTGTTCACTGTGTGGTCTGTGTGTTCACTAATTCACGGATAGGATAAATGCAGCGACCAAGTTCCTTGTATATGCCAGTATTCTTGGACTAGTAACCTGATTTACGAGTTACATTTTTGTTACATTCCGAGATGTTGTAGGGTACAGGCATTGCCACTAGGGGGCAGGCATGTCTTATGATGTGCCAGCAGGCGGATTTACTAGAGCCGTTGCACTTGTTTAGATCATCCAGGCGCCCACAGTGCGTGGCCACATGTTGTTTCTCAGTGAGTCGTGTCCTGTGCCGTGTCGTTGGTTTGGTTGGTTGTCTCCCTGTGTCTGTGTCGTCAGGATGATGCTAGATCACCCTCTCTGTGTCATCAGGCCCCATTGTCTTGCTCTCACAGCAGGAGTGGATTAAAGAGATTGTGTGTGTGTGTGTGTGTGTGTGTGTGTGATCCTCTTGCCGTCCTTGTTAGTTTATAGAAAATTGTGACCTCAGCCACAGCTATCAGGTGTGTGTGTGTGTGTGTGAGAGAGAGTGTGTGAGAGAGTGTGTTCTGTCGCATGCTGCTTTGAGACTGAAAGTGGCCCTTTCTGCTGTGTTAACCGAGGAATGTGTCCGAGTGTTGACATTGTCCCTGAGTGTAGACGTGTGTATGTGTGTATTAATCTCTTTGGTTGCAGCGGTGATGAGCTGAGGGGTTTAGAGAGGTAAGAGTGTGTGTGTGTGTGCGTGTGTGTGTGTGTGCGCGCATTTCAGTTTTAATCCTCGAGATAAGATGTGTAACAGCCGGGAGGCTGTATTTGAATTGCTTCACTCAAATCACCCTTTACCTTTTCCTGGAAGTATGTGTGCATGTGGGCATGTGTGCGTGTGTATGTGTGCTAGCTGTGTGTGTGTGTGTGTGTGTGTGTGTGTGTGTGTGTGTGTGTGTGTGTGTAAGAGTAACAACCAGTTGCTGTCCCTCCCTTTTCCTCTCCTCATCTTCTCCTTTCATATTCTCCTCTCTTCTCTCCTCTTTTCCTCTCTCCTCTCCTATCTTCTCCTCTCATCTTCTCTTCTCTCCTCTCCTCTCTTCTCATCTTCTCCTCTCTCCTCTCCTCTCCTCATCCTGTCCTCTCATCTCTCTCCTCTCCTCTTCTCCTCTCTCCTCTCCACTCTCTCATCTCTCTCCTCTCCTCTCCTCATCCTGTCCTCTCATCTCTCTCCACTCTCTCATCTCTCTCCTCTCATCTTCTCCTCTCTCCTCTTCAACCTCTCCACTCTCTCATCTCTCTCCTCTCATCTTCTCCTCTCTCCTCTTCTCCTCTCTCCTCTTCTCCTCTCTCCTCTCCTCTTCTCCTCATCCTGTCCTCTCATCTCTCTCCTCTCCTCTTCTCCTCTCTCCTCTTCTCCTCTCTCCTCTCCTCTTCTCCTCATCCTGTCCTCTCATCTCTCTCCTCTCCTCTTCTCCTCTCTCCTCTCCTCTCCTCATCTCTCTCCTCTCCTCTTCTCCTCTCTCCTCTCCTCATCCTCTCCTCTCATCTCTCTCCTCTCCTCTCCTCATCCTCTCCTCATCCTCTCCTCTCATCTCTCTCCTCTCCTCTCCTCATCCTCTCCTCATCCTCTCCTCATCTCTCTCCTCTCCTCTCCTCATCCTCTCCTCATCCTCTCCTCCTCTCCTCTCCTCTCCTCTTCTCTTCTCTCCTCTCTCCTCTCTGACACCCGTCTTTCTCTTTTCTCTATTTCTTTTCTTTTCTCCTTCTCTGTCCTCCTCTGGTCTTTCCTCTCTGTCCTCTCCTCTTTTATCCTCTCCTCTTTTATCCTCTCCCCCTTTCCTTGCCTTACCCGTCTCTTATGCAGTGGAGTATTTTTACCCAGAATTCCACTTGTTGGCGTGCGTACTCCTGTTGGCTTTAGAGACTGAGGCGTGTTCTCAGGGGCAGCTTGGAAAATCTTCAAAATGATCATCACACAAACCTAATGCCACAAGATGTGTGGGTGCAATGCATAAATATGTGTTGTGTGTGTGTGTGTGTGTGTTTGAGTTAGTGTGTCTGTGTGAGTTTGTTTTTGTTCGTGTGTGTGTGTGTGTGTGTGTGAGAGAGAGAGTAAGTGTGTGTGTGTGTGTGTGTGTGTGTGAGAGAGAGAGAGAGAGGGAGGGAGGGAGAGAGAGAGAGAATGTGTGTGTGTGTGAGAGAGAGCGTGTGTGTGTAAATGCCCTGTTTTTTTGCGTGTGTACGTGCGGGTGGCAGAGGACATCAGGATTTAGACAGAATGTAGGCCAGCCGCGTGTGTGTGTGTGTGTGTGTGTGTATGTGAGTGGCGGCAGAGACAGATGCGCTGGCAGTAGACTGTGAGGTAGCACAGTGGCAGCATGAAGTCTGTTCTCTCACTGCACAGGAAATGGGCACACACCGTCAAAGCCATCCGTATTCTACAGGGCGGCGTAAGTGTGTGTGTCTGTGTGTGTGTGTGTGTGTATTGTAGATGTTTTTGTGTATATGTTATCATGTTGTATAAAGTTGAGGGAGTGGAAACTACTTTTTTCTTATCTCTTTTGTATGGTGTCCAAACTGCGTGAATTTTCATGTGCCAGTACATTTGTGCGCGTGTGTGTGTGTTTGTGTGTGTGTGTGTGTGTGTGTGAGATATGCCATGTAAGGTCTGCACATCCTGCCATTCTGTCAGGCGCCCACATTCGGCGTGTGTTAAGCAGTTGGTGGGTGGGTGATACACACACTTCAAATCTGACAGGTGGTTCCTGACAAAGCTGTGTAGTTTGATATATGACGTGACTATCACTCACCCACATGCAAGGGTTATCAATTTATTTGTTTTTAATGTTTAAAATAAAATATTTATATGACTAAATTTAAATGTTTATATTTGTTAACCCTTCCTGCCCGTGCCGAACATTCCATTTTTGGTGCTGGATGAACTCCTCACACAAAAAAACGTATTTCTTGAGTATAATACATACCATCAATGGGATATACATACCATTGTAATCAGAAAGATCAGTTCTATGAAATGATGTAAAATACATAAGGTAATGTTGATATAGTAATGAACAGTATTTGAGAATCCTCTCCAAATGTATATCCGGAATTTGTCAAAATTTTATTTCATTCACATAAAAATGAATTTTCATCATATTTATCTACAAGATAGAGAACAATATAGAGTGTATGAAAAAAGACTGTATTGGAATATCATTAACTTTTTTAAAAGTTATGATAATTTTAGTGATCAGTGTAAAAAAATGCAGGAAACGGGATTTAAAATGTTGACAGAATTCACATTCACTTTCTCACCAACAACATAGAAGTATGCATAAAAACTAATAATCAAGTCAGATACAATGGTTTAGATTTATTTGGTCTATAAAAATAAACCATTTATTTGTATATAAGCAAATGCTACAGTCAATAAGAATGACAAAAAAACATACCTTACCAATAATAAAGGAAGTATACTGTATTGAAGACCATTTCGGAATAGAGACATAAAATACATTTGATTCAACAGATACAACTTCCTTATATGAATCAGTATAATATGAAAATTATATACATATATCAAATGTATTATCATTTATGAAAAGCTAGGAATACAATCAACATAAACTTAAAACTCAATGTGTTCGAAACATTTGAAAGTGAATTACATACTTAGAACAAGCCTGTGGAGAATAAACACATACACACATACACACAAACTCATACGCACACACACACACTCACAGAGGAGGATAGGGAAAGGTGGGGTGGGGAACCTGAAGGTTGAACACAGAAGAGCTATGACCCATTACTAAACGCATCCCCTTTTGCAGAATGCCAAATCTGACAGCAATTTTGTTTATCAATAAAACAAATTTGCCTACCGTTACAATCCAGGGCCATACAAGCTACTTTAGTTTTATTATGTGCGTATTTTATAACAAGCTCCTGCTATACAGGAATATGTACTTGATGGAAAGACGACAGAGTAGTAGTTGGAGCAGCTATGCCATAATGTTGACGCTGATGATAAAGCATATTACTGTCAAATAACATGATTTAAGGACTTCAAATTAAGATAAACCATAACTAGAACCAATGTAAAAACAATATTACCTCAGTTTATCCAGCTGTGTGGTTTTCAGTTGAGGTAAACTCCAACTTAAGTGCAGGTGGCATCCGGCTGTCCACGTCAAATGCACCGGCTGAAGTGAAAATATTTTTTCAAGACTCATCTTCAAAGTCAAAAAGTCAAAGTCAAAGTCAGCTTTATTGTCAATTTCTTCACATGTTCCAGACATACAAAGAGATCGAAATTACGTTTCTCACTATCCCACGGTGGAGACAAGACATATTTTAACAATTTTAAGTCCACAGACAAACATAACATTCAAGTAAACAAAAAAGTAAGTAAATAAGTAAATAAGAGGGCACATATAATGAAAAAATAAGAGCAGCAAAATTTGGTTGAAATTGTGCATAGACAGTCAATAAAATAAAATACTAGTGCAAAGTCAGGCCAATAAGAGGCTGAGGTAGTTCTGTTTGACCTAAGTAAGAAATAAAGTGGCATAGTGGTGCAAGTTATGTAAGAGCAGCAGAAGTGTTGTGTTTCCAGGACAACAACAACAAGTTGCAAAGTGTACAAGTGTGCAAGTGGAGTGGTGCAGGCGGCCATTTGTGGGTCCAATGTCCAGGATGTTATGTAGCTGAGGGTGGAGGGGGGAGAGGAGGGAGAGAGTTCAGCATCCTAACAGCTTGGTGTATGAAGCTGTTGGTGAGTCTGGTAGTGCGGGAGCGCAGGCTTCTGTACCTCTTCCCAGAGGGCAGTAGATCAAACAGATTGTGAGCGGGGTGACTTGCATCACTCACAATTTTGGTCGCCTTGCGGGTGAGGTGGGTGGTGTAAATGTCCTTCAGGGAGGGGAGTGAAGCACCAATAATCCTTCCAGCTGTGTTCACTATGCGCTGCAGGGCTTTCCTGTTGTATTCAGTGCAGCTTCCGCCCCACACAGCGATACAGCTGGAGAGGATGCTCTCAATGGTGCCTCGGTAGAATGTGGTCATGATGGCTGGTGGAGCACTTGCTCGCCTGAGTTTCCGCAGGAAGTACAGGCGGCGCTGAGCTCTCTTCGCCAGTGATGCTGTGTTGGTGGTCCAGGAGAGGTCTTCACTGATGTGCACCCCCAGGAATTTGGTGCTGCTCGCTCTCTCCACCACAGCACCGTCGATGGTCAGTGGCAGGTGTTGGGTGTGACCAGTGGCAGTATCCAAAACATTTCGCGCCATAAACCCCTTAATCAATCATATCAAATTGAAGCTTATATTGTCAGCATTACGGGGAAGATTTCAGAAATAAAATCAGTCATTGGACAGCTGAGATATTAGACGATTGGTCATCGTTACTTTTGTAACGAAATTAGAACGGTCGGGCTTGTAAGGGTTAATAAAAGTTTTTTTACTGTATACATATATATGTATATACACTGTATAGAGTGAAAGACTCTCTATCTTGCTATCTAGGTCTGCAAACAGTGCATGTTTGTTGGATTGACCCCCCCCCCTCTCTCTCTCTCTCTTTGCAGAACCCAGTCATGGAGGAGGTGGTGTGGGAACAATACACAGTCACCCTCCAGCGTGTGAGTGAAGGCACATCTACGCACACATACACACACACACTCGCGCACACAGACACACTCACTCACACACACACAACTTCACAAACACTCTCTCTCTCTCTTACACACACACACACACACACACACACACACACTCATTCACATATTCACACATGCTCACATATAAACACTCACACACTCAAATTTTTACACATACACAGGCTCACAAGAGCACACATTGAGGCTGCGAGAAAGCCGAGATCAGCAACGTTCTATAAGATTCACAGATTCTGAGGGAGCATCCTTCACTACAAACTCTGGCACACACAACTGCACCATGTGTTATAGAGATGTTTCAGTGATCAGTTTATCTGAAGTATTTACCAGAGGGGTTTATTAGAGGTGCTAATGTTTACCAGAGGTGTTTATCTGAAGTGTTTACCAGAGGTGCCGATATTTATCTGAAGTGCTTATCAGAGGTGTTTATCTGAGGTGTTTACCAGAGGCGCTGATGTTTATCTGAAGTGTTTACCAGAGGTGTTTATCTGAGGTGTTTACCAGAGGTGTTTACCAGAGGTGTTTACCAGAGGTGCCGATATTTATCTGAAGTGCTTATCAGTGGTGTTTATCTGAGGTGTTTACCAGAGGTGTTTACCAGAGGTGTTTATCTGAGGTGTTTACCAGAGGTGCCGATGTTTATCAGTGTTTATCTAAGGGAGGGGTGTCAAACTCATATTAGGCAGTGGGTCAGATTTGTTGGAATGAGACCTCATGGGAGCCGTCATGGTCATTTTCATTTCTCTGCATTGGTATCAGATTGTTGTTTGATGATGTACTCTTTTACTCTACCCACTTATGAGCAAGGAAGTACAAATCATCTACTGACATCATATCCTACTCAATTGTCTTGAAACACCTTACTTCCATGTCAATGTTGTGGCCTCTTCCTTCCTGAGGATGGTTTGTAGTTCTAGGTGTAATCAATTTATCACAGAAATTACTTATTACAAATTGTTGAAGACGTCTGGATGTGGATATTCCTATCCAAAACATCTTGGGGGCCGTATGAAACCTACTGGCGGGCCTGATCTGGCCCCCGGGCCTTATGTTTAACACCCTTGATCTAAGGTAATAGAGTTGCTTGTGTTTACCAGAGATGTTTATGTGCTAATGTTTTCCAGAGGTGTTTATCTGAGGTGTTTACCCAGGAGATGTTTGCTAAATATATTTATTAGAGGTCTTAACCAGAGGTAATAAAGTTGCTGGTGTTTACCAGAAGTGCTGATGTTTATCAGAGGTCTTTATAATAGATGTATACTAGATATATTTATTAGAGGTGTTTACCAGAGGTCTTTATCGAAGATGTTTGCTAGAAGTGTTTACCAGAAGTCATTATCAGAGATGTTTACCAGAGGTGTTTTACCAGTGGTCTTTATCAGATATGTTTACTAGATATGTTTATCAGAAGTGTTGGCCAGAGGTGTTTACCAGAGATATTTATCAGAGATGTTTACCACAAGTGTTTACTAGAGGTGTTTTACCAGATGTCTTTATCAGAGATG
>NW_027468689.1:12311281-12321281 GCF_046254945.1 Alosa pseudoharengus | reverse complement strand
CACACACACACACACACACACATACACACATACACACATACACATATACATACAAACAAACACTGACATACATACACTAACACACACAGTATCTGTAACAATCATAACAGAAACCCCCAGAGAGCCCGCATCCACAGATTACTGCCATGAACGCTTTTTAAATTCTGTTCAGGAGTTTTTGATTAGTGTATTTAAATATTTTTAATGTGTGTTTGGGGGTTTTTAGTGTTTTTCAAGATTTTAATGTGCGTGTTTAGTGGTTTTAAGAGTTCATATGCCTCCCACATGTATCAGCTTGCATGCTAGCCAGATGTGATCAATGCTAATGCTTCTGCTATTGTTGGTATTGATGTTAGACAAACTAACTCCATAATGGCACTCTAATGAGTTTAAGTTCACCTGAACTTCAATGTTCCAGTAAAGTTAACCTATCCAATCCGACCTGACCCTACCTAAGTAGTGTGTGTGTGCGTGTGTGCGTGTATGTGTGTGTGTGTGTGTGTGTGTGTGTGTGTGTGCGTGTGTGCTGGCAGCCCCAACACGGTGATGGTGCGTTTCCAGAAGACGGACAGTGTGGGCTTGCGTCTGGCGGGGGGGAATGACGTGGGCATCTTCATCGCCGAGGTGCAGGATGACAGTCCAGCCGAGGTAGAGGGACTGCGTACGGGAGACCAGATCATGAAGGTATGTCTGCCCTCACCTGCTCTACACATCTCACCTGTCTCACCTGCTCTACACATCTCACCTGTCTCACCTGATCTACACATCTCACCTGATCTACACATCTCACCTGTCTCACCTGATCTACACATCTCACCTGTCTCACCTGATCTACACATCTCACCTGCTCTACACATCTTACCTGTCTCACTGCTCTACACATCTCACCTGTCTCACCTGATCTACACATCTCACCTGCTCTACACATCTCACCTGTCTCACCTGCTCTACACATCTTACCTGTCTCACTGCTCTACACATCTCACCTGTCTCACCTGATCTACACATCTCATCTGATCTACACATCTCACCTGTCTCACTGCTCTACACATCTCACCTGTCTCACCTGCTCTACACATCTCACCTGATCTACACATCTCACCTGTCTCACCTGCTCTACACATCTCACCTGATCTACACATCTCACCTGTTGTACACATCTCATCTCATCCCTACCTCACAGGGTGTTTGGCTTGGACAGCTAATCACATCTCACTACCTCACCACACGGGGTACCCCAAAGCTCAGTGCTGGGGCCCCTTCTCTTTGCCATTCACCATCCCCCTCCTGGGGCCTGATTATCAGCTTACGCGGTTTCTCATATCACTGCTTCTCATATGTACACAGCTCTATCTGTCATATACCATCCACCTCCTGGGGTCTGATTATCGGCTCACGCGGTTTCTCATATCACTGCTACACACCCAACACATAGCTCCATAATCATAGCTTCTCCTCCACACCCAACACATAGCTCCATAAACATAGCTTCTCCTCCACACCCAACACATAGCTCCATACACATAGCTTCTCTTTGTTGTATTGTTTGTTTGTTGTATTTTTCATCCCTATGTAAAGCGACCTTGGGTTTGAGAAAGGCGCTATATAAAATAAACATATTATTATTATTTTTTCGTATGGTACCTTGATTGTTCTCTATTTTTTTTTTTTGTTGTAAATTGCTTTGTACAAAAGCATCAGCTAAATGAATAAATATAGATGTAAATGTAAGCGAGTTGTGTGCTTTCCTGCAGGTGAATAATGTGGACTTCAGGGGGATGGTGCGGGAGGATGCTGTGCTGTTGCTCCTGGAGATACCTAAAGGAGATGACGTCACCATCCTCGCTCAGAGCAAGCCTGACGGTAAGAGCACCTGAGTTGGCCTATTGCTCAGTTACCACAGAATAACAGCATTAGCCAGTCACCACCTGAGTAGTGCTCAGTCCACCCTTAGCCTAGCGTTCAGTCTGCACCTCAGAGCACCTGAGTTAGCCTAGCGTTCAGACCGCACCTCAGAGCACCTGAGTTAGCCTAGCGTTCAGACCGCACCTCAGAGCACCTGAGTTAGCCTAGCGTTCAGTCCGCACCTCAGAGCACCTGAGTAGTGCTCAGTCTGCCCTTAGCCTAGCGTTCAGTCCGGACCTCAGAGCACCTGAGTTAGGCTAGTGTTCAGTCCACACCTCAGAGCACCTTTTCACCGGTTACTGTAGACTGGCGGTGGAGCCAGTCACCACCTCAGAACACCTGAGTAGTGCTCAGTCCGCCCTTAGCCTAGCGTTCAGTCTGCACCTCAGAGCACCTGAGTTAGCCTAGCGTTCAGTCTGCACCTCAGAGCACCTGAGTTAGCCTAGCGTTCAGTCTGCACCTCAGAGCACCTGAGTTAGCCTAGCGTTCAGTCTGCACCTCAGAGCACCTGATATAGCCTAGCGTTAAGTCTGCACCTCAGAGCACCTGAGTTAGCCTAGCCTTCAGTCCGCACCTCAGAGCACCTGAGTTAGCCTAGCGTTCAGACCGCACCTCAGAGCACCTGAGTTAGCCTAGCGTTCAGTCCGCACCTCAGAGCACCTGAGTTAGCCTAGCGTTCAGTCCGGAGCTCAGAGCACCTTTTCACAGTTTCAGTTTGCAAATCTTAGCACATCTGACTGCCTATCAGAGTTAGCCTCTATTAGCTATCACTCAGTCACCACGTCTGTGTGTGTGTGTGTGTGTGTCTTTTGTAGTGTTCAAAGACATTGTGGATTCAGGACGAGGGGACAACTTCTTTGTACGCACCCACTTTGAGTGTGAGAAGGAGGGGCCACAGGGCCTGGCTTTCGGGAGAGGGGAGGTGCTGAAGGTGGTGGACACGCTCTATGATGGCAAGCTTGGCCACTGGCTGGCCATCCGCACGGACAAGGACAACCAGCTGATGGATAAGGGCACCATACCCAACAAGAGCAGGTGAGAAGAGCTGGTGTGTGTGTGTGCAAACTCTCCTCTCCCTGTCTCAGGGCTGAGCAGATGTCTAACGTGTGTGTGTGCGCGCATGTCTGTGTTAGTCTCAGTGTGAGTATATGTCTAACATGTGTGTCTGTCTTAGGGCGGAGTATGTCTAACGTGTGTGTATGTGTGTGTGTATGTGTGTGTGTGTGTGTGTGTGTGTGTGTGTGTGTGTTTGTGTTTCAAGGTGGAGCAGATATCTAACGTGTGTGTGTGTGTGTCTGTGTGTGTCTCAGGGTGGAGCAGATGTCTAACGTGTGTGTGCTTGTCTCAGGGCAGAGTATGTTTAACGTGTCTGTGTGTGTGTGTTTGTCTCAGGGCGGACCAAATGTCTAATGTCCAGCAGGCTCAGCGCATGGCGACTGGTGGTGACCGGGGAGACTTCTGGCGGCTCAGAGGTCAAAGGGCAGCGAAGAAGAAGGACTTGCGGAAGAGCCGAGAGGATCTGAGCGCCCCTTCACTGACCACTCGCTTCCCCGCCTACGAGAGGGTTGTCCTGAGAGAGGGTACACACACACACACACACACACACACACAAGAGGGTTCGGAATGTGGGGTGTTAGCTTAGCTGCCACATTACTGGTGGACAGAAAAGTATGTTGCCTGAGTAGATTGGCAGTTTCCAATGCTTTCAGAGAGTCCAGTACAGCACAAAATGGAGCTACTACCATCTGTTTTAAATGCCATTGTGTGTGAATGTGTGTGGGCGTTCTTAAACACTGTGTTTGTGTGTACGTTCTAAATGGTGTATGTGTGTGTGTGTGTGTGTGTGTGTGTGTGTGTGTGTGTGTGTGTGTGTGTGTGTGTGTGTGTGTGTGTTCTTTACAGCTGGATTCAGGAGACCTGTTGTGTTGTTTGGACCCATTGCTGATGCAGCTACAGAGAAACTGACCAATGAGTTTCCTGAAGAATTCGTCATTGCTAGTGAGTGAGGTTGTGTGTGTGTGTGTGCATGAGAGAGAGAGATGTGCAAAACATTTCCTTTGATCTTATCCTAAATTTAAGCGATATTTCTAGTTTCATGACATTCAGAACTCTTACATAACTCACCAACTCAAGATGCAACCAACACTATGCCAAACTGTGGCTGTGGTTGAGGTAACCTTTCTATCTTGTGCTTGATAGAAACGGAGGCCAAAGATGCCGGCTCAGAGGCGTCTGCAGGAGTGGTGCGACTCAACACCATTCGTCAGATCATCGAGCAAGTGAGTCTCACACACACACACACACACACACACACACACACACACACACACACACACACACACACACACACCCCAAAACTAAATACCAGAGGAACTAAGTCTGTTTATACAAGTTCTAAAGTAATCATTATACTGTGTGTGTGTGTGTGTGTGTGTGTGTGTGTGTGTGTGTGTGTGTGTGTGTTTCTCCACAGGACAGACATGCTGTACTGGACGTGACCCCTAAGGCAGTGGACACTCTGAACTATACACAGTGGTACCCCATCGTGGTGTTCCTAAACCCAGACAGCAAGCAGGGCGTTAAGACCATGAGGAAACGCCTCAAGCCCTCCTCCAACCGCAGCGCACGCAAACTCTACGAGCAGGCCGTCAAATTACGCAAGACCTGCAGCCACCTCTTCACAGGTACATACACACACATACACACACACACACACTCCAACCACAGTTCATGCAAACTCTACGACCAGGCTGTCAAATTACGCAAGGCCTGCAGCCACACACACACATTAACACATTAACACACACTCACACACTCACTGACACTCCGACACAAACTCACTGATATTCACACATCCATGCGCACACACTCATACAGAGACTTGTCCTGTTGCAGCCACCGTAGACCTGAACTCCGCCCATGACGCCTGGTACGGAAGCCTGAAGGAGTCAATCCGGGAGCAACAAGACCGCGCCGTCTGGATTTGTGAGGGCAAGGTAAGTGTGTGTTTGTGTGTAACGTTAGCCAGCTGCTTCATAGCTGTACGGTATGTACGTTGGGTAAACCTCTCTCCCGACGCCGACAAAGAGCTTGATTGCTACCATGCTCGACTCCCCATCCAAGGTGCTACAGTTTGCAGGTTCGAGTCCGTGCGAATGCAGGGCTGAGCCGCGCAGTTAACATAATACAGGCTACATGTGCTTGAGTGTGTGGTGCATGAGTGTGCCTGTGTGTGTGTGCATGGCATGAGTGTGCCTGTGTGTGTGTGCATGGCATGAGATGAGTGTGCCTGTGTGTGCATGGCATGAGTGTGCCTGTGTGTGTGTGCATGGCATGAGTGTGCCTGTGTGTGTTTGCATGTTACGGTGTGTGTTGCATGAGTGTGCCTGTGTGTGTGTGCATGGCATGAGATGAGTGTGCCTGTGTGTGCATGGCATGAGTGTGCCTGTGTGTGTGTGCATGGCATGAGTGTGCCTGTGTGTGTTTGCATGGCATGAGTGTGCCTGTGTGTGTGTGTGTGTGTGCATGTGTGTGCATGGCATGTTACGGTGTGTGGTGCATGAGTGTGCCTGTGTGTGTGCATGGCATGAGTGTGCCTGTGTGTGTGTGCATGGCATGAGTGTGCCTGTGTGTGTGTGTGTGCATGGCATGTTACGGTGTGTGGTGCATGAGTGTGCCTGTGTGTGTGTGCATGGCATGAGTGTGCCTGTGTGTGCATGGCATGAGTGTGCCTGTGTGTGTGTGCATGTTATGGTGTGTGTTGCATGAGTGTGCCTGTGTGTGTGTGTGTGCATGGCATGAGTGTGCCTGTGTGTGTGTCCATGGTACGGTGTGTGGTGTTAACGGTAGTTTGTCTTCTGTTAGCTGGAGGGCTCTGACGAGGACCTGGATCTCCAGGACGACTGCATGTCGTACCTGTCGGCAATGAGCGCAGATTACCTGAGTTTGGACAGCCGACTGACCAGTGACTATGACACGGCAGATGAGGGCGGAGCCTACACCGATAATGAGCTGGACGAGCCTATGGACGAGCCGCAGGTGTCGGCAATCAGCCGCTCCTCCGAGCCCGTCCAGCCCGAGGAGGTGAGGGACACACTGAGACACAGACAGATACAGAAACACACACACAGAAACACACACATACACACTGGAACACACACACACACACACACACACACACTGGAACACACACACACCCACACACACACACACTGGAACACACACACACACACACAAACTGGAACACACACACACACACACACACACACTGGAACACACACACGCACACAAACTGGAACACACATGCCCTCTGCTGGGGATGGAGGGGAACTGGAGGCAGCTGTCAATGGTAAACCTGAATCCTGCTCCTTATGAGCTCTGTATTATATTTAATGAACATGGTGTGTGTGTGTGTGTGTGTGTGTGTGTGTGTGTGTCAGCGTGAGCGTCCTCAGCCCCGTATGCGGAGGTCCGGCAGCAGAGAGGTGCTTCGTGAGCCGAGTCCTCCCCCCTCATTCGTCCCTGAACCCCCACGGGTGAGACATCCATCCATCCTACATACCTCCTCCTCTGGATCCTTCCATCTTACACTCCTCCTCTGGATCCCTCTATATTACACTTCTTCTCCTCTATATCCCACCATCTTACACTCATCCTCCTTATCCTTCCATCCTACTCTTCTTCCACATAATCATCCCTCTATCCTACACTCCTCATCTCTTCATCCTACACTCCTCTCTCTCTTCTCCCTCTCTCTCTTTCTCTCTCTTATCATCTCTCCATGCTGAAGCTGCTCCTGTCTTCCATCTATCTATCCTGTATTCCATTCTATCTCTCCATCCTCTTCTGTCTGCAAGGTCTGGAGTGACTGTGTGTGTCTGGATGCTAACTTTCTGGTTGCTAACTATCTGGATGCTAACTGTGGCTGATGGTGACTGTGGCTTAAGTGTGACAAGTCTAACGTCAGTGCTATATCCAGGAGATTTACCTCCACTAAAGGGCGGTGGTAGGGCGGTGGTAGTGTAGTGGTTAAGGAGCTGGGCTAGCGTGCAGTAGCCTGAAAGTTGTCGGTTCAATTCCCGGCTTCCACCGTTGTGCCCTTGAGCAAGGCACTTAACCCCAAGTTGCTCCGGGGACAATGTAATCCCTTGTAATATAGCTGACATATGTAAGTCACTTTGGTCAAGAAGTGTCTGCTAAATGTAATGTAATGTAATATAATGTAATGTAACCATGCGTCTCCTCTACTCTAGTTGTTTGATCAAGTCTGTCTAATGTACGTGTGGTTGTGCATATCTGCCCTGTATCTGTTTATGGATATGTGTGTGTTTGTGCTTTTGGTGTGTGTGTGTGTGTGTGTATGTGTGTGTGTGTGTGTGTGTGTGTGTGTGTGTGTGTGTACCAGGTGCGTCTGCAGTCCCGCGGCGAATCCCGAGACTCCCCATCCAGCAGCACGATTAGCAGTGATGCTGGACCCTCTGGGGCTAAGCCCCTCCCCCCTCCTGTGGCTCTCAAGCCCTCGCTTCGCCCAGTCCCCGCCTCCAGCTCCGCCTCCCCACAGGGGGATGGGACGGACCCTGCTAGCCGCTCCTTCATGGGGAAGGTGAAGACACACACACACACACAGAGAGAAGACAGTCACACACAAAAACAAACTTCGCTCTTCCATGGGGAAAGTGAAGGGGCACACACACACACACACACTAATCCTCTGTCTCTTTCCTCTCCACGTCTTAATGGGGAAAGTGAAGGCTTACACACACACGCACGCACACTAATCCTCTCTCTCTCCTCTCCGCTCCTTCATGGAAAAGGTGAAGGCCTTTGAACAGATGGACCACCTGGCGAGAGCCCAGCGCCTACTTGAGCTCAAGGAGGCCGAGCAAGCACGGGTATACACACACACACACATACACATAAACATACACATATATACATATATACATATAAACACACACACACACACACACACACACACACATATATATATATACTGTATATACACACAGACTGAATATTCATCAGCTTTGAATTCTCATTTAATAATGTGTGTGTGTGTGTGTGGGTAGCTGGAGATCTCTCAGAAGCATCCTGACATCTATGCCGTTCCATTGAAGCCAAAACCAAACCATAACCGGCCCCAACCAATCGGGTGAGTCCACCAAGCCCAACACACCAATCTGACGTCTGACGTTTCTGCTCAAGCTAACTGAAGCTAATTCTGTGTATAGTGTGTGTGTGTGTGTACCCTTGCACTCATGTTTGTGTATGTGTATGTGTGTGTGTGTGTGTGTGTGTGTGTGTGTGTGTGTGTGTGTGTGTGTGTGTGTGTGTGTGTGTGTGTGTGTGTGTGTGTGTGTGTGTGTAGGTCCAGTGCTAACTCAGACCACCTAGCCACGGGGTCTCGCCCTAACAGCCGTGATGATGAGGATAAGGAAGAGTATCGCCGGCGGGGGTCTGACCAATCACGACGAGGATACTACAGTCCCCAGAAGTACAACGACACAGAGCTGTAGACTACGATTCCCAGCATCCCACAGGGACATCCAATCCCAGGCGTTTTTTTTATACATGACTGGAGCAGAAGCTCGATGTAAATAGACTCCAACTCCTTGGGGATTCTGTTACGTTTTCATCTTTTAGTGTTTCTGTCTTCTGCCATCAGTGTCTCCCTCTTAGACCTCTAAAGTGTGTGTGTGTGAGTGTGTGTGATATATACAGTGTAAATCTGCCTAAGTGCCTTTAGAGACAGTTTCCCAAACCAGAAAGGAGTGATTGAGAGAGACACACTCACACACACACTCACACACACACACACACACACACACACACACACACACACACACACACACACACACACACACACACACACACACACACACACACACACACACACACTCTTATAAAAATTTTAGGGGAATGTAGGGGAGATGGTGTTTGTGTGTGTGTGTGTGTGTGTGTGTGTGCGTGCTGGCATGATGGCACTGTAGCTCTACGAGTCTCACTTTTGTTCCTGTAGGAATTCATGTTCTGTCTTTATATTTCATGACAAATGGATGTAGAATTGAAATGGATGTTTTTAGCTTTTACAAAGAAAATCTTAACACAAATAAATAAACAACACATAAATAATTAACACATCGCTCATACTGGCTCCTGAGTCTTTTACTTTTCAACTACAATAATGATGATGTTGATGTCACCATCTACAGTCAGCATTCCACAACCCACAACACCAGAACACCAACAGACGTATGCCTGATGTCTGTCAGTAGGCCTGATGTCTATTTGTCAGTAGGCCTGAGGTCTGTCTGTCTATGTCAGTAGGCCTGAGGTCTGTCTGACTATGTCAGTATGCTTGATGTCTGTCTGTCAGTAGGCCTGAGGTATGTATGTATGTGATTTCTGTATGTCAGTAGGCCTGATATCTGTATGTATGTCAGTAGACCTGATGTCTGTATGTATGTCAGGCTTGATGTCTATGTATGTCAGTAGGCCTGATGTCTGTGTGTCAGTAGGCTCAATGTCTGTAGGCATCCGTAGTTGAGACTGATGAGTTGTCAGTCTGCAGGTTCAGGTGACTGTCTTCCTGCTGGTAGAGGAATTTGTAAATTAAGGCTCAAGTTTAATCCTGAGGGGGAACCTGGAAGAACCAGGAACCTTCTTCTGCTGAACCCTGAGAGGATGGAGGAACCAGGAACCTGACGAACTTTCCTCTGCTGTACAGTGTTTGATGTTCATGATGAAGAAATCTGTGTGTGTGTATCATCAGGGTGTGTTAGATGTAGACCGGCTGCTCCTGGCCGGTTAGCAGGCGATACATAGCAGCAGGCATGGTCTTCATGTGGATCTGTCAACACACGCACAAACACTAGGCTTACTGTATGGTCATTCATGTGTATTCAGTCGAGTGACAACAGGAACTAACCAATGGTTATTTGACAAGGTGGTTTAATGGTTTAGCTACCGGGAAGTTTATACTGTTTTGGTGATGTAAAGGTTCTAGGCCTACACCTTTATTTCTGTTTCTACAGCCAAAGGTGAATTCATATTTCGGTCAGGGTTAGGGTTAGGCTCTAGTCTGTTTTAGCAGGGT
>NW_027468689.1:12298781-12306281 GCF_046254945.1 Alosa pseudoharengus | reverse complement strand
TCAACTGTTAAACTAATAAAGTTCATTTTCAAGGTATGTGACTGCTATGTGAAATTTCAAATGCTAGGTTAAGACGGATCGCTACTTCCGGTCATGTGGAACACCATTCACGGTGAATGGCAATGGCACAGATGATTTGCACAAGGCGGTATTATGTACCTCTGTGTACCAACACCAGATAAAAACAACCATATTTGAGCTTTCATAATTTTCCCCGCAATGTGGACCGTAGAAGAAAATGGATTCAAGCCATCAGGAGAGAGGAAGGCCCACTGTTTAACGTCTCTAATAGCACAGTCGTTTCTAGTATGCATTTCCATAGCAGTGACCTGTACAAAACACCTAGTGGTTTTAACAAACCAGAGTTAAACAAGACGTGGTACCTTTTGTTTTTTCATGGGTCTCTGACACAACCCAAGCCAGGAAGTCTGTTTTTGAGAGGACAACTGAGAGACTGGGGTTTGATGTTCATGAAGTCCAACAGGACGGTCTGGTCTGAGCACCACTGGAGAAAACACTAACATGCAGTAAGCTAATGTTTAACTAAGTTAAGATAACGGGTGCTTTTAACTTAGCCACTAAAGGCTGATAGGCTACATTGTGCACATAAATCATGACAGGGGAAAGAAAACCATTTTAATATGATAAATAAATGGTTTGTTTTGACAAGCAGCATGTCAGGTCGAGTGCCGTGGCTGAGTTGAGAGATGGGGCTATGTCGTCATAAAGTTGCCAGCTTCGCACCTACAGGCGTCTACATGGCGAAAGTTAGCCGGCGGTTTCAAAAGTTCCCACTTCGGAAGCCGGTTTCAAAAGCTATCGGTTTCAGTCTCCTAAATTGCCAGCGTCGTTTACACGCAAGGCGTAACCGTTAACAAAACCTCACCAGTTTCACAAAAACCGGCGTCGTGTAAACGGCACCTAAGTGACGATGAGCTGTGTGTTGTTGAAGAGTGGTGTTGTCGACATAAAATAGTAAACTACCAAAAACAGTGTTGAGAAAATGACAACCCCCCCCCACACACACACACACACACACCACCACCCCCTAGCGCTGATCAAATTACAAAAAACAAATTATCGGAAAAATGATGCTCAAAGCCACTTGACGTATGCACTTGAGTCTGTGTGTGTGTGTGTGTGTGTGTGTGTGAGTGTGGGTGTGCATGTGTGTCTGTGTGTGTGAGTATGTGTGCATGTGTGTGTTCAGCACTCACCTCCTCTTCATAATGGACTGGTGAGCTGTCAGTCACATCACAGAGCTGCCGTGGGTTCAAGCTCTCCTTCCCCAAAGGAGCAAAGGCTTCTGGGATTGGGTGCTAAGGAGAGAAGCGGGGCGTTACTGAGTTTGCAGACAGAACTCTCCAGTGTTACTTTGACATCAGGAATCAGCTGTGAGGTGATACAGCACAGACAGCAATGCTACTGACCTCAAATTACAGCAGAGCTACTGACCTCTCTGACCTCTAAATACAGCAGAGCTATTGATCTCTAATTACAGCAGAACTACTGACCTCTAAATATAGCAGAGCTACTGACCTCTCTGACCTCTAAACACAGCAGAGCTATTGATCTCTAATTACAGCAGAACTACTGACCTCTAAATATAGCAGAGCTACTGACCTCTCTGACCTCTAAATACAGCAGAGCTATTGATCTCTAATTACAGCAGAACTACTGACCTCTAACCTCTAAATACAGCAGAGGTACTGACCTCTTTGACCTCTAAATACAGCAGAGCTACTGACCTCTAATCACAGCAGAACTACTGACATCTCTACCTGCTAAATACAGCAGAACTACTGACATCTAATTACAGCAGAGCTACTGACCTCTAATCACAGCAGAACCACTGACCTCTCTGACCTCTAATTACAGCAGAACTACTGACCTCTCTGACCTCTAAATACAGCAGAGCTACTGACCTCTAGCTAAAGCAGAGCTATTGACCTCTGACCTCTAACTACAGCAGAGCTACTAACCTCTTCCTGCAGGCACTGTAGCAGGGCGCTGGCATCGGCATGTGAAAGTGGGGGGCGGTGATAGGGGGAGCTGGTGTGTGATTGGGTGGTTGGCTGACAGCGGTACAGTAGATTGTCTTCTGATTGGGGGTTGCAGTGGTACAAGGGGCTGTTGTCTGATTTGGCAGGTGGCTGAGAGTGGAACAGCAGGTTGTTGTCTGATTGGAAGGGTGGCTGACAGTGGTACAGCAAGTTTTTCTCTGATTGGGTGGGTGACTGACAGTCGAACAGCAGGTTGCTGTCTGATTGGGTAGGGGGCTGACAGTGGAACAGCAGGTTGCTCTCAGATTGGGTAGGGGGCTGACAGTGGAACAGCAAGTTGCTCTCAGATTGGGTGGGGGGCAGACAGTGGAACAGCAAGTTTTTGTCTGATTGGTTGGGGGACTGAGAGTGGAACAGCAGGTTGCTGTCTGATTGGGAGTTGCAGTGGTAGAGGGAAGTTTTGTCAATTTTGGGGGAGGGGGGTCTCATCACCCACACTGGTTCAGAGTGGAGGTCGGGGGTATACGGGGATCGCACGGCCCTTTGCTTCACCTCCTCGATGGCCTCTCTGATGTCCTTGATGGCCTGAGAGACAACATCTCCACTGTCTCTGACAGACTCCACCCCTACAGTCTGGTTGGACAGAACACACTCCGCTCCAGTACTCGGATTGGGCAGTACAGACTCCACCCTTACACTTTGGTTGGACAGAACATGTTCCATACCTGCAGCCTGATTGGGTAGAACAGATTCCTCCTCTGTACCCTGATGAGAAGGAAGAGATTCAATCCCCACACTGTAATTGGACAGACCAGACTGCACCCCTGCAGTCTGATTGGGAATAACTGGCTCCATCCCAGCAGTCTCTTCCATCAGAGCATTCTGATTGGCTGAAACAGAGTCTAATAGTCCCATCACGGTTGACTGAGGATCTAGAGGCTCCTCTTCCTCCGTGATGGGGGAAGTCCCATCCCATTGGCCAGCCTCACCGTCACTCTCACTGTCCGACTGTTCATGATAGTGGTGCAGGCGGGAGCCCACAGATGCCTGCCGCAGGAGAAGGAGTGTGGGGGCATTAGTGGGTGTTGAATGAGTGGGTGTGACTTGAGTGGGTGGGGTCTGGTTAGGGGGTGTGGTTTGAATGTGTGTGACCTCTGTATTAAGGTAAGGAGGTGTGGTGACAGGAGTGGGTGTGGCCTGATTGCTAATTGTTGTGGTGACAGTGAGTGTGCCCTGCTGGCTGATTGGTATAGGGAGAGGAGTGGGTATGCCCTGCTGGCTGATTGGTATAGGGTGAGGAGTGGGTGTGCCCTGCCGGCTGATTGGTATAGGGAGAGGAGTGGGTGTGCCCTGCCGGCTGATTGGTATAGGGAGAGGAGTGGGTGTGGTCTGACTGCTAATTGTTGTAGTGAGAGGAGTGGGTGTGGCCTGATTGCTGATTGGTGTGCTGAGAGGAGTGGGTGTAGCCTGATTGTTGATTGGTATAGTGAAATGAGTGGGAGCCGTAGGTGTGGCCTGTTTGCTGATTGGTCTTGTGAGAGGAGTAGGTGTGGCCTGATGGTGGAGCTGAGGCCAGGAGGGAGGAGCTCCAGGCTGAGTCTTCTCAGGAGGGTGGGACTTACAGGGAGGTGGGGCCTGGAGGAAGCCCTGTGATTGGTAGTTCTGAGTGGCCAGAGGCATGGCTTGGGCTCCAGTCTCCACCCACATCCCATCTCTCTGCCAATGAGTGCTCTGAAAGTTGGGATGGGAGGGGCTTTGGCTCATGTCCCCTGTGTACTGGTTGAGTGACTGGGGGACATTAGTCCCGTCTCTCTCTCTAGACACTCTGTCCATCATAAACTTCTCCTCCCTTTCTCTCTGTCCTGGGAATCTGTCCATCATAAACTGCTCCTCCTTTTCTCTCTCTCCTGGGACTCTGTCCATCATAAACTCCTCCTGCTGCTGCTGCGGTCTCTCCAGCTGCTGCTGAGGTCTTTCCTGGTGTGTGTCTGTGCGCTCTTGGTCTCCACCTCTCCTCTCGTATGCATCTGGCTCCTCCCATTGAGTCTTCACCTGCATCTCTCTAAGGTGCTCTCTTCTCTCCCATTGGCTCTGACCTCTATCACACTCTGATTGGTTCTGATCTCTCTCCCACTCCGATTGGCTCTGACCTCTGACACACTCTGATGGGTTCTGACATCTGACACACTCTGATTGGTTCCTTTCACTGTGCTCTGATTGGTTCAGGCTTTCATCCACGAGGATCTGGCACTGGACCCCATCACTATGCTCTGATTGGCTCTGTACCCTCACAGCATGCTGGGATTGGACCTGTTCCATCGCACTGTGCTCTGATTGGCTCTGCTCCCTTGTGACCTGTTCTGATTGGCTCTGCTCAATCATGGCAAGTTCTGATTGGCTCTGCTCCCTTGTGACCTGTTCTGATTGGCTCTGCTCAATCATGGCATGTTCTGATTGGGTCTTCTCCCTTGTGGCCTGTTCTGACAGGCTCTGCTCACTCGTGGACTGGTCTGAGTGGCACTGGTCTTGTCTCTGTTGGCCGTGGATAGGAGTGGGGAGGACTCTGGTGGGCTCTAGGACCCTGGTCTGGTCTTCAGGTGTGCATGGGGCCTCTGGGATTGGGAAGGGCTCCTCAGGACTGTGAGCTGCAGAGCGGCACACTCTCCAGTTGGGCTGATGAGGATGATGATGAGGGATACTCTTTGCATTCTGACTGGCTGTCTCTCCCAGCTGGTTGATCCCGTCTCCTGGCTGATTGGCTGGCTCTTTGTATTGTCTAACTTGTTCTGTCAGCTGAAGGTTCTCTACCTGCTGATTGAATTTATCACGTAGCTGGTGGATCATGGTTGCATTACTTAGCTGGTGGATCATCTCTCTTGGATAACAGTCTGCCTCTTCTAGCTGGTGGATCATGTGATTGGCCTTCTCTCCCTGTTGGCTAGATCGATCTCCCTGTTGCTTGGACCCCACTCCCAAATGAAGGATCCTTTTAGGAAGCTGATTGGTTCTCTCTCTCTGTAAGTGAACTCTCTCTCCCAGCTGATTGGTTCTCACTCCCAGCTGACTCTCTATTTCTCCCTGCCGATAGGCTCTCTCTCCCTGCAGGTGAACCCTCCCTGGTAGCTGATTGGTTCCCTCGGCCTGTCTCCAGGAGTGGGCAAGGCCTGGTCCAAGTACTGCATGTGGCGCTTCCCTGTGCATTTGTCTGGAGGCAGGTGTATGGTGCCAGCGCTGCTGTGGGTGGGCGTGGGGGGAGGGCGTTGGGTGGAGGAGCTGCTGTGGGGGAGGGTGGGGTGGCAGGTGCCTCTGTGGGGGGGTGTGGTGTGGGGGGAGGTGCTGCTGGAGATGGCTGAGGGCCTGATGAGGGTGGTGTTGTTGGTGTGGGGGGAGGTGCTGCTGGAGATGGCTGAGGGCCTGATGAGGGTGGTGTTGTTGGTGTGGTTGGTTCTGGTTCTGGTCCTGGTGGGGAAACGGGTTGTCCTGGAGGAGGTTCTGCTGACAGGGCCTCCATCGCCTGCGGCCGACCTCTCCTGACTTCCCAGCATGCATCTGTGCAGCAGGGGCCGAAGCTCTGCCCACACCCTCCACTAGGGGGCCTCGCTGGGACCCGGGTCTGTGGCTCATCACTGTCAGCCCTAAGGAAGGACGGACACACACACACACACACACACACACACACACACACACACACACACACACAGTTATCAACACACAGGAACACACATCATCATTACACACACACAACATCACCATCACGCACAGGCGCAAACAAACACACAAATACATGCTTTCCTATATGCACACACAGCATCACAGAGTACACAGGTTGTGTGTGAAGAGTAATATCTGTGAATGCATGTGTGTATGCATACATGAGTGTGTGTGTGTGTGTGCATCCGTGAGTCATGTCTGTGTGAGTGTGTGTATGCATAGTACATACGTGAGTGTGTGTGTGTGTGTGTATGCGCGTGCACGTGCATAGGTGCAGTATCTGTGTGAGTGTGTTTGTGCATACTGCATACATGTTGAGTGTGTGTGTGTGTGTGTGTGTGTGTGTGTGTGTGTGTGTGTGTGTGTGTGTGTGTGTGTGTGTGTGTGTGTGTGTGTGTGCATGTTGAGTATATAGTGTAAGCAGATGGGTGTCTCATGGCTTTGCTGAGGGAATCTAAATGCCCATCTGTCAGACTCTACAGAGATCTGTGGTTTAACCTCCTACCACTCTCTCAGCTTACACACACACATACACACACAGAGATAGAGAGAGAACAGAAGAGAGAGAGAGAGAGAGAGAGAGAGAGAGAGAGAGAGAGAGAGAGAGAGAGAGAGAGAGAGAAACAGTGTTTGACACAGCAGCTACAAGTCAATCGGTCAAATGTGACCGATTGACAATTCTTTTCTCTCAAAAATATTGTTAACTTATTCTGACTACCATGAGGCTCCTTGACTTTGTTGACATTGGGCATCTGAACACACAAAACAAATTTTGCTATTTTTTATAACAATTTGAGTCTTTAATTCAACTTTAGAACACCCATGTGTTTAATTCAACTGTAGAACACCCTTACTCCCCCTCTTTGCTTCTATGCCCCCACTGGAACCTTTCCCCAATAGAATCTTCCCCTTTCTGATTTGCATCAGCTTAGGTCAGTGAGGCCTGCAGGCCATAAATAGCAAATTGAAATACAAAACTGGTTATCGAATAGAGCACAAGTTGATGCAAAGGTCTATCACAACATTAGATGATAATATGTGTGTTACTATGGATTTATATGAAGTCATAATGCAGCGGGAACACAAAACTAGTAAACATAAAACGAACACAACACTAGACAAATATCTTTCGTTTGTAACGTTAGCAAGTTTACTGTAAGAGCCATGTAGCATAGTTGGAAATTGTAGCAATTTCTTGTCTTTATTTCCCAAAATCAATATAGTCGTTCCAGAAAACAAACATCGCTTTGTTTATCCACTTCAAAATGGAGTGATGGTTTGGCAGAAGTAGTAGCCCACTATACAATCCTTTGTTCACAACGACAAATATGACACGTCTGATCAAATCACCTGTCAAAACGTTACAGGCCCTCTGCTAACGCACAGCGCACAGGTAATATCTATCAGGTGCGCGTGTGTTGTTTGACGAGGATTAACGGGTTGGGTTCGCCGGGTTCACAGTGGTTAGCCTACATTACTTCATTCGGTTTCTCATTTTAAGTAAGTAAACTTCTACAACACAGTTCACTAACTGGATAGCCTACGTTTGCGCAGAGAGCCGCACCGGAGGAGTCTTGCTTACCTGTCGGTGCTGCGGGCCAGGAAAGTGTGTCAGCGGGTCCTCATTTTCTTTGGTGCTCGCGGATCTCCGGTCAACGCGCAGGGATTAGGTTAAGCGCACGCGCCCGCCTCCCCAGCCGGTGACATCAGACCGGATTACACACAAAGCGCAAAGCTGCCCCTTACAAACAACCCGCCCCACCCTACCCACATACACATGAATACA
>NW_027468689.1:12256281-12288781 GCF_046254945.1 Alosa pseudoharengus | reverse complement strand
TGTGTGTGTGTGTGTGTGTGTGTGTGTGTGTGTGTGTGTGTGTGTGTGTGTGCGCGTGTTTGTGTGTGTGTGTGTGTGTGTGTGTGTGTGTGAGTGTGAGTGAGTGAGTGTGTCCCCGCGCGTGTGTGTGGTGTGTGTGTGTGCGCACACGCGTGAGTGTGTGGGTGTGCGTGTGCGCGCACGAGCGTGAGTGTGTGTGGGTGTGCGTGTGCGTGTGCATGAGTGTTTGAGTGTGTATGTGTGTGTGTGTATGTCTGTGTGCGCGCGTGAGTGTGTGTATGTGTCTGTGAGTGCATGTGTGAGCCAGAGCCAACCTGTGTTGAGTTAGCTGCTTTGGTGGATCCAGCTGTGTCTTTGATCCTATTTCTGGTCTTGTTTACAGTGCTGCTAAACTCTCCTCTCAGCTTCTCTCTGAATGGGAACACACTCATCCTGTTCACATCCCAGCAGCCCGTGTGTGTGTGTGTGTGTGTGTGTGTGTGTGTGTGTCTGTGTGTGTGTGTGAGTGCATGTGTGTGTGTGCATCTTAGGACCCAAGGCAGATTAGCCACAGTCACAGTGAGTGTGAGTGTGTGTGTTACGGGTCCATGTCAAGGATAGTATAACATAAAAGATTCACCAGAGTTCGGTAGTGTGGGAAAAATGTAACAATTTACGTAATGTGAATTAAAGGTGCTCTAAGCAATGTTATATGGTTTCTAAGCTAAAACATTTTTTTGTCACATACAGCAAACATCACCTCACCACTGCTTGTGCCCTGAATACATTGTAAAGAATGCAGTCTCTGGACAGCCCAGGCTCCAAAAATGGCAACAAAAACAACCTGGTCCAGCCTGGACCATAAAAACATAACAAACTGTTCCAGCCAATCACCGACGAGATAATGGAGAGTTTCAATTGCATGGGAGGGAGGGGGAGGGAGTAGCGAGCTAGCTCTCTGTTTTGTTTGAACGTCAACGGAAGTGACATTACCCAACATCGCTTAAAGCACCTTTAACAGTTCCGAACGAATTAACAAACAAACGCCCAGCATATCTGTCCGCAAGAAGGCCAAGTCGAGAGAGAGAGAGAGACGCATATCTTGGGAAAGGGGCGGTTTAAATCCGTGTCCACAGCGCAGCACCAAAAACTCCGCCTACAGGGGAAAAGTAAACAGTGTGCGTGTGCGTGTGCGTGCTTTGTCAGGTGGTGATTGTTAGTGCCTGTAAGAGTCTCTGGAGCTGCACATCAGTTGCCCTTGATGACATCAGTCTCAGTCTGGGGAATTGTGCTCCACCCTCAGGTACAATACGATATGTGTGTGTGTGTGTGTGTGTGTGTGTGTGTGTGTGTGTGTGTGTGTGTGTGTGTTTGTGCATGTGTATCTACTCTGCATGTGCCACTTCACTGAAAAATCTGTTTACTTAAAACCATTCGCATAATGCAGCAGGGGAAATAAGTAATGAACGTGTGTGTGTGTGTGTGAACGTGTGTGTGTGTGTGTGTGTGTGTATTCCTTCCTCCAGGCCCTACTGGCCCCCTCCTCTGTGACTTTGATGCGGGGCTATGTGGCTACTCCCAGGACCCAGAGGACTCTGCTGATTGGCTAAGGACACGAGGGCCCACCCCCACCGCCTTCACCGGGCCCCCAGGAGACCACACCTCCGGTAGAGGTGAGTGGTGAGACAACCCTGCTAATCAAAGACCAAACCCCACCTTCGCAGCCCGTCACTATCTCCACTTAGTCCAACACCACCCACACCTCGCCCTCAAACACCACCTGACCCTTCCTCACTCTCAAACACCACCCTCCCCTCACTCTCAAACACCACCTGTCCCTTCCTCTCTCTCAAACACCACCCTCCCCTTATTCTTAAACACCACCTGACCCTTCCTCTCTCTCAAACACCACCCTCCCCTCGCCCTCAAACACCACCTGTCCCTTCCTCTCTCTCAAACACCACCCTCCCCTCACTCTCAAACACCACCTGTCCCTTCCTCTCTCTCAAACACCACCTGTCCCTTCCTCTCTCTCAAACACCACCCTCCCCTCACTCTCAAACACCACCTGTCCCTTCCTCTCTCTCAAACACCACCCCTTATTCTTAAACACCACCTGACCCTTCCTCTCTCTCAAACACCACCCTCCCCTCGCCCTCAAACACCACCTGTCCCTTCCTCTCTCTCAAACACCACCCTCCCCTCACTCTCAAACACCACCTGTCCCTTCCTCTCTCTCAAACACCACCCTCCCCTCACTCTCAAACACCACCTGTCCCTTCCTCTCTCTCAAACACCACCCTCCCCTCACTCTCAAACACCACCTGTCCCTTCCTCTCTCTCAAACACCACCTGTCCCTTCCTCACTCTCAAACACCACCTGTCCCTGCCTCTCTTAGCACACACAGGAGTAACACACACAGGACTTACACCCCCCCCCCCCCCCCCCACCCACCCACCTGTGTGTCCACAGGGCACTACCTTTACATCGAGGCATCTGTGATGTTGACGGAGCAGAGGGCGCGGCTGCTGTCTGGGACGCTGCGGGGGTCAAGAGGTCAGCAGTGTCTGCGCTTCTTCTACAGCATGTTTGGCTCAGGCTGCGGTGACCTCAGTGTGCTGCTGCGGAGGCCACTGAACGGCAGGGACGTGTTGCTATGGAAACGCTCCGGCGAGCAGGGTATCTCATGGCTGAGGGCCACGCTCAACTACCAGTGTGACGAACAACATCAGGTGAAACACAAGACTACACTACCCACACATCAGCACTACGTAACAATATCCACAGTCATTTATTTGATTGTTCAGAAGCTCAAGTTTATTTGGCGTTATTATTTTGTTCATGAAACTTCATACATTTGGACTGTGTGAACCATCTGAGTAGTGAGCACACACACACGCTGCTGCTGTACCTGGAGAGAGAGAGAGAGAGTGCATGTTTTTGTGTGTGTGTATGTGTGTGTGTGTGTGTGTGTGTGAGAGAGAGTGTGTGTGTGTTTTTGTGTGTGTGTATGTGTGTGTGTGTGTGTGTGTGTGTGTGTGTGTGTGTGTGGGAGAGAGAGAGTGAGAGAGAGTGTGTGTGTGTGTGATGTTATTTGTTATAACACATGTCTGAGAGAGTGTGAGAGAGAGAGAAAGAGAGATGTTTGAGATGTTATTTGTTATGATGCACAAACAGTGTGTGTTTTTATTTGCTATGAATAATGTCAGTTCTCTCAAGGTCAGATTGTGCTAGTGTGTTTGCATATGATAATAAGTGTGTGTGAGTGTGTGTGTGTGTGTGTGTGTGTGTGTGTGTGTGTGTGTGTGTGTGTGTGTGTGTGTGTGTGTGTGTGATATTTGTTATAACACACGTCTGTTCTCTCCTGGCCAGATTGTATGAGTGTGTGTGTGTGTGTGTGTGTGAGAGAGAGAAATATTATTTGTTATAACACACACTTTCTCTCTTGATTAGATTGTCTTTGAGGCGTTGAGAGGCTCCTCTGTGCGCAGCGATATTGCTATTGATGACATCACATTTGAGAGCGGGCCGTGCCCAGGTACTGCTCTGGCATACTACATCATCAGCATCTACAGTGCAACCGGAAAGTTTTCAGACCCTTTCAAGTTTTCCATATTTTGTTATGTTTCAGACTTAAAATGGATTCAACTAATTTTTTCCCTCATCAATCTACACACAATACTCCAACACTCCACTTAGTAGGGCCACTCACAGTTGCAAAGGGCACGATTAGGGGGATACGAGACACAGAAGCAAACTATGGGATGCCCTGTAGACAGTGCTTTCTCTAACATGTTTTATATTACCTGTAAGTGATGTTTTACTGACACTCGAACACTTTACATCTTCACAGATACAGAAGACTACATCAAGCTATCTGGTTTCCCAAGCGGTGCAAATGCAGGAAACATCTTTCATTAACAAGCTTTTTTAAAAGAATATATCCATTTTATGTCTGTAATTTCAAGATATATCAATTAGTTATTAAATGATATGTTTTCCCCATGAAGATCAAAATGTATTATTAAAATTTTAAATGCAGGTTTTGAAACATGTAGTTTTAAATGCGGCTTAAATGTTGTCAAGTCAACTTTATTTATATAGCGCATTTCATACACAGAGGTCATTCAATGTGCTTTACATGAACAAAAACAAACAGGAGTAGCTGATAAAAGCATAGAAGGGCAATAGTCAAAGAATAGTTGTGATGATGTAAACAAAAGCAATGTCCATAGTAAGATGAGCTACAGTTAACACAACAGCTGTGAAATCATACCCTTCTAAGCTTTTTCATATAGTCTTTGAGATCAGTTTGTTGATGGCTGACAATGGCACTAAAAAGTGACACCTGAGTCATGTAGCTAAGCTATGAGAGCTCAGCTGTGGCTGAGAGCTGTGGAATTGGGCCTGAAATTAAAGTGGGAGGTGTTTCTCTACGTCGAGCAACAGCATAACACATAGACTCTTGTGAGCAGAAGGACTCTCTGGTAGGCTGTGTTGAGAAAAAGAATGACATTTTTACCAAATGGACTTTTGACATAGTGTTGTTGTCAGTCAACCAGCATAGACGCTAGATGGATCTCTTTTCGGATGTGTTGCTGCCATCGACTGTGTAAGGTTGCTGCTCAACATTGCCCTCTAGAGTCATACCTTTATTAGACATTCTCTGGACATACCCATAGTCACATGACAAGCTTTGCCCAATCAAATGCTGACATCCATTCTGGTTGAGCGCGAACTGAATGTGAGGGAACGACGACTGCAGCAGAGAGCAAGCAAGACGTATCCGCCGCTGCAGTATGGCGCTTCAAGCCAAAAGGAAGCGAATAAGTCACTCTAATTCACAAGCTAGAGCTTCCACTAGCCAAGCGGACCCCTTTGCCGATGGCGATGGTGTCCGTGAGGGATTTGTGGAAGGGTCTATACGTCGAATAAAAATGCAAAACTTTCTGTAAGTACCCGTCACCTGAATCGAAAGTAGCCTAACTGCTGCTGTGTTATTGTTTGCTAATGTTAGCAGCGATAGCTGCAATGATAGCAATGACACTGTTCGTTGATAGTCGAAGACATAGTAATAGTTGGAGTGGTGTTGACGTTATTTAATTGTTTCTTTCAATTTATACGGCAACAAAACAGGAGTTGGCAGTAACCTTTATCATGACGTCTTTATCTAAATGTGCCCTCCCCTTGATGGTGTTAACGTTAATGTAACGTTAACGTTAGCCTAAATGGTAAACCCAACGTTCACGAATCTGCTTTACATATTAACGTTAGCTGCTGTTTATAATGGCCCAACGTTACTGGTAATTTGTGAAGGACTTTTCCAGGTATGTTGGAATGTCAATAGATCACGTAAGTTATGTGACATAAACCAGGAAGTACCGTCCTTCTGTCCCCGTGAACGTTATTATGATAATGTGCTTAGCTAGTTCCTCTCTACCGCAACAATATCGGACTTTTGTCAGTTACTGGAGTCTTCTGGGAAGGTGACAGGTAATGTTCGCCATGGTTGTGAAGCTTGCCAAATATTAGGCACTGGTAGGCACTGCACTGACGTGACGTGATAGTCCCAGATGGCATGAACGGACCAATATTCATGCAAATTTTGTATTAAAAATAACTGGTCTATAGTATTACAAAACATTAGATTGGCTTTGCTGTCTGTGGTACATCCCAGTCTCTCTGGATATACACCAGTGCCTTTGCTCCTCCTGGTTTCTGTGGTTGCCTGCCCAGCAATGGAAACTTTTAAGTACCTTAAGGTCATTCCATGTCAATTCAACCATGGCCCACGCACGTAGGGATCAGATCAAACAATTTTGCTATATACTATTCCTATTTATGTACCAGCATGCAAAATTTGAGCCTCCTACATGGTTTAGTTCTTGCGCTATGGGTTTGTGAACTTTGACAAAAAAAGAGGCCGAACAAAATCCCCCCGTAAAACTGGCTGTATCTTAAAAAGTATCGGTAATTTTACAGTGTGCCTCCTGGGTAACATAGGTAGACCTGGTAATTTTTTCAGAATTTTTTGAGACCTAAGTGCGTGGGCCCTGGTTGAATTGACGTGGAATGACCCCTTAAGCTTTTTAAATGGCAGAGTTCCATTTTCATGAAAGGATACCTAGTTAACTAGCTCAGTGTTTCTCAAACTATGGGACGAGGACTAGGGCCAGTTTGTGACAATCTGATTGGCTCCCCTGTAGCACATATGACCTGGCAGAGGTTTACCCAGGGCCCAACCTCAACATGATTGTTGGTGCTAACGGAACGGGCAAATCCAGCATCGTTTGCGCCATCTGCCTTGGTCTGGCTGGAAAAACCGCTATCCTGGGCCGAGGAGACAAGGTACATCAAACAAATACAACGTCAAATACGTTTTGACACAGCACAACCATGTCGCTGTAGAATAGAGGACACCAATGAAGTTATATTTAAATGTTTTGATCGTCACTTCCGTTAAGTACACCGAGTTGGTGTTCAGTATGAGACGACACTATTCTGTTAAAATGTATGCACGCAACCAGGAAACACACAGTGCACAAGGCGCTGCATGAAAGTGTACTCACGGATGAGACATGAGACACACGGGGTTGACATGGGGTTCAGGGCCCCTCTAAATTAACATGGGGTTCAGGGCCCCTCTAAATTAACATGGGGTTCAGGGCCCCTCTAAATTAACATGGGGTTCAGGGCCCCTTTAAATTAACATGGGGTTCAGGGCCCCTCTAAATTAACATGGGGTTCAGGGCCCCTCTAAACTAACCTGCAGTTCAGGGGCCTCTCTAACATTAACCTCTGCATTTGTGTTTTCTCCCTGCAGGTTGGCCTGTATGTGAAGAGAGGTTGCTCGAGGGGCATGGTGGAGATAGAGCTGTAAGTTTGATGTCAGACATCAGAACTGTGTAGATTAATTTCCACTCCAGTGTGTGTGTGTGTGTGTGTGTGTGTGTGTGTGTGTGTGTGTGTGTGTGTGTGTGTGTGTGTGTGTGTGTGTGTGTGTGTGTGTGTAGAGACTGCTGGTAACTTGGTCATCTCGAGAGATACATGTGAACAGGAACAATGTGTGTGTGTAGGTATAGGACTGCTGGTAACCTGGTCATCCAGAGAGATATAAATGTGGACAGTAACCAGTCAGTGTGGCAGCTAAACGGTCGCCCTTCCAACCAGAAGCAGGTGGAGGAGGAGGTGAGGGCTCTACGGATTCAGGTGGGCAACCTGTGCCAGTTCCTGCCTCAGGTGAGAGACACACAGACACACACACACCTTTGCCTTTTCCGCTATAAAATTGTCAACATTTTCATCAAAAGTACACTTCTTTTCAATTTATCCACAGCATTAAAGACATGACCACTCTCCAAAAAAACATATTTGCCTATCCCAGGCATTATATTTTTTTCACATTGAAATATAATGGATTGAAATATAATTTCAGCCGTGGCCTACTGGTTAGCGCTTCGGACTTGTAACCGGAGGGTTGCCGGTTCGAACCCAGACCAGTAGGCACGGCTGAAGTGCCCTTGAGCAAGGCACCTAACCCCTCACTGCTCCCCGCTGTTGTTGCAGGCAGCTCACTGCGCCGGGATTAGTGTGTGCTTCACCTCACTGCGTGCTCACTGTGTGCTGAGTGTTTCACTAATTCACAGATTGGGATAAATGCAGAGACCAAATTTCCCTCACGGGATCAAAAGAGTATATATACTATATATATATAAATGTGATGGAGTGGTAAATTTCATGATAAAATGGCTCTATTCAGTCAAGTTATTGACTTAACATATATTCAATTAGAAATCTCATTTGCTTAGCAATGATGGTGTGATTAAGCTTGACAGACCCCCTCATAGTAATGAAAAAAAATAAATAAATAAACAATATAAAAGAATGGCAGATTTTTTTTTGCTTAGTTTCTTGGGTGCTCTATAGGCAGACATTATAAAAAATGTCTTTGTATTTCGTTTCAAGTAACAATATGCTATTCACAGACAAAACAAGTTAATGTGATGGGGTGGTAAGTCAAATCAGGGTAGGCCTGAAAATCATTCAATATTTACCCAAAAACATTTATTCAAAATAAAATTATGTCTAATGTCATCAGGGAAGTTTATTTAATTCTGATAATAGCAAAAGTTTGATAAGAATATAACATTTACAATAGTGATATTTTAGATGTAAATGTCATGTTGATCAATCCAGACACATGGGATTGGCCATGCACATGTGAACAATGGTTAAAAATAGCAAATGTCTTGATCATGTTAACAAGAACCCTTGAATTATTAGCTTGAGGTTTAGAAACACACTTTGGCTCTAGTTTGTGCCTTCTGCATCTCAGCAAATGTTCTGGACACAAATGGCACTCGTTTCATAGAATTACCCACATACATACATACATACATACATACACACACATATGAGGAGCCATATAAGTTAGAAATATTAGCTACAGTCTCTCATACTATCAAAACTCTCACACACACTATCAATTATCTCTAGACACAATATCAAACACACTGTCAAACTCTCCCTCACATACTATCAGACATACTCTGACACACTACAGTATATGTCTGTGAGTGTTTTGGTAGTGTGAGGGACTGTAGCTGAGATTTATGGCCTTTGTGGCCTCTGACACTCACTCACTCCTCTTCATTCATTGTTTTGTTTGCAATTTGTCATGATAAAGTTTTAAGAACAAAGCACATATGCAATGTATCAAGGTGGTGTAGGTGATAATACTGGTTTGTGTGTGTGTGTGTGAGCAGGAAAAGGTGGGTGAGTTTGCTAAAATGAGTAAGCCGGAGCTGCTGGAGGCGACAGAGAAGTCAGTGGGTCCTCCAGAGATGTACAACTTCCACTGTGAGCTGAAGAGCTTCCGCAACAAGGAGAGGGATCTGGAGGTATACACACACACACACACACACACACACACACACACACACACACAAACGTTTACACATCCTGCAATCAAATACTTTAAAGACCTAAATCTCAGTCTATTCGCTCGTATCTGGTATCTTGCTAATATCTGTGCCTATCCTTTAAATGATTGTGTGTGTGTGTGTGTGTGTGTGTGTGTGTGTGTGTGTGTAGAATGTGTGTAAGGAGAAGGCGAGCTTCCTGAAGAAGGCCATGCAGAGGAATGAGCGGAACAAGCATGACGTGGAGCGCTACCAGAAGAAGAAGAGACACCTGGAGCTCATCCAGCTGCTGGAAAAGAAGAAGCCCTGGGTGGTACGTACGTGTGTGTGTGTGTGTGTGTAGGAGTATGAGGACACTCGTAAGGACCTATAGTAGCAGTGTAACGTGTGTGTGTGTGTGGCAATAGAAGCAGTGTAACGTGAGTGTGTGTTTGTGCGTGTGTGTGAATGTGTGTTTGTGCGTGTGTGTGTAGGAGTACGAGGAGGCGCTCAATGAGCTATAGCAGCAGTGTAACGTGTGTGTGTGTGTGTCTGTGTGTGTGTGTAGGAGTACGAGGAGGCTCGTAAGGAGCTGGAGCAGCAGTGTAACGTGTGTGTGTGTGTGTGTGTGTAGGAGTATGAGGAGGCGCTCAATGAGCTATAGCAGCAGTGTCACGTGTGTGTGTCTGTGTGTGTGTGTCTAGGAGTACGAGGAGGCTCGTAAGGAGCTGGAGCAGGTGAAGAAAGAGCGGGAGGAGGTGCGCAAGAGCCTAAAGGAGCTGAAGGAGCAGCGAGCACCTATGCTCAGAAAGATCCAGAGCATCGACAACCGCCTGCAGCCTACCCACGACCAGATCAAAGAGATGGTACACACATACACACTGTTTTCCAGCAGCTTCGTATGTGACATGTTGGGAGGAAAAAAACACGACGCATGACGAGTTGGATTCAGTGGAAAAGAGCTGGAACGCTTGTATTTGTGCTGTCACGAGGTGATGCGTGAGTGTGTCCGTGTCCTCTCATGAGGAGCTAATGGTTGTGTGTGTGTGTGTGTGCTCTCATGAGGAGCTCATGGTTGTGTGTGTGTGTGTGTGCTCTCATGAGGAGCTCATGGTTGTGTGTGTGTGTGTGTGCTCTCATGAGGAGCTCATGGTTGTGTGTGTGTGTCCTGCAGACTGCAAACATCCGAGAGGCAACTCAGAAATGCAAACAGAAGCAGGACCAGCTGGATAATAAGAACAAACAGGTCAGATTTGTGTGTGTGTGTGTGTGTATTTGAGAGAGAGACTAACTGAACTAATTAACTGTGTCTTTAGAAACTGCAAATCTTTATTTTTAGTCTGCAGCAGCTCTGTGTGTGTCATCGTGCATGTGTTTGAGGTCGTGTGTATGTGCACCTTTGTGTGCTTACATGCCTTTGTAGTCACACCTGTGTGTGTGCATGCTTGTATTCACTCCTGTGCATGTGTGTTTGTGCAGATCAAGGACATTGTGTGTGTGTGTGTGTGTGTGTGTGTGTGTGTGTGTGTGTGTGTGTGTGTGTGTGTGTGTGTGTGTGTGTGTGTGTGTGTGTGTGTGTGTGTGTGTGTGTGTGTGTGTGTGTGTGTGTGTGTGTGTGTGTGTGTGTGTGTGTCGCTCGAATGTGCACCTTTGTGTATGTGTTTTTGCATGCCTTTGTATTCACATATGTGTGTGTGTATGTGTGCAGATCGAGGACATTAATCAGTCCCTGAGCCTGAAGCAGGCGGAGGAGGCTGATCGTCAGAAGCGCATGGCGAACACGCGCCACCTCATCGCCGACCTGCAGGCCCAGCTGGAGCGCTGCGGTGACCATGACGACCTGGGGCCGCGCCTGGACGAGCTGCATGGCCAGCTGAGGTCCAATCAGGAGGAGCGTGGCAAAGTCGAGTCGGAACGAGCAGATCTGCGCAGGCAGAGGGACCGAGACATGGCTGAACTCAGACGTGAGACACTTACACACACGCAAACACACTTACACACACGCAAAGAGCACACACACATGAAAAACACACACACACTTATACATACACACACACACACACACACAAACAAACAGAAGTATCAGCCTGAAGCATGTTATAATAACACACTGCCAACAGTTACACACTTAAAGCTGCTAGGGTCAGAATAGAATATGTGTGTCGGTGGTGTGTGTGAGTGTGAGTTTGAGACTGCAAGTCAGGAGCCTGAGCTGCAGTGTAATGCGGGTATGGTCCGCTGTGTGCAGTACTGCAGAACCGTATGCGCAGTCTTGAGGACATGCTGAATCGCAAGGAGGAGAAACTTCGCAGCCGCTTCACAGATACCCATAAGGCTTTGCTGTGGCTGAGGCAGAACAAACAGCTCTTCAAAGGGAATGCGTACGAGCCTATGATGCTGGAGGTGAGCTGTGTGTGTGTGTGTGTGTGTGTGTGTGTGTGTGTGTGTGTGTGTGTGTGTGTGTGAGTGTGTGTGTGAGTGTGAGTGTGAGTGTGAGTGTGAGTGTGAGTGTGAGTGTGAGTGTGAGTGTGAGTGTGAGTGTGAGTGTGAGTGTGAGTGTGAGTGTGAGTGTGAGTGTGAGCGTGAGCGTGAGCGTGAGCGAGTGAGTTTAAGTCCATGATGCTGGAGGTGAGCTGAGAGTGAGTGAGTGTGTGTCTGTGAGAGTGTGTGTGTGTGAGTGAGTGAGTGTAAATCATTGATGCTGGAGGTCTATGTGTAATCTTCAGTTGGTAAGCATTTGTTGCCCTGTTGGTGGACCTCTGAAGGAGAGTGTTTGTGTGTGTGCAGATCCGAGTCCGTGATGCTCGTCATTCTAAGTACATTGAGAGCCACATTCCGGTGAATGACCTGCGAGCCTTCGTCTTCCAGAAGCAGGAGGACATGGAGAGATTCATGGTGGAGGTTAGAATAAGCGGTCATTCCCACACACACACACACACACACATACACAAATCCATACACACAGTCTGCTATTTTGAACCTTACTATGTGTGCGTGTTCTCAGGTGCGTGATTCTCAGAACCTGCGTGTAAATGCAGTCATCGCACCTCCGGACTCTCATGCATCCAAACCCGCCAGCAGACCTCTGGACTCCCTCAAGTGAGTTTGTGTGTGTGTGTGTGTGTGTCTGCATATGTGCATGGTTCTAAACCTCACTCGCCGACGCTTCAAGAGCAGTGCTGGCATGAAAGCTAGTAGCCTGGGCTTTTAGCTCGATTGTCAGCATGTTCGACTCCCAATCCGAGGTGCTGCTGTTTGAGGGTTCGAGTTCAGGCGTGTGCAGGACTGAACCGCACAGTTCAACACAACACAGGATATATATATATATATTTTATTTTTAATATTATTATTATTATTATTATTATTATTATTAAGCCTGTTTGTGTTTGCAGGCGCTTTGGCTTCTTCTCCTACCTGCGGGAGCTGTTTGATGCACCAGATGAGATCATGAGCTACCTGTGCTACCAGTATCGCGTCAACGAAGTTCCTGTCGGAACAGAGCAGACCAAGAACATGATTGAAACGGTAGTACCTAATGGTGCTGTGTGTATGTGTGTGTGTGTGTGTTTGTGACAGCAAGAGGGGGAGGATTTACTGATGTGTTTAAGAAAGAAAGAGAGAGGGGAGAAGTTACTGTGTGTGTGTTTGTGTGTGTGTGTGCGCGTGTGTGTGTGTGTGTGCATGTGCATGTCTGTACCCATCAGGTATGTGTGTGTGTGAGAGAGAGAGTTAGAGAGGGGAGGAGTGACTAATGTGTGTGCGTGTGCATGTGTGTACCCATCAGGTGATCAGGGAGTCCCAGCTGAGGATGATCTACACTGCAGATGAGAAGTACACGGTGAAGAAGTCGTCGTACTCCAGTAAGACCATCTCCAGCAACTCCGCCCTCAGACCGCCGCAGTTCCTTACAGTCACCATCGACGCCGAGGAGAAACGCCAGCTGGAGGAGCAGCTCAGGGTCAGACACATACACACACACACACACACACACGCACGCATATATACACAGACATAAACATGTACACACACACACACACACACACACACACACACACACACACACACACACCTGCATATATACACAGACACACCTGCATATATATACAGACATAAACATGTACACACACATACACAACTCCCAGGACACCAGCTGGAGTAACAGCTCCTGGTCAGTCACTTCCCATGGTAGGGTCAACTGACACACACACACACTCTGACAGGACGCCAACTGGAGGAGCTCCCACTTCCCTTGTCAGGTGACAGACTCTCTGAATCTGCAGTAGTGATCTGACCTTTGACCTCTGCAGGTTGTGGAGGCGCGCGTGAAGGACATCGACGCTCAGATGGCCGCTCTGCAGGAGCGTCAGGTGCGGCTGGATCAGCGGGACAACGAGCTCAGAGCTCAGAAGAAAGAGCTATCTGACCTCAAGGGCAAGAGGAGGCAGCTCGAACAGAAGATCAGCACCAAGCAGGACAGGTACACACACACACACACACACACACACACACACACACACACACACACACACACACAGGACAGGTGAAGATGAGGCAGCTCAAACAGAAGATCAGCACCAAGCAGGACAGGTACACACACACACACACACACACACACACACACACTCACACACACAGGACAGGTGAAGATGAGGCAGCTCAAACAGAAGATCAGTGCCAAGCAGGACACACACACACACAGACCATTTCCCGACCGCCCCCAGCCTGAGGCAGATGAAGCAAAGTAGACACATACATACGAGCACACACACATAATAAACACACACACACTCTAACTCTCTGGCCCCCAGCCTAAAGCAGATGGAGCAGAGTGCAGTGGACCTGCAGAGGGTGGAGCAGGACAGCCAGCTGAAGGTCTGTGCCGTCCACACCCAGAAGGTCGCCATCGCCGCCGAGTTTGTTCAATACATGAAGGTGAGCCAAGTGGTGTCCGTGTGTGTGTGTGCCATCGCCGCCAAGTTCAGCACATGAAGTGGTGTGTGTACAAAAACTGACTGATACAAAGTTGAGGGTGTTAGTTGTGTGTGATATGGGTTGTGTGTGTTTTCTTGTGTTGCTGTGTTCTCTTTCATAACCAGAAGTGTGTGTGTGTGTGTGTGCGTGCGTATGTGTTGTAGCGGCGTGCAACCCTGAGCAGAGAGAAGGTGTGTTTGTCTCTGGAGACGGTGGCTCTGACTGCAGAGAAAAACCAACTGGAGACGGACTGCAGAGAGGGATCAACAGAGCTCCGAGCGTTGGAGGTAGCTCGCTCACTCACACTCACTTTCACTCTTTCTCTGAGCTCTGAGCGTTGGAGGTAGCTCACGGTCACACTTATGTTCTCACTCACACACACACACAGGCTCTGAGCTCTGAGCGTTGGAGGTAGCTCACGGTCACACTTATGTTCTCACTCATACACACACACAGGATCTGAGCTCTGAGCGTTGGAGGTATCTCACGGTCACACTTATGTTCTCACTCATACTACACACACACAGGCTCTGAGCTCTGAGCGTTGGAGGTATCTCACGGTCACACTCGTACTCACACACACAGGATCTGAGTGATCTTTGATCTTGGGTAATTGTGTGTCATTGTTGGAGTGTTTGTGTGTGAATTCTGATCTGTGTGTGTGTGTGTGTGTGTGTCATTGTTAGAGTGTATGTGTGTGAATTCTGATCTGTGTGTGTGTGTCATTGTTAGAGTGTATGTGTGTGAATTCTGATCTGTGTGTGTGTGTCATTGTTGGGGTGTATGTGTGTAATGTGTGATCTGTGTGTGTTTAGCAAAGATGTGCTGATCTGGACCGTCGGAAGGCGTCTCTGTTGAGCACATGTAAGAGCCTGATGCAGCGCGCCAGTGAGAAATGCAACATGAGGCCGGGAGAGGTGGCTGTACCCCCAGAGCTACACGACGTAAGATCTTACAAACACACACACACACACACACAGACACATGCCCGCACACACACACACACACAGAGACATATGCCCGCACACACACACACACACACACACACACACACACACACACACACACACACACACACACACACACACACACAGACACATGCCCGCACGCACACACAGACACATGCCCGCACACACACACACACACACACACACACACACACACACACACACACACACACATACAGTCACATGCCCACACATGCACACACACACAATTTTCGCATGAGGCCTATATCAGTAGCCGTTTCATTTTTGTGCTAGAATGATTATCTTGGTTAAAATCTTACAGTAAAAGCAGAGGCTCCTTTACCATACATAGCATGCAAACATGCATTCTCACACACACATACACACACAGCTTCTTTAAAAACGCACCCCTAGACTTTCTTTCAAGACTACTCTTGATTCATTCAGGTTAATGGTGCTGTACAGTTTTCATTAGGTGTGTGTGTGTGTGTGTGTGTGTGTGTGTGTGTGTGTCTTCGTACCTCAGGTGTTCAGTATGCTGCCGAACACCCTGGAGGACATTGAGGCGATGTTAAATGAGGAAAGAACCCGTGCTGAGCTCTTCACCGGCATCAGTGAAACGGTAGGTCTGTGTGTGTACTGATGATGGTTGTGTGTGTGTGTTTGTGTGTCTGCGCGCGCATGTATAAGTATAGTATATATACTTTTGATCCCGTGAGGGAATCAAAGGAGTCAAGGGAATGTTGGGAATCAAGAGAATGTTGATGTGTGTATGTGTGCTACTGATGATGTGGTTGCATGTGTGTGTGATGTTCTTTAGTGGTTGCATGTGTGATGTGATGCTTTAATATGTGTATGTTTTTGGTCTGTGTGTGTGTGTGTGTGTGTGTGTGTGTGTGTGTGCACGCGCACAGGTTGTGGAGGAATACAATCGGAGGGAGCAGGAGATAAAAAATCTGGAGAAGGAACTGGAGGAGAAGAAGAACGCTCTGGACACCTACAGGCAGAACATCTCTGAGGTGTGTGTGTGTGTGTGTGTGTGTTTTGAAGAGTTTGGCTGGACACCTACAGGCAGAACATCTCTGAGGGTGTGTATTGAAGAGTTTGGTTGTGTTCTAGTATCAGTGTAGTCAAGTGTAAAGCCTAAAGGAGCACTGACCTGTAGAACACTGCAGTAAAGACTCAACGCTCACCCCTAAATGCTGCAGTGATGACCAACACTTAATGGGCTCTCTCTCTCTCTCTCTCTCTCTCTCTCTCTCTCTCTCTCTCTCTCTCTCTCTCTCTCCCTCCCTCCCCAGGTGAAGGAGAGGTGGTTGAACCCCCTCAGGCAACTGGTGGAGCGCATTAATGAGAAGTTCAGCGAGTTCTTCAGGTCCATGCAGTGTGCTGGAGAAGTGGACCTGCACTCTGAGAATGAGGTCAGCATTCACTTTCACCCTCTCATCCTCACTCTCTCACACCTTCACCCTCTCATCCTCACTCTCTCTCACACCTTCACCCTCTCATCCTCACTCTCTGTCACGGTCTCCCTCACTCTCTCATCCTGATTCTATCGTCCTCATCCTCTCTTAAAAGGTGTGTGTGTGTGTGTTTTGACTCTACCATGGGAAGTGACTTACCAGGATCTGTGTGTGTGTGTTGGCAGGAGGAGTATGACAAGTATGGGATCCGTATCCGGGTGAAATTCCGCAACAGCACCCAGTTGCATGAGCTGACGCCCCATCACCAGAGCGGGGGTGAGAGGAGTGTGTCCACCATGCTCTACCTGATGGCCCTGCAGGAACTCAACCTGTGTCCCTTCAGGGTGGTGGACGAGATCAACCAGGTACACACACACACACTCATGCGCTCACACTCATCCTCACTCACACCCTCACCCTCTCATCCTCATGCACACACACACTCACACTCTCATCCTCACTCACACCCTCACCCTCTCATCCTCATGCACACACACACACCCACATCTCTACTGGAATGGTCATGTGTGTGTGTTTTGTGGGTGCGGCAGGGCATGGACCCGGTGAACGAGAGGAGAGTGTTTGACATTGTGGTCAGGACGGCATGCAAGGGGACCACCTCACAGTACTTCTTCATTACACCAAAGGTACAGACACACGTGCACACACACTTAATGAAAACACACTTAGTGAAGACACATTTAGACACCCATACACAAACACACACAACCATATATACATATATATATACACACACACACACACACACACACACACACACACACACACACACACACACACACACCGATATTCATACATATGCACAAACACATACACACAAATTCAAATGTACACACTCAGACGCCCATACATGCACACATACACACATTCGCATGTACACACTCAGACAGACACACACACACAAACATACACCGACATGCACACATACACACACATTAAAATGTACACACTCAGGCACACACACACACACACTCACATGTGTGCACATTCACTCACAGATGAATACACGCAAACTCTCAGATACACATGCACTCACCTACATACACACACACACACTTGTAAACACCCTCAGACACCTCATTGATGAACACACACACACACACACTCTGTGGGCTCTGTGCTCTATGCTAGTCTGGTCTGATGATCTTAGTAACACACACACACACAAACAGACATCTGTGATCTGATCATCTCAGCGATGGCAAACATGCAGTGTGTGCATGAGGCATTTAAATTAAGTGAGTGTGTGTGTGTGTGTGTGTGTGTGTGTGTGTGCATGTGTAGCTCCTCCAGAACCTGCAGTACGCCGATGAGATGATGGTCCTGTGTGTGCATAATGGAACACACATGCTGCCGCCCAGTGACTGGAGCAGCCAGGCCTTCCTCCGCCGACGTGCCCGCCAGAGCCCCAGTCACCATGGAAACTGAGGGTCGGTCTGCTGCATGCAGCTGGACCTGGGTCGGTTCTGACTCGAGTCCTGTTCTGTTCCAAAGTGTTTACTCTGCTCATCAGAAAGTGCCTTAATGCACCTGCTACATTCCCTGTTCCTATTTCTGTGTTTTGTTTGTGTGTGTGAGATGAGGAGCTTTCACTTGAAGCTGTTAAGACTGAGGCAGTCAGTTTGTCTAGCTGTTCCGAATCATTTGTGTTTAGAAATCAAAATAAAATGTGTTAGTTTTGAAATGATGCAGTGTTGTTGGTGTCTTTGTGCTTATACATCTCTGTGTGTGTGTGATCACGTCTTTGAAACTGTCAGGTTTTTTTTTTTTGCGTGTAAGAATTGCAAAAAAGGAGCCAATCAACTTAAAACAAGATGTCTCATTCATTAAAACATTAAGTGTCTGAGTGAATGCCGGTTATTTGAAAACCTGCAGCATGAGAACACTATGTGCGGGAACACGCAGCCCCGCGCGCGCACACACGAAGCGCCCGTGGCTTTAACCACACGCGAGTCTTATTGGGGGTGTGTCTAACTAGAGATGTGCCGCTTATACAACCGAAGGAGTGACCGCGCTGGACGACCCCTTCATATATGGTGACATTGTTACTTAAATACGCGTTAAAACTGCAACCCAAGAGTACTGTCTCAATTTTATTACATATTTTTTGAACCACTAACTGCAGTCTGGATGTTAGACCCATGTCCGTTTACTCTTCTCACTGTCAGCTAATGTCGTGTTTTGAAAATATGTGGAGTTTTATGCCACGTCTTTCCAAATTATGTGGAGAAATTACAAATCTTGATGTGGGAACAATCTGTACCGTTTTGATTATTTGCAGAGAAGGAACCATACATCTCAGGAAGTTTTTGCTCCGGACTAAAATCGAAGTTGCATAACCATGGCTACCTCCTTCCTCAGGATGGGTAGGATTTGTTGTGGCTTGAAGGTACAACCAGAGACTTCATTGAGGCCTTTGAGACTCGGTCACTGCCTGGTGGTTTCCGTCCAACTTCTTTCGTTGACCATTAGAAGAATAACTTCTGAGTAGAAAACCGAATCTATTCGCCAGGGGAGTAGGCTACCTCCGGATTCGCAGAGTACCCTGGCGTTACAATGCTTGAAAATAATTAAAAACCCATTTCAGTCAACCTAACTGAATTGCAGGCTACCCCGCGAATCCTTACTTACAAATCTGGCATACACATTAGAGGCGTTTAATGATTGGTGTTGTGACCGTAGTCGACGGCCCATGTTTGGATTCCACAACTTATTTATTATAATGCACTGATGGAAGCGCGCCTTTTCTCAAGCCAAATTTAAGTGATTTCGTTTTAAAAATGCGAATAATTTGGGTGGAAACCCTGCTGTCATGGCCCCTGCTGTACACACAGACACTTGAATACGTCTACCTCTTGTTGGTTATAAGCAGTCTAGTTCACGAGCTGATTTTAGCAGCTCACGTCACTGCAAGAGCCCTTAAAGGTCTGTATGGCGTGTCAAAACAAGACATGCGACAGTCCAATGGCACAGCTATGACTAGTTAGCAAGGTGAGCAGTGCACTCTAGTAGCCTAGTTCATGAGCATTGAAGAATGTGTTTCTGAGATTAGAAAGTTATAGCCCATTTGTTTTATTGCAGACATTATAAATGTGATAATTTAGAATGTAGATATAGAAACAAAACTTAGATGCTGTGCACTGAAACAGAAGTAGGCTACTGAAATCAAAAGCCTGGTTTGAGTTTGCCATGGCTTGGTTGTTAGGCAGTTAGCCATAATATGCATCCAGAGAATGTCTAATAAGGGCCCTTATTAGACATTCTCTGGATGCATATTATAACTGCCTAACAACCAGCCATGGCAAACTCAAAACAGGCTTTTGATTTCAGTAGCCTAATCATCTGTAACATCCTTGTCATCATAGGACAAGGGGACAGCAGCATGAACTATCTGCTCTAGACCAGTGGTTCTCAACCATTTTTCAGTGATGTACCCCCTGTGAAACATTTTTTCCCACCTAATCAGCGCAAAGTATTTTTAGTTGAGAAAAAAAAAGACTTAAAACAGAGCACTGTGCCATCAGTGTCTAATTTATTCAACTTTGGAACTGATAAACACATACAAAATTCAAACATTTGGAAAAAATAAATATTTTGAACATTTTAAATTGTAATAATCCATGACTAAATGTATTGCAAATGATATGTATATTTTAAAATCTCAAGTACCCCCTGGAGTGCCTTCACGTACCCCCAACTGAATACGTGCAGGCACCATTGTATGGGTATAACTGTAAAGAGGCCTACTTACACTTTCTAGTTCCAGCATTAATCACAGTGCTGGGTGGTGCTAGCTTACATTGCCACCTACAGGGCATTCCTGATATAACACTCTATTAGGCTTACAGCATCCTTGTTCAATAATCAGGGCAGTAACTCACGGCTGGTCCAAAATATTTGACACTGAGGAATGTTAGTCCAGTCTCTAAGCTGTGGTATCTTAGTCCAGTAGGCCTATCTGAGGAATGTTAGTCCAGTCTCTAAGCTGTGGTATTTTAGTCCAGTAGGCCTATCTGAGGAATGTTAGTCCAGTCTCTAAGCTGTGGTATTTTAGTCCAGTAGGCCTATCTGAGGAATGTTAGTCCAGTCTCTAAGCTGTGGTATTTTAGTCCAGTAGGCCTATCTGAGGAATGTTAGTCCAGTCTAAGATGTGGTATCTTAGTCCAGTATCTGAGGAATGTTAGTCCAGTCTCTAAGCTGTGGTATTTTAGTCCAGTAGGCCTATCTGAGGAATGTTAGTCCAGTCTAAGATGTGGTATCTTAGTCCAGTATCTGAGGAAAGTTAGTCCAGTCTCTAAGCTGTGGTATCTTAGTCCAGTATCTGGCCCCTAGTTTGAGAGCGATAACTTTTCCAGAGAGAGCGATAAATTAAATATTCCGCCAAGGTGTGGATTTTGGATACGGACATGGTGACATAATCTGGTGTCTAAGCTCTTAGTTCTGAGCAATCTATCTAGTCTCAGGAGAGGGAAGGCAAGGTTATTTATAGCAAATTTCATAGACATGTGCTATGAGGCTATGTGCTTTACATATGTTAAACCAAAGCAAACAATAAAGCTTTAGAGTAAGACAATACAAGCTAATTAAATGAATTGAAATGAAAAAATAAATGAGGGATATACCTTCAGACAGAGAAAGGGAGATGTTTGTTTATATTTGTTATAAATATTTATGTGCATGCCTATATATCATTACAGTCTGAGCATTGTTATAATGTATTTTGTGTTTGAGCTGAATAGCTGAACTGCTAATACAGCTCATTGTATAAGTCTGGTCTCTGCTCTGTGCTAACCGCTTGCTCTGCTCTGCTCTACGCTGACTGAAAGCCATTCCAGGTGAATCTGTGTACCAGCTGGAGGACCATACCAGCTGTGGCCTACAGCTCCAAGTTAGGAGACCCCAAGAGGGCACCCAGGAAAACACACATCAGTAGGTCAAATTCTAGACCAACGGTAACCTCTCAGACTATAATATGTGCCTCCGTCAAAGAGCCTTCTGCTTCGATCCTTCCGCTTCAACCATCCCTGCCTCCGTGTCAGTGTAAAATACATGTCTCTGTGTCAGAAATGAAAATATTAGTCCACTATTATTAGTCCAGCAGTACAGTCCTGTCATGATCAGAGATTTCATTGTTGAATTTCACTGGAGCAAGTAATCTCATGGTATGTTATGTCAGTAATATGGCTGATTGTTCTAGTGGTTATTCTGGTTAATGTGAAACTGTTGTGTGTAATCCTAGTATTGCATGTGATGCAGAAGAACATTTGGATATCATTAGTCATTTTCTCAGTTCTGTTTCTACCCCCTCTCTGTCCATAGAGAAGGCCAAGCCCAAACCCAAACTGGACGTTGCCCAGCTGCTGATTTCGCTCGGCATGAGGCCTCATGCCCAACCCTCCTCTGCTGCCCCTGATGCCCCCAGACACACCAAACCAGCTGCAAGGGCTGCTGGAACTGGTCCATTTGTGTCCGCATCGGCACCGCCCCCTATACCTGCTACTCCTCCGCCTCCTCCTGAGAGACTGACCTCAGCAGTAGCTCCTCCCCCTCCTGAGACACTGACCTCAGCAGTAGCTCCGCCCCCTCCTGAGACACCGACCTCAGCAGTAGCTCCGCCCCCTCCTGAGACACCGACCACAACAGTAGCTCCGCCCCCTCCTGAGACACTGACCTCAGCAGTAGCTCCGCCCCCTCCTGAGACACTGACCTCAGCAGTAGCTCCTCCCCCTCCTGAGACACCGACCTCAGCAGTAGCTCCGCCCCCTCCTGAGACACTGACCACAACAGTGGACTCAGCCGCCCCTCTGGTCACCTCCACCCTGCAGACAGAACCAAGGACCAGTCCTCCAGCATCAGCTGCCTCCCCTCAAACAGAACCAAGGACCAGTCCTCCAGCATCAGCTGCCTCCCCTCAAACAGAACCAAGGACCAGTCCTCCAGCATCAGTTGCCTCCCCTCAAACAGAACCAAATGCCAGTCTTACACTGGGCATTGCCACCCTGCAGACAGAACCAAAAGCAAGTGCTGCACTGGAGTTCACTACAGAGGCTTTCGCTGCCAGAGTTGTTGCCCCATCAAACCCCATTGAGCAAACTGATGCTGAATCTGCAGCCTCAGGTGAGTTTGCCTCTCAGGGGTCTGCAGCTGCCCCAAGTCTCACTGAGCTAGAGGCTGTTACCCCATCAGGATCCCCCTCAGAACCCCCTCTTACGTCTGCTGTGGACTCTAGTGCCTTTTCAGAACCCCCTTCTGCATCTGCTGTGGACTCTATTGCCCTTTCAGAACCCACTCCTGCGTCTGCCGTTGACTCTGATGCCCCTTCTGAACCCCCTCCTGCATCTGCAGTGGACTCTAGTGCCTTTTCAGAACCCCCTTCTACATCTGCTGTAGACTCTAGTGCCCCTTCAGATACCTCTCCTGCGTCTGCGGTGGATTCTAGTGCCGCTTCAGAACCCGCTTCTGCATCTGCTGTGGACTCTAGTGCCCCTTCAGAACCCCCTCTTGTGTCTGTTGTGGCCTCCAGTGTCCTTTCAGGGTCTCCACCTGTAGATTCCTTCTCACGGGCTGTTTCTTCACAAAGGGCAGCAAAATCAGTAACTGCCTCACAGAGGAATGAGACAAGTGCTTCTCCTGGGTTAACAGAAACAGTAACTGCCCTGGAGGTGGTTGTGTCAGGTGTTTCTCCTGGGGTAACAGCAGATCCTGAGGTGATCAGTCATGAGAGCACAGCCCATCCAGTTGACCCTGTTTCTCCAGTGCCCACCTTGGAGATCAATGCTGCAGAGGCTCCTCTTGCCTTGGAGAGTTCAGATCAACATGGCACAGATGCTCCCTCTGCTAGACCAGCCACCTCCGACAGCAGCGGTCTTGAACTTTCTACTGGTAGAGGTGGCACTGCAGTAGTGTCTTCAGAGCCAGCTGTGACTGCATCTGAGGCAGGTTCACTCGAGGCTGATGCCATTACAGCATTAGGCCGTGGGCCGGACCCCGAAATTATGCAGGATGCTACAGTAGAGTTGCCCATCACAGTAGCAGCTGCACAGGGTGGAGCCGCATCCATCATGGCCACATCCACTACCGCACCGCCAGCAGAAGCTGAATCCACCATGGAAATATCCGCTACCGCACCACCAGCAGAGGCTGAAACCTCCATGACCACATCCACTACCATGCCATCAGCAGAGGCTGAGACCTCCATAGAAATGTCCGCTACCATGGGCACATCCGCTGTTGCGCCATCAGACTCCGAGGCTGAGTCCACCATGGGCACATCTGGTATCGCATCCTCAGCAGAGTTGCTGCAGGACTCCGCTGTATTATTGGGAGATATATCTAAAGAGGCAGCTGCATTATTCGAAGATGTTGCCGTTCCTGATCTCATAAGTCATGTCGAAGCCCTCTCCCTCCATGAAGTGGCATCATTCTTGGAAACCGTCCCTACTCCTAAAGCCACAGCAGAAGATGTCAGTCCAGCTTCCTCTGTGCCATCTGTGGCTGTCATGCCCTCAGAGCTTCCCAGTGAGCTTGAAATCGTACCATTTCTAGAAAGTTCCTCAGTGCCCGACTTGACTTCTCACGTGGAGGCTGTCTCACTCCTGGAGGTGGCATCATTCCTAGAGAATGTGCCCGAGCCTCCTGCCGCCACAGCTTCAGATGCTTCTGCAGAGCCAGTGGCATCCCTAGAGGACGTAACGGTGCCTGACCTGATGGCCTCTATAGAAGCTGTCTCTCTGCTAGAAGTTGGAGCGTTTCTGGAGGACATCTCTGCTCCTGAGGAAGCAATTTCTACCCCGGGAGTCTCTTCACTGCCGGTAGATACCAGTGACTCTTCACCCGCAGCAGACAACATCTCCCTGCTAGAGGTCATCCCAGGGCTAGAAGATGCCTCAGTTCCTGATCTCACACCCCACCTGGAGGCTGTGTCTCTCCTAGAGGTTGCACAATTTCTTGAAACCGTGCCCAATACAGACACAACAGCAGCGATTTGTGAAAATGAATCTCCAGGAGTCTCCACTGGTGATGACCTCACATCTCCCACAGCCGGGCATCTATTAGACTCCGCCTCCAAACCAGCAGCTGCAGGGACCTCCTCAGGACTCCCGGGTGCAGTTTGGGTGGAATCTGTTGTCACCGAGACGCCAGACACTATCACAGATGAATCTGCTGCCACCCATACACCAGGTGACATCACATATAAATCTGCTGCCATCCCGATGCTAGACGGCATCACAGATGAATCTGCCCCACAGCCACTTCCAGACACTGCTCAGAGTCAGCCTTTAACAGAGTCTCCCATGGAGACCCAGGATGCCCTTGGAAATGATAAAACAGGGGCGCCCAGAGAGGAACTCACACACACGGGAGCGGCCACAGAGGAACTCACACATATGGGAGTGGCCACAGAGGATCTCACACACACAGAAGCATCCACAGAGGAACCTGCACAGGAGAGTGCAGAGGGTACTTGCTTTGGTCTAACCACCTTCAGCTGCTCACTGTTTCCTACATTTTCATTCGTTCATTCAACAGGAGTACAACTGTGGGTAGCACAATTGAGGGTAGCCCTCATTTTCAATCTAGCCGAGATAGAGATTCAAGCACGGGCTATTAAACAGTCAACAACAACAAACAAACAAATAAAAAAATAAAACATTTGAGAATCAATTAAAACAGATTCCTCTGGTACAGATCTGATTAACTGATTCAGTGCGGTCAACTGTGATGTCCTGAGGGTCAGTGGGTTTTGTTTCCTGTGGGTTAGTGCGTTCCGTTTCCTGTGGATCAGTGGGTTCTGTTTTCTGTGGATCAGTTGGTTGTGTTTCCTGTGGGTCAGTGGGTTCTGTTTCCTGTGGGTCAGTTGGTTGTGTTTCCTGTGGGTCAGTGGGTTCTGTTTCCTGTGAGTGTGGTTGTGGACTCTCATGGTCTGATGTGTCCTGCAGCTCGTCTGGACCCGGTGCAGAGGCTGTTCCTGCAGAAGATCAGAGAGTATCAAACCCTCAGCCAGTAAGCAGCCCTGTGTGCGCGTGTGCTACCCTCTATGAGCAGCTGTGTGTGTGTACACGCATGGGTAGACCCTCAGCAGCCCTGTATGTGTGTGTGTGTGTCCCTCAGCCAATAAGTAATCCCGTCTGTGTTAGACTGGGATCAACGTCTTGGCTGCATGGTTATGATTTTGCTCCATGCATGGCTATGGGTTAACTCAAGTCTATGGGTTACCTGCATGGAGAACTATGGGTTAACTCTGGTCTGTGGCCAGTGAAGTAGAACCCTGCTTTACTACTCTGGCCACTTATCCAAGTACAACCCTGCTTTAGCACTATACTTTGTTCCTCTGTCTCCGTGGATATTGAAATTGATTGATTGAAATTCTTTATTGACGTTATAGTATAAAGAATGTTTCTTATAAAAATTAATAAATAAAATATCTTTGTACATTATCGGTCAAAAGGATGAACACAATAAAGCCACAGGGCTTATTTCCATTGTGGTCCTTATTCTGTCCCTCTCATCCCACGTTCTCACAAAAATCACTCACTCACTTGCTCTCTCCCATACACATAAACACACACACACACACACATACACACACACACGCATACCATAGGTCAGCAGAAGGCGTGCCGGAGGCGGGCTCTGATGGCGATGAGTTCCAGCGTCGGCTGGCTGAGGAGGAGGCCAAACTGCAGCGGCTTTACGGAGGTTGTGACCTCACCGAGTTCCCAGAATTCAACTTCCCCGGTCAGTTGACGCCACCGTCACCTCACTACACATGTGCACGTGCACACACACACACACCACTCACCCACGCTACACACTCTCTCTCTCACACACATTCTCCATGCTCTCTCTTTGTCTCACACACACACTGCACCACACTCTCTCACACACAGCACACAGCATCCTCACAGCATCCTCAATCCCAGTGGCGTGCTCTAATGTCCTCTGTTTCTCCCTTCACATTCTAGAACCCAGGCTGGATGAAGCCTCCACTAAATAAGGACCTGACCATTCACTGCACATGATCAGTGTGTGTGTGTGTGTGTGTGTGTGTGTGTTTGTGTGAAGATACCAGAGCCTCGATCTGGTCTGTGAGGCTGTGTGTGTGTGTGTGTGTGTGTGTGTGTGTGTGTGTGTGTGTGAGAGAGAGAGAGAGAGAGAGCGAGGATGTATGTGTGGTACTGTGATGCCAGAGCCTCTGGTGTGTGTGAGACTTCACCAGCTCTATAGCCTTTATGTAAACTGGGTTTAGGATATTTGGAAAAAGGGAACAGTTTGCACACAGTTTGCACATTTTAATTTCAACACCCAGGCTTTTATATGATCTCAGAGGTTAAAAGAGAGAAAATAAAATAAATATTTTGTGAGCAACAATGTGCAGGCCTTTGCTTTTTAACTATTTGGACTTGAAATATGAAGAGCATTATTTATCTAATAAGTTTTGTTTTAGACTATGTTGCATGGGCAATGTAAGTTTTTTTCTCCTTCTCATTTTCAAGCCATATATTGACATACTTTTGATTGGATGTGCCAGCTGGGGCAGCCGTGGCCTACTGGTTAGCGCTTCGGACTTGTAACTGGAGGGTTGCTGGTTCGAACCCCGACCAGTAGGCACGGCTGAAGTGCCCTTGAGCAAGGCACCTAACCCCTCACTGCTCCCCGAGTGCCACTGTTGTTGCAGGCAGCTCACTGTGCCGGGATTAGCGTGTGCTTCACCTCACTGGGGTTCACTGAGTGTGTTTCACTAATTAATGGATTGGGATAAATACAGAGACCAAATTTCCCTCACGGGATCAGCCAGCGGTTCTCTTAAATCACTAAAGAGTGTTGAGTCAAATTAAATATAGGCCTACATATTGTCATAGATAGATAGATAGATAGATAGATAGATAGATACTTTATTGATCCCCAGGGGAAATTCAAGGTCACAGTAGCATACAGACAACACACACACACACACACATTCACTAACAGCAGAAAGTAATTAAAAGTATATAATATAAAAAAACACAACTAAGCAATAAGGACAGTAGAAGATAAATATATACTAAAATACAAATTATACTAAATAACACTTAATCTAAATCAATTCTAAAAAAACAGTATCCACATAGTGGGTGATTAATCAATCAAGATGCGCTTGCAATGACTGAGGCAGGGACTGAGCCTGTGATTCTCTGTGCATAAGGTAAGTGTCATGGTGATGGTGCAAAAAAGTAAGTCAAACAGTGCAACAGTGCAAGAATAAGTCTATATATCTATATATATATAACTATATTAAGGAAGGTATAAGTGTGGTCACAGTTCGGCTGTGGCATGGAGGGAGGGGTTGTGCATATGTGCTAATATAGCACGCAAACAGTGAGGCAGAAGACAGTGGTAAAAAGTGGCTAGTGGCAGTTCAAGACATGGAGGTGGTGAAGAGGCAGACAGACTATGCGGAGAAGTCTATTTCTCCTCTTCCCTTAAGTGAAGCATTGAACAGTTCAATGGCCCTGGGGACGAATGATTTCCTCAGTCTCTCTGTTGTGCAAGGCAGTGAGCGAAGTCTCCAGCTGATCAGGTTCTGCTTAACAATAGTGTTGTTAATAGCTATTTCATTACGTGTCATATTTTGCTTTACTATATCAATAAAATGTAATCTCAAACACTCTGAGAGCTTTTATCTGGTATAGTACAGTGAGCATGATTGCAACCGCTCGCAATGAATATTTCAGACGGCTGGGAGTAAAAAGCGGAGTCTGCTTGCCTTCCTTTGAGGCCTCTGGGGGCGAGGCCCGTGCCGCTGAAACGTCATGTCTCCTCCCACACCATGGTTATTCATGAGCAAACTCGCCTGCGTGACTTTACGTGGTGACGACACGCGACAACTGCGGGTCCCGATTGCAGCAGCCGCTTGTCATTGTGACGAAGATTGGCACTAAGGTAAGCTGTCACTCAAAATCTTCTTTTTCCGTTCCCTATCAATCAAGCAATCTGAGCCACACACAAAAATGCCGTAGGCGAACAGGCACATGGGATCCTGAGAGGCGTAATATGTGTAAAGGCGTAGTGAAATAATGATGTGCGGAACGGACGGCCTTTAGCGTAAGGCGATTTTCTGGGAAACGAAGGATGAGGACCAGGAGCAAGGCCCAGTTTTTTAATCATCTTTTGTAGAAGTGCGAATGGCGCTAGTGGCGGGGAGGGAGAGGCAGCTGTCCCGAGATTGATTGATAGACGGCAGTGGGCAGGTTTTTATAACAATTAAAGGGACAGGACGAGATTTTACAAAGAAGAAAAAAACAACCAGTTTATCATTTTAGCCGCAAATATGACATTCGGCGACGCTAAACGCTGATGTTTGCGGAGGCCAACGAAGCCCCTTGTGTAAACAAACATATACCTCCATTTCAGACGGTTTCCTGCTACGGTTACGTTAGCTAGCATTAGCCATGGCTGTGTTCTGGGGAGGAACATGGCGCCTACATGAGTTCGACTATTCTAAAAGACATTCTTAATTCTGCAACCCAATGTAGGCTGCCGATGTTTGCGTTTTGTTCTCTGTAGAAGATATTTCTCAGCACCAAGCCTCTGAATTGTGTCATTGACAACGATAGAAGTGCGTCTACACACACAAACATGGGCACAAAAGTTTCGGTTGTGTCGATACAGTATTCAGCATTTTCGAGCGTAAGGGCGTGAATGCATGCACTCCCCTTGTGCGAGTTGTTGCAGCAATCAACATAAGCGGAAAGCGGCACAGAAAAGGCGTGTGGTTGACCGATAAGGTTGCGAGCTAACTTTAAGCAGCCACTAAAGCACGAGGCACAAAATGAGTAATTTCCGGTCAAACAATTCAAACTAACCACCGACAGCCCTCTGATGTTTTTGTCTCCTTTGACGGTTCGAACAAACACAAATACTATGTGTTATGTCGCCAAGTTAACACAACATTACACAAGGCGGCAAAGTTGGTGACCTTTATCGCTTCCCATAATATCCACACTATTAAATAGCCTACTATAAATACTCCTGATATGTGATATGAGAGTGTGATGGCCCCAGTGAGGCTTTAAGAATTACACAAGAGAAATAAAGCGAGTGCCGCATGATGACTGTGATGTGTGTGTATCCGCAGGACCGCTGCTGCTGACCGGATCCTCTATAATGATAAAGTACTCCGGACATAAACATTAACAATGATGGCTTCCCAGTCCATGCCTGTAGAGGAGTATCAGGAGGCTGAACAGGTGAGCGTGCGTGTGTGGGGGGGTGTGCGCGGGCATAAGCACCTATGGAAAGTAAAATCATAAAACATAAAACTTGTCCATCAGTGCAAACCGAACGGGGCGGCCGCGCGCGCGGCCCCGGTAGCGTCCGGTGGGCGGTAGTCAGAGAGAGTAGTTATGCACGACACGCGCAGCCTCACGGGATCAGTTCTCCGTTCATTCATAAAGATCTCTGTTTCATTTACTGTAACGAAATCTCAGTTCACCTTGACACACAAACTCACACTGCCAACGCAAATGGATGGTTTGGGTCATAAAACCTACACACTCGCCATATTCATTTTGAGAGTAATGGAAGCCTCAGTGCTTACATGGACAACTTACAATTATTTCATTCATTTTGAGTTACAGTGTGAGTGCAGCTTAGATAAGAATGCATAAGAATGCAAACCCTACAACTAGTGAGTTCAACTACAGTATGATTTATCCCATGTTTTCATTCATCATCAGGCATCACAGGTTACATTTGGAAAGGCTGAAATGCATTTAAAATGTCCCTGGTTATGTTTGAAGAGGCTGAAATTTTTAATTTGTGATATGCCTGGTTATGTTTGAAGAGGCTGAAATGTTTCATTTGAGATGTGCCTGGTTATGTTTGGAGAGGCTGAAATGTGTGTTTAGAGTTTCATGGAAGTGGAGTATGTGATAAGGAGGAGAATCTCCTCCTGGGAAGTGGAGTATGCTATGAGGAGGAAGAGGATGACTAAGAAGAAGAGTGTTTAGAGTTTCCTGGAAGTGGAGTATGTTATGAGGAGGAGGAGGATGACGAAGAGGAGACTGTGACTCTGTGAATCTCCTCCTTCTGGGAAGTGGAGTGTGTTATGAGGAGGAGGAGGAGGACGACGAAGAGGAGACTGTGACTGTCTCCTGCTGTCTCTGAGGCTTTTAACAGAGAAGAGGAGCTGAGGTTTGCTAGACTGTCTGCTGAAGATCTACATCTCATTTCCTGTTTCAGAATGACTCGTTTAGTTTCCCAAGTCAAGTCAAGTTTATTTATATAGCGCATTTCATACACAGAGGTCATTCAATGTGCTTTACATGAACAGTATCCTTTGCCTACAACAATTGTGTATCAAGGAGAGGGGCAACCCTAAGTCTTTCCTTCTTTTTACCAAATATAATTACTTTTTTCTTTGTTCAGCTGAAGAAAAATGTTGAGACATCCAGGTGTTGATTTGTTCTATACACTGACACATAGATTCAAGGGGACCATTTGTGTGTCATCTGCACAGCTTTGATATAAAATCAAATTAGTTTGGATGATTTGTCCAAGTGGGAGCATGCAATGCTGCACGTCCAGTAGCACTAAGACTGATGTTTTACCTGAATTTGTGTTAAGGCGTATGTCATCGAAAACTTTAATGAGAGCTGTTTCAGTGCTGTGATTTGCCTGAAAACCAGACTGAAAGTAATCAAAATACCCATTTGATGTTAGTAAGGTGGTTAGTTGATTAAAGACTACTTTTTCAATAATTTTGCCAATAAAAGGTATATTGGATATGGGCCTGTAATTGTTTAGCATGGAGGCATCCAGGTTATTGTTCTAGAGAAGTGGCTTTACAACAGCTGTTTTCAGTGACTTAGGAAAAGTGCCAGACAGCAGTGATACATTTACAATTTGAAGGGCATCTGCCGCTATAAGGTGAAAAACAGTTTTGAAGAAATTGGTAGGCAGTGTCTAAGACACACGAGGAAGAGCTGAGATTCTGTACCGTTTTTTCAAGTGTTTCGTAGTCTATCAAGTTGAACTCTGACATCAAGTTAAGTTTCCCTCTATTTGTAGTTTGTAGTTATTTGAAGTTCAGTTGTTTAATTAGTAAATGAGCAGATATGTTGAGTCTGATTTTGTCAATTTTACCTTTGAAAAAAGATGAAAACTCATTTATTAGTTGAGAGAAGTTCAGGTGCTAATTGTGAGGGGGAATTTATTAACTTCAACAGTTGAAAATAGAATATGAGTGTTATTTGAACTTCTACTGATAATGTTAGAAAAGAAAGACTGTCTTGCTTTGTATATTTCAGAGTTATATATGCGGAGCATCTCTTTATGGATTTCATAGTGGATCTGAAGTTTGTATTTACACCATTTTCTTTCAGTCTTCCTACACTCTCTTTTTAGGAGTTTAACAGCTGGGTTTTGCCTCCATGGTGCTTTCTGTTTGTCCTTAACTTTTTGAATTGTAATAGAGCAATGTCATCCATAATGTTTGCCATCCCAGCAGTGTAACCCAGCAAGGTATCGATGAGATGGGAAGCATTCAGATATTATTTAGACTTGGGTTTAGGTAAGGATTTAGGCTGCCAAAAGTTGCCAGGTTGAGGTTGTTGTTACAAACCTTTCACCTGTAATCAAAGTATGGCACAGGGCAATTCATTCACACAGGGCAATTCACACACACAGGTCAATTCACACACAAAGGACAATTCAATCAACTTCTCAAATATGGGTTGCGATAGACTCCCATAGGACACACAGGAGGAGCCCTCTCCTTTGGTGTATATCCCCAAACACACAACGTTCATCAATAATGCACACACACACACACACACACACACACACACACACACACACACACACACACACACACACACACACACACACAGGTGTCATGAACAGTCAGTATGTGTTAGGAAGACCCTTGATTGATCCACAACAAGGCTGGTTGGCAACATGTGACTCAAGCCTTCCTTGGCCTAATTGTGGATATGTGTGTGTCTGTGTATGTGAGAAAGGGAGCAAAAGAGAGAAAGTATCCCGAAATCAGGATGGCTCAGAGTGATTAGACTGAAATATCCAAGTGTGATCTAACATGCTCGTTGGCTGCCATGGTTGAGTATTTTTAACACTTTTTCTCAATCAGTCATTGTTTGTCCGTCACATGCTGTAGTCACACGGTTTCTCACAGAGCTGCTAGTCTGAAGCTGTTGG
>NW_027468689.1:12246281-12253781 GCF_046254945.1 Alosa pseudoharengus | reverse complement strand
TGTGTGTGTGTGTGTGTGTGTGTGTGTGTGTGTGTGTGTGTGTGTGTGTGTGTGTGTGTGTCAGACGCCCAGCTCGCTCACAGGCACGCTCAGTCCTCAGGGCATTATGGTTCCTGCCTCAGCCCTTCAGCAAGGCAATGTTACCGTGACAACAGTCAACCCCGCACAGATGGTGGCAGGTATGTCACAGTGGCATACGTCTCCTTCAGGTACTGCTGCAGCTGTTCACATTCACTCACACAATACACACACACACACACACACATTCACACGTGCACACACACACATTCAGACACACTCACACATTCAGACACACTCACACATGTACACTCACACTAACACACAGACACGCTCACAGACACAGTTCAAGATTGCAGTTATTTGTTCACATACTTAACCTGTGTGGGTTTGTGTGTGTGCGTGTGTATGTGTTTACCCCATCAGGTGGAACGGTGTACCAACCTGTCACAGTCGTCACACCACAAGGACAGGTAGTGACCCAAGCTCTCTCTCCTGGGACAATACGCATCCAGAACACACAGGTAAGTACACACACACACACATGCACTCACACACACACACACACACACCACACACATTATTTTACAAGCTTTGTATTTATTGTATTCATATTGGTGTTTGTGTGTGTGTGTGTCTATGCGTGTTTGTGTTTGTGTACAGGTGAGTGTGTATGTATGTGCACATACAAAATTACATTTTTATTTATGTGTGTGTGTATGTGTACAGCTTCAACTGCAGTTGAACCAGGACCTGAGCTTTTTCAGTCAGGATGAAGGTTCGTCCAAGAACAAGAGGGGCATCCTGCCCAAACACGCCACCAACGTTATGCGCTCATGGCTCTTCCAGCACATCGGGGTGAGTGAGAAGACACACACACACACACACACACACACACACACACACACACACACACACACACACACACACCACCAACGTTATGCGCTCATGGCTCTTCCAGCACATCGGGGTGAGTGAGACGACACACACACACACACACACACACACACACACACACACACACACACACACACCACCAACGTTATGCGCTCATGGCTCTTCCAGCACATCGGGGTGAGTGAGACGACACACACACACACACACACACACACTCCACCAACGTTATGCGCTCATGGCTCTTCCAGCACATCGGGGTGAGTGAGACGACACACACACACACACACACACACACTCCACCAACATTATGCGCTCATGGCTCTTCCAGCACATTGGGGTGAGTGAGGACACACACACACCTGCGCGAAAGCTGTCACTTCGCAGTCACGTCAACTAATAGTTGTAGTATGAAATGTGAAGTGGCAGACAGTTTGGGTTCTTACAGTGGTGAGGTTCAGTTAGCTGTGTGGATTGAATGGTGGGATTAGTTAGCTGTGTGGATTGAATGGTGGGATTAGTGTGTGTGTGTGTGTGTGTGTGTGTGTGTGTGTGTGTGTAGATGAAGATGAGAAAAAGCAGATCACTACTCAACCTAACCTAACCTGTGTGTATTTGCAGCACCCCTACCCCACTGAAGATGAGAAGAAGCAGATCGCTACTCAGACGAACCTCACCCTCCTGCAAGTCAACAACTGGTAAGTCTCTCTCCCCCAAATTTGTCTCCACGTTTCCATTAGCTGCTGCTCCATCATTCAAGATGCAGATTGGCTGAAAGCTAACTCTGCTTTACTCCCATAGGTTCATAAATGCTCGGAGGCGGATCTTGCAGCCCATGTTGGACGCCAGCCAATCAGAAACGCCCAAAAGCAAGAAGAAGCCACCCCAGAACCGCCCACTCCAGCGCTTCTGGCCCGACTCCATCGCCTCGGGGGTTGCCCAGCAACACGTTACCATGGCTGATGGTACGTGTATGTGTGTGTGTGTGTGTGTGTGTGTGTTTGAGGAGCCATAGTGTGATGACAGCCTGTGGGTTATTAAGAGTCTCAGAGTCTCTGATTTGTTGAAGTGTGTGTGAGAGTATTTTAGTTCTGATCTGTGTGTGTGTGTGTGTGTCTGTGTGTCTGTCTGTGGTTGTGGTGTGAGTGTGTGTGAAGTGAAGTGTGTGTGTGTGTGTGAGTTTTTAGGTTTAATTTGTGATGTTCTGTCATGATCACTTCAGTTCAAGCGTGTGTGTGTGTGTGTGTGTGTGTGTGTGTGTGTGTGTGTGTGTGTGTGTCTGTGTGTCTGTGTGTGTGTGGTTAGAGTTACAGCAAGCAAAATAATCCACAGGTCCCTTGGGCTCATTAAGAAGCAATGTACTTTCATTCTTAAGAACTCATACAGTATTACCTCATCGTGTGTGTGTGTGTGCGTGTGTGTGTGTGTGTCCCAGGCACCATGGTGGCGGTGGGAGAGGACGGGCTGCAGTCTCTGTCGTCGGACGGGGCCACTCTGGCCGTGCAGCAGGTGATGCTCGGTGGCCATAGCGAAGATGACTCAGCCGAATCAGACGATGAAGATCACACAGACCTGTCCGACGCCAACATTACCAGGCTGGGCCTGGGGCACAGCGACTCGCTGCAGTAGACTCACACACACACACACACACACACACACACACACACACACACACACACACACACACACACACACACACACACACACACACACCACTCTTGAATGGACTCAGATGATGTTACACAAAAATGCCAACCAAGAAAGAAAAAGAATGCACATATGGTGATATTGAGATTCTAAAACACACACACACGCGCACGCACACACACACACACGCATGTTTTTAGCGCTGTTCATAGTACTGTAGCTCATTTTGATATTGGAATACAGAAGTAGACAAACTTCTAACATTTTTGTCTAGTCAGAAGAATGAGTTTGACTGCTAAATGTACACACACATACAATGAGGTGTTTGCTTATTGTACGCGCACACACACTTGAAGTCTCTCACACACACACACACACACACACACACAAAGAAAGCACAACCACAGCACACAGCGCTGGGGACCGCCCGCCCCCCCCCCCCCCCCCCCGCCCCACACACACACACACACACACGTACACACGTGCAGAGCGACACACGACCTCCAGGTGACCTCTGAACTCTAATCACAGAGGTCAAGGAGCTCCGTTCTCTCCTGCCCTCTGCAGTGCCAACCAATCATACGTCATCTTCTGTACAGTCCAACCAATCCAATCACACGTCGTCTTCTGTCCAGCCCAGCTGACCTTGGCATGCCTGTGTCTCCCTGCAGATAAAGCTGATCTATTTTTATACAGTGATGGCTGACGTCATGCTTGTCACCTCTGAGTTTTTGCTGTTTGGCCTTTTTTTTTGTTAGCTTGTTTTTGTAAGAGATATTTATGGATAAATATTTGGTTTTAAAGTTAGATGTAGGCCCCTGTTTCAAGGGCGTTTCATGGTGGATTTTTGTGCTACTTAAAATGACTGAGTTTGAGACTGTAACACAAGACATTATTTCGTTAAGAGAGCCTTTAGTCTAAAGCACACACACACAGTTAGTGAGTTTATGTTCATTACCATGACCTGGCTTCATCTGAATCCCACTCTATGCACAGACACACACAGTGAAATGCCCTTTTTAGGCACACAATCAAAGGCAGAATGCGTGTGTGTCTGTGTGTGAGAGAGAGTGTGAGTGAGTGAGTGAGTGAGGGCAAGACCATCTTACAAAGCACACACACACACACAAAGACGCACACACATTAAGAGAGACACCAGAGCCTTGCTCTCTCCGGATGATTTCAAAAGTATTCCGGACATCATGGCCCCTTCAGAATCATCTGGAAGATTCATGAACAAGTTTTTGTGCCTCCTGGAAAACACTAAACTGCTCACGGCAGCTGCCCCCATTTTTTCAACTCTGCTGAGAAGTTGAAAGTCATGCATACATACACACACACACTCACACACTCTTGGGTTGGTGTGAGAGGCTCTGAGGATATTTGGCGTGAGGTGCCACAGCAATGCGTTTGTAATTAAAAAAAAAAAAAACACATGTAACTCTTTGCTTGATGTTTTGCTTGATTTTTATGTGAAGGTTTGCTCTCTTCCACTATACAAACTCTTGTAAGTGGCAGGTTTCTAAAACGACGTACACTACACTTTGATATTTATAATGCAAAAAAATAGCCGTTAACAAAATGTACATCTTTTTGCTGAAAGAGTCTTGTATAAAAAAATAAAACATTTGAAAGCTTTTTTTAAAAAAAAAGACTTGTGGTGTGTGGAGTCTTGAATGTGCTGCCCAGATTCCCAATGGTTTGTCTAGACCACAGCATCCCTGCATCAGCTTGCTGTCGCCCCCTAGAGGGAGGCTGAGGCAGAGCACAAACCCATTGAGAAAAGAGAAACAGGGCTGTAGTCCTCGCTCCATGCACACACACACACACACACAGGACTGGAGTCGTCACTGCTCAGACACAGTGCTGGAATCCAGGGCTAGGGTACACACACACACACAGGAGTCCTCACTACGCACACACACACACACACACACAGGACTGGAGTCGTCACTGCTCAGACACAGTGCTGGAATCCAGGGCTAGGGTACACACACACACACACAGGAGTCCTCACTACGCACACACACGAACACACACACACAGGACTGGAGTAGTCACTGCTCACACACAGTGCTGGAAACCAGGGCTAGGGTACAGGCCAGTGGTAGATGGTGTGAAAGGGCCCATGCAGATTACAGTAAACTGTCATTTCATTTAACAGGTACTTTTCTCTGAAGCGATTGACAGCACAGTGCGGATGGTTTATGATTGCGGGGGTTGTGGTTTGTCCTGCTGATGGAACCACAGGAGAACTGCAGCCCAGTTTGACATGACGGGCCCAGATCTCAATGATGTTTTAAGTCTAATTAAAGCTAATTTAAGAACTCCGCAAAATCCGTTTGCTAATTTCACACCATGGGCAAGACCTTAACCAGCTCAGTACTCCTACTTTTGCCTGTCATTTCAATTAGAGCCCTATATTTTAATATACAGTGAATAAATACAGTCATTCTTTATTAAGGGCAGTTCCAGCGTTATGGATGTGACAATTGGACTCATATTGGTAAACAAAATGCCTTAGAGTGGGGGCAAAATTAGTATCAGTGAATTCATTTGCATAACTTTTAATGTAACCTCTGTCCTCTGAATACTGAGAAATCCTCAAATTTCATATAATCAATTTCATCCTAAGAATACAAGGCATTTTATCAGCGTTATGGATGTGACATGAAATGGACACACTTTTGTGAGAGATTACATGTTTTGTACAAACTCTGTGAATTTTGAAGGAAACTGCCGAAACTATGATATATGTAGCATGAAGGAGACTTGAATGAACACAAAAAGTGTGTTTTTGAAACTATGCATCATTTTCATAATGCATTATGTAGGAAAAACTGGCGTTATGGATGTGACGGTTTCACGTTATGGATGTGACGTGTCTGAACCAGTCCTCGACAAACTACATAAAACACATAACAAAGTAGTGAATTTTTATATGAAACAATTGAAATAGTAATCATGAAAAACTAGCGATGAAATTATTGCTTCCTCAGCCCACTAAGATTCACAGGAAGAATCAGGACAAGTCATTCAAAATATAGAAAAGACATTTATTTTTTTCTTTTACCGTCATCAAATTTGGTCAGTGATTCCCGGGTTACAGAAACACCAGGGAACATGAAACTTGGTGGCCACTCCCCTAAATAACTAGCCCTACCTCAACCGTTGCACCCAAGATGACAAAATATTTATGGTATGTTAGTCTCAAGAGCCAGCATCAACCTAACCCATACCCAATCATTTGTGATTTGCACACATAAAGCATGCACACGCACATGCACACACACGCACATGTAATCTCTCACACACACACACACACACACACTCACGCACAGTCGCACACATACAGACAGGCAAGCGCACACACACACACATGCACAAACACCCACCCACATGAATGCAGACACATAAACACATACAGACTGGCAAGCACACACACACACACACGCACAAACACCCACCCACATGAATGCAGACACATAAACACACACACAGGCACGCATACGCATGTGCGCATGCAAATGCACACACACACACACACACACATAAACACACAAACACAGGCACGCATACGCACATGCACACACACAGACACACACACACAAACAAAAGCACACTCACATATGCACACACTCATTTACATGCACATGAGTTGCAGGAGTAGGAGATGGAGACAAATTGACAAGCATGATTTATTTTTGCGAAGAGAATATGCAGGACTGAGAGGCGGTCATATTTTGTACCGCTATGCGGTACATCTAGTTTATTGCTGCCCTTACTCATGTTACTCTGTGGGTATTAGCTACAGAGGACCTAACACTTCAAATGATGGCATATCGCGTCACATTTAAAATTAAACTGTGTTAAGCAGACGTGAACGGCAGGCTGAACAGATCTGCAACAGAAGGAGGTTGCTATGTTAACTCCAGCTGCAAAGTCAGCCATCTTCACCAGCTAACACGATAATCCAGTTACTGTACAACAACAGTATGACAGTTACAGGAAGATAATCGCTCAGATTTTCGTTATTAGGCCACTTGAAAATAGGCTATGGCTAGGCTAATCACTGGAGGTATTTTAATATTATGTTTGTTTTGCTAATGGTTAGGCAAGGCCTCCCTGTGGTTTTGATCAACCTAATATTCTTTGAAATGTCAATTGTAAACACTAAGGTGAAATGTGTTGAAACTGACATGCCACCAGAATAGACGTTTTATCGGCTTTGAGGTATAATCCCCAGTCCCCAGTCTTGTAAATTCACATTATGTAACATCCATAACGTCACATCCATAACGCACCATTAAAGGTTTTAAAAGTAAAAAAGGGGCACAATTTGGTCATCACACTTTACATTGATATAAATCAGCTTTGCACAGACACTATGGACATTGTCGCATCAACACTGTATGTGTAGCATAAACTTTTCCTATAAAACGTTATGGATGTGACATGGCCATGGAACTTGCTGACTTAAAAACAAAAGCCTTACAAATGTAAGGAGTTGTGCTCTTAAATGCAAGCTGAGCATAGACATTGCTCTACCATTCCCTTGTCAATCTGGAATTTGTCAAATGACACCATTTGTTTGAACCTTGGGTTCATTTATCCACTTTTTAAATATGTATAATATTACCATGTGAAAAATGTTGTTTCTGTATGGTTGCACACCATATTTATGATGTAAAAAGAGTGTCATTCTCCATCAAATTCAATCAGATCAGTTACAAACAATAAAATATAGACCTAAATGAAGATTTTAACAACAGTTCTATTTGCGTATGCACAACTTTTTTCCATGGTAAGGATGACCTTTGCATGGAATTGCCCTTAATGTAAACACATAAATCCAATATTAATATAAATACATATTTAAATACAGCATTTCATTTCTCTCCTCTGGAGAGGTGGTGGCTCATTAAACATCTAATCTATCAG
>NW_027468689.1:12238781-12241281 GCF_046254945.1 Alosa pseudoharengus | reverse complement strand
AGTGAGTGTGTCTGTGTGTGAGTGAGTGTGTAAGTGTGTGTGAGTGTGTGTATGTGTGTGAGTGAGTGTGTAAGTGTGTGAGTGAGTGAGTGTTTATGTGTGTGAGTGAGTGTGTAAGTGTGTGAGTGAGTGTGTATGTGTGTGAGTGAGTGTGTAAGTGTGTGTGAGTGTGTGTATGTGTGAGTGAGTGTGTAAGTGTGTGTATGTCTGTGAGTGAGTGTGTAAGTTTGTGTGAGTGTGTGAATGTGTGTGAGTGAGTGAGTGTATGTGTGTGAGTGAGTGTGTATGTGTGTGAGTGAGTGTGTATGTGCTGGTTCTGACCTGCCAGGGGAACTGCCCCGCCCTCGACACGTTCCCCCCCACCACCCGAAGACCTTGCTGTGCCCTAGAACCACACTCTGCACAACACAGAAAAGAAATTACTGCAACCACACAATAGAACAGATAGATTGGTATTCTTGCTACTCTAGAACCACACAGTAGAACAGATATATTAGTACTCTTACTACTCTAGAACCATACAGTGGAACAGATAGATTGGTACTCTTACTACTCTAGAACCACACATTAGAACAGAGAGATTGGTACTCTTAATACTCTAGAACCACATAGTAGAACAAATAGATTGGTACTCTGAAGCCATACAGTAGAACAGTGATAAGAGGTCTTAAGAGCTACGCATAGAACACATGGAAGAGCATTCTGAAGTTTGGAGTGTGTGTATGTGTGCGTGTGTATGTGTGTGTGTGTGTGTGAGTGAGACAGGGAGAGAGTGAGTATAACACTTGTTCCCTCACCGATGCATTTCAGTGTGATCACTGCCCCAGAGCTGCACTTTGCTGTCTTACTGCAGAGAAAACAGAAAACAGCCCTGAATCAGTCAAACACACAAACAGCCCTGAATCAGTCAAACACACATACAGCCCTGAATCAGTCAAACACACATACAGCCCTGAATCAGTCAAACACACATACAGCCCTGAATCAGTCAAACACACAAACTCAAACACACATACAGCCATGAATCAGTCAAACACACAAACAGCCCTGAGTCAGTCAAGCACACATACATTATTTTGACAGCTTAAAACACATGGTTACTGGCGAACAGTTTAAACAAATTTCGGGGTTTGTCCAGTCCATATTGGGTGTGGTTTAGTTATGAAACGGTGCATGGCACAAGAAGGTGGGCCTTATGTCTCTTAATCAGTCATTGGTGTGTTTTGGGCGTAACATCCTTTGAACCAATGAGAGTGACATCTGTCATTCCCTTCAACAGCAAGCAGCGCGTCCTCAAACAGCGCATTGGTATTTTGCTGGTCACCGGTGCATTTGAAGGAATCTGCTTGCACGCGAGACTATATGGAACAGGTATTCCACTAAACCATGATTTACTAAAACCTAGCAGAGTATAGCCTATACACGCATCTGCACTCGTCTATTATTTGAACTCATTGGCAAAGTGAAACTAAGTTCACCATGGTGCCATAGTCATCAACACAAAACAGTTATACACAGTTACTTTCACTGTTGACTGACAATAGATCAGCATCGAAAACATAGCCTGAAAAAAGCAACACTTACCCCAATAATGTTTGAGTGACTGAATAAAAAACCTAAGATTGCTGCTTATATCTTGTGACAATGCGTCTTCAGCTGTGCTCCATATGTGCCTCTCGCCTCTCGTCTAATCACTTTTAACCGTCATTACCAATTTGCAAATGATGGTGAGTAACTATTTATTGTGAGACGTATTTCATTAAATCTTTATTATAATTATGTTCCCCATTGTAATCGTGCAATTTGTAATGTTTTGCATGGATGTGCGCTGGTGCTCGTTCCTGTGGACGAGAGAAGCAGGGTGTACTGTAGTTGTGCACCCGCCCATATCACTGTTGATAATGTGCTCTTAAAATAACATATAAACAACTCGCCACGGATTTCTGACCAGGTTTCCCTTGGTCAGTAGCGCAATGCATTTTAGGTAGTGTACAATAGCGATTTTTAGATAATGTGCCAGACCCATCCTTAGGTTGTTAATTGCCACACCCCTTGGCGCGTTGCTCAAATAAAGAGACGGGCATGTACTATAGGAATAAACTTTGCGTCAGGATATTAATCTGCTTTGCGCCAGGTTTTGTGTCGTGAAAATAGGGCCCACACACTCTCTCACACACATGCACACACACTCAAATGCACCTTCACAATCTCTCACACACACATTCACACTCACGTGCTCACACACTTATGCACATACTGACTTCTATGCTCACAAACACACATACAGTATACACACTGAATATAGCTTTCCACACACACATGCATAATCACGTGTACACACAGGAACACACACATGCTTGAATGCCGGTGTGTGTGTGTGTGTTTGTACCTGAGGAGAGAGGTGTGTATTTTGATGCTCTGCTGACTTGACGACTGACTCAGATTCACCGACACTAGATCATTCTGAAGGGCTGGCTCAATCGCAGAAATCTGTAGCGCG